>NC_091299.1:3021207-3100949 GCF_038502225.1 Cherax quadricarinatus
TGCTAGGTGTTCTAGTGGCCCCCTCTGTAATTAGTATTTTATTACATATAAACCACACAATAACCAAAATCTGTAAACCCCACATTGTAATCCTTATTGAGAATAAACTTTGATTTGATTTGATTTGATTTGATAAAAAAGACTCAGTACCTCTATAACAAGCACTGCCCTAAAAAACCAAACAGATTGCAGCTAAGACACTGAACAGTCCCTGGCTAACACCTAGCATCCTCAGATCCATAAATATAGAGCACCTATACGAAAAACAGTACAGAATGAGTCACATAACCAGAGACCAAACAAAACATTACTTGTCAATCCTAACCAGCCTGATAAGAAGGGCAAAAAAATTTGTATTATGAGAACAGATTATCCAACTTAAAAGGTGATATAAAAAAGACCTGGAAAACCCTATCTGAAATTCTAGGAACAAAAAGATATCAGGAAACAGAGCAATCAAACTAACAAAACCAGATGAACCCCAACTCCCACCAACTGAAACAGTAAACGGACTCAATGTTTTCTTCTCTACCATAGGAAAGAACCTTGCCGATAAAATCCCAAGCTCAAATACCCCACCCAATGACTACCTCACTGGCAACTACCCGAACACACTGTTCCTAGCTCTGACTAGCCCAACAGAAGTCTCCCTTATTATAAACACACTAAAAACCAAGACAGGAGATTTAAATACCCTACCACCCTTTATATACAAAAAAGCTTCGCATGTGCTGTCATCAATCATTGCAACACTAACAAATCCATCGAATCCTCTACCTTCCCCACAGTTCTCCAAATAGCAAGGGTCACCCCGATACATAAAGGAGGAGATCAAACAGACTTGAATAACTATAGGCCAATTTCCAACTTACACCCTCTCTCTAAAATCTTTGAAAAATTAATTCATAAGTGAATCTATTCCTACCTCCCTCTTCAAGGGGGGCTCCTTGGGGTGGTGAAGAGGCTCTTGGTCTGAGGAATTAGACCTGCTGGTCTCCTTCCTCAGACCGAACCTAATTACCCCCCAATCCCCCCTTCCATTCCCCATCCTCCCTTTTTCCTTTCCTCCTCCTCCCCCCCATCCCTCCCTAATTCCCTTCCTCTTTTTGGCCTTTGGGATTCTTCCCACAGGCCTACTGGTTCCTAGGTAGGGGGAAGGGTACCGGGGTCAATCCCATTCCGTTAAGATTTTTGGCGGTGGTGTAGTTTGCCCTGGAATCTGGATCACCCGGGGATATCCCGTTCCCTCTCCGGTCTTCCGGGGGGTGGTTTTGGGTGTCTTTCAGGCGACGGGTGTATCTCTGGAGGCCGTCTTTCAGATTCTGGTTGTGGTGGCCAAAGGAGGTATGCTTTGCGGCAGATGTCCGGCCACCCTCTCTTTTGTCCACCGAGGTAGCTTGGCAGATGTGAGGTTGCTATCCTGGATTGCTGGTTTACTGGCATGAAGGGTAGGGTATGGCATGGGTTCCATGCCACATCTGCACTACTTGCAGTGTTGAGGTCCTCTTGGGCACAGAGGGTGATTTCCGGCCCTTTCATTCCTCCTGGGAACTATTCCTCCCCGTTCCTCCTTTTTCTTTTTTGTTTTTATTTTCTTTTCTTCTTTCTTTTTTTTCTTAAAAACAAAAAGAAAGAAGTAACCTAACCATGGAAGCCCTAGTCCATGAACCTGCTACCCCCGGGCCCCTTACTGATACCGCACCCCCTTCTGACCCTGCCTCGTTTTTTGACTACTCTTTGGACATTCCTGATGCCCCTGTACCTCTTGCTGGTGCTGTTTCATCACCAACTTCAGGTACCGGGGTCTCGACTGACTCCTCCGATTTGTCTGACCTCCGCCCTTCTTTGACTATGCTTCCGGCCTCTCCCTCTGTGGTGTGGCAATTTTCGAATCACCAGCCCGTCCCACGTCAGACCAACTTTGGTACCACTTCTAGATGCCATTGACAATCTCCTGATGATGTTACTTCGTTACCTTCCCATTCTACTCGGAAAAGACCGACACGTCATGCACTCCCTCTCCACACTCGGTTTCGGACCACACAATGGACTAAATTCTTTACCTTACGACTGACTTCTTCTATTGCCTATCTTTCTGACCATAGTATTGGCAAAGCGCTCCTATGCCATGTTGGTAGAGATATTTCATATCATGCTCTCAAGAGCAGTACATGCATCGTCACTGTCCAGAATGCTACCCAAGCTCACAATCTTTCTCTCCTTTCACATATCGATACTATTCCTATCACTATTGAAAAATATCATTCTCTCAATTCTTGTAGTGGTACTGTCATTCTGTCCCATACCATAGTCTAACAGAATTTCCAGACATGTGGCAATGACATTCTTGAAAACCTGGAACTCCAGGATCTCCCAATCCTCAAAGTAGACACTTATGTCCTTCCTGCCCACAGGCGGAGAGGATGCCCTTGCAATGTGGCTTGATTAACTTTCGACAGCCGTGAACTCCCGTCCTCTGTTTATGTTGCAGGACATCGGTTACAAGTTCTAAAGGTGATCCCTCCACCGCAACAGTGTAGAAATTGCTGGCGATTTGGTCACCCAGCGAAATATTGCAGATCTATAGCCGAATGCCCAGTCTGTGGTGCCGACGACCATTCTAATATGTCTTGCAGTCGACCTCCCTCTTGCCTTAATTGTCACGAGGCTCACCCTTCATACTCTTGCCGTTGCCAGGTCTACTTAAATGAGCGTGAAATCCGTTGCCTCAAAGAGGCAGAAGGTCTTCCTTACGCTATGGCAGTTTCTCATCTCCGCCTCCAAGGGAGACTACCCCATGTTTCTTATTCTCGTGTTTCAAAACGTACCCCCACTTCTGGGGTCCCATCTTCTGCAGCCTCCTCTGTTGTTACCCCTCCCAAAGTCACTCCTGTATCTAATTCTTTTGCTGTCCTGGGCTCAGACATCCCTACTTCAACACCTCAGTCTGTTCTGACATCTTCGAGCTCTCACTCACAAGCCCCGTTATCGACAAGATCTCGTACGACACCTACCAATCACCCCTCGACTTCTCAGAAGTCCAAAAAATCCCCTTTGCTCAAATCTTCCTTGCCCCCTCCTCCTCTTCTTCCGCCCCCACATTTTACCTTTTCAGTCTCTGTACCTGGTTCTTCCCCTCTCACTGGCTCTATTACAAGTGTGGAGGTTCACCCCCCTCATTGTGTGCCTCCCTCCCCTGTCACCTCCCAAGTCTCTCCCTCTTCTGCTGCCTCCCAGGTTTCTGCCTCTTCTGTCCCCTCCCACACTCCTTCTCCAGTTCCCAACACACTTTCGTCCCCCCCTACTTTAGTACAGTCGATTACAGTCCCAATCTTTACTCACTCTCCTCCTCCTATCTCCAATATTGTCTCCCATACAACATCTTTGAATTCAGAAACACTTGATGCTATTTCAGAATATATTGCAGAGACTAAACCTTCAATGAACACTGATCCACCACCTGTTCCTTCTCTTCCCTCTCCTCCATCTCCACAACTCCATTCTTCGCAACGCTCTGTTCCTTCACCTCTTGAACGTCTTCCGATGCCACCACACGGAGACTTTTCTAACCCCTCTAGTCCGTAGGTGCCCTTCCCTATGGATTCCTGGTATTTTCCTTGTTGCCAATCTTGGCCTATTTACAGTGGAATATCCGTGGCCTCAGGGGTAATCGGGGTGAGCTTCAGATGTTGCTTTCCAGGTTTTCCCCTGTTGGCATATGCTTACAAGAACCAAAATTACACTCAGCTGTTTTCCAACCTATCTCAGGCTATAATTTATTGTATTCTTCGGATCCTTTCTCAGATGGGACCTTTCATTAAAGTGACCTTCTATGCAATGATATTCCGTACTGTCAACTGTTTGTCCATACCTCGCTGCATTACACTGCAGCCCGTATCCACTTGAATAAGTGGTTTACAATATGTTCTTTATATCTCTCTCCTTCTCGGGCATTTTCTGTCCCAGATTTTGCCTTTCTTGTTTCATCCTTACCACCACCACTTCTGTTACTTGGCGATTTTGATGTCCACCATTTCCTCTGGGGGGGGGTCTCATTGTGACTCACGTGGCATCCAGTTGGAGGCTTTTCTCGCCTCTCACCCTCTCCGTTTTAAATACGAGTACTCCCACCCATTTTGATTCTCGTGCTCATACTCTCTCTTGCATCAAAGTATCGGTCTGCTCTTCCTCCACTGCACTAGACTTTGCCTGGTCTGTTCTACTGGACTTACGTGACAGCGATCATTTTCCAATCATTCTTACTTCTTCATATTCACCACCTTTCCGTAGCCCTCGCTGGCAATTTGATTGGGCAAATTGGGACCTTTACTAGCAACTCACGGCTTTTAGTGAGGTTCCTTCTTCATCCTCCATTTATGAGCTCCTACACCTCTTCTCGACGTCAGTTTTAACCGCAACATCTCATTGTATTCCCCAAACCTCAGGGAGGCATTCTCAGAAGTGCGTGCCTTGGTGGTCTCCTGGTTGTGCTCATGCAGTACGTTTGAAATGCGCTGCATGGAGCAGGTACCGGTACACTAGAACCGATGAAAGACTTCTTGAGTTTAAGCAGAAGCGTGTGGTCGCTCGCCGTGTCATCCATGACGCTAAACACACTTGCTGGCAAGATTGTTTCCACCATCACTTGGAAAAAAGTGAGGAAATTGAGTGGTAAATACTCTCCTGACCCGGCTCCTGTTCTACGGGTCGCCGGTGTTGATATAGCAAACCCTCTTGATGTTGCCATGAAATTGGCACTCATCTGGTCCATATTTCCCGGGGGCTCCATCTATGCCCCTCGTTTCTTTCCTCAAAGTCTGCCAGAGAGTTAGTACCCTTGGACTTTTCTTCTCTCAGAGAAGAACAGTATAATGTGCCTTTTACACTTCGGGAACTGGAGGCAACACTCTCAGCTTGCCGATCATCGGCAGCTGGGCCTGACGACATTCATATTCGGATGTTACAACATTTACATCAGTCAGTCCTTACAGCCCTCTTGCATCTCTTCAATCTTATTTGGTCACAAGGAGTTCTTCCCCAGCTGTGGAAATCTGCCATTGTTCTCCCTTTCTGTAAGCCGGGTACTACTGGACATGATGCCTCCTACTAACGTCCCATTGCTCTTACTAGTGCAGTTTGCAAAGTGATGGAACGTCTGGTAAATCGACATTTAATGTGGTATTTAGAGACACACAACAGTCTCTCCACTAGTCAATATGGCTTTTGTAAGGGCCGATCTACCATAGACCCCTTACTACGCTTGGATACGTATGTTCGTAATGCCTTTGCGAATAACCACTCAGTTATTGCCATATTTTTTGACCTTGAGACGACATATGACACAACTTGGAGGTATAATATTTTGGCCCAAGCCCACTCCTTAGGCCTCCGAGGCAATCTACCATCCTTCCTTAAGAACTTTTTAACTGACAGACATTTCCGTGTTCGAGTCAATAATGTGATCTCCCTGGACTTTGTCCAAGCTTAAGGTGTCCCTTAGGGATATGTTCTGAGAACAACACTTTTTCTCCTTTCTATAAATGATTTGGCCTCTGTTCTTCCATCCAATATTTGGTCATCACTCTATGTAGATGACTTCGCTGTTGCTTGTGCAGGCGCTGACTGTCACCTCATTACAGTTTCTCTCCAGCATGTGATCGACCGTGTTTCCAATTGGGCCACCACGCATGGGTTTCAATTTTCCAGTACCAAAACTCGCCAAATTACTTTCACTAGACGCTCTGTCATCTCTGATCATCCTTTGTACCTCTATGGCTCCCGTATCCCTGAACGTGATACAGTCAAGTTTCTGGGCCTCCTCTTTGATCGTAGGTTATCCTGGAAACCTCACATTACCTCTCTGAAGGCAACTTGCCACAGCCGGCTGAACCTCCTTAAAACCCTTGCTCATCTTTCATGGGGAGCTGATCATCGAACCCTCCTTCGCCTACATTCCACCCTTATCTTATCGAAACTTGATTATGGTGACCAGATCTATTCAGCGGCATCTCCTGCTACTCTCTCTAGCCTTAACCCCATTCATCACCAAGGATTACGTTTATGCCTTGGTGCTTTTCGCTCTTCCCCTGTCGAGAGCCTCTATGCAGAAGAGAATGTTCCATCCTTATCCGATCGCCGTGATGCCCATTGCCTTCGCTACTATGTACGCTCTCATGATCTCCGCAATCCTTCCATTTATAGAATGGTCACTGATATTAGTAGACATTCTTTATTTGTTCGCCGCCCCTGTTTACTCCATCCCTTCTCTCTTCGCCGCCTTCATTCGCTCTTGTCTTCTCTTCAATTACCACCTTTCTATGTACATGTAGCATCTCATTTTTCCCTACCCCCCTGGGAAGTTCCAGCTGTTCGAGTCTGTTCTTTCTCTCTCCCTAGCTCGAAAGCCCAACTGTCTACGGTCGCTTCCCGCTCTCATTTTCTTGACCACTTTCACTCTCATTCTCATGCCATTGCTGTGTACACAGATGGCTCTAAGTCTTCTGATGGCGTAGGATTCGCAGCAGTGTTTCCAGACAGCGTCGTACAAGGGCATTTACTATCTTTGGCTAGTATTTTTACTGCTGAATTGTATGCCATCCTTACAGCACTTATCCGTATTGCATCTATGCCTGTGTCATCATTTGTGGTTGTCTCAGACTCCCTTAGTGCTTTACAGGCTATACAGAAATTTGATACACCTCACCCCTTAGTCCTCCGTATCCAACTTTGGCTACGCCGCATCTTTACCAAGCATAAAGATAATGTTTTTTGTTGGGTCCCTGGTCATGTTGACGTACAGGGCAATGAACAGGCAGACACTGCTGCGCGGTCAGCAGTACATGACCTACCAGTTTCATGTAGAGGTATTCCATTTACGGACTATTTTGCTGCAATATCTTCCCAACTTCACACCCGTTGACAACAACGTTGGTCTACTATGCTCGGCAACAATCTTCAATCTATTAAACTGAGTATAGGTTACTGGCCGTCTTATCACCAGTGTCGAGGTTGGGAGACTACTCTCTCCCGTCTTCGCATTGGCCATACTCGTCTTACTCATGGATATCTCATGGAGAGGCGCCCTGCTCCTCTCTGTGAGAATTGCCAAGTTCCATTATCAGTCAGCCACATTCTGTTGGACTGCCCACTTTATCAACGAGCACGCAGAATTTACCTCCGTCGTCGTCTTCGCTCTGCTGCTCTCTCTTTACCTTCCCTTCTCGCTGATGGACCCACCTTTCATCCAGACTCTCATTGACTTTTTGACAACAGCTGACTTCACAAATTCTGATACCTTCAGCCCTTTCTACTTCAATCTCTTGCTACCCCCTACCCCCGTACTATCCCTTGCCCCGCTGTTTTCTGTAACCTACTGATCATCCCTCCTCCCTTCTGCCATCCGATACCCTCGCTTCCTTCCCTACCCTGCAGCGCTGTATAGCCCTTGTGGCTTAGCGCTTCTTTTTGATTATAATAATAATAATATGGGTATCTCATGGAGAGGCACCCTGTTCCTCTCTGTGAGAAGCGTCAAGTTCCAGTATCGATTAGCCACATTCTGTTAGACTGCACTCTCTATCAACGAGCACGCATAATTTACCTCCAACGTCGTCTCCGCTCTACTACTCTCTCTCTACCTTCCCTTCTTGCTGATGGACCCTCCTTCAATCCTGACTCTCTCATTGACTTCTTGACAACAACTGATTTACTCCACAAACTCTGATGATGATGATACCTTTTGCACTCCCCTCAGCCCTTTCTACCTCAATCTCTTGCTGCCCTCTACCCCATCACTATCCACTGCCCCGCTGTTCCCTGTAACCTATTACTCATCCATCTCCCTTTTGCCACCTGATACCCTCACTTCCTTCCTGCCCTGCAATGCTGTATAGCCCTTGTGGTTTAGTGCTTCTTTTTGTTTATAATAATAATAATAATAATATTCCTACCTCATCTCCTACAACATACTCAGCCCCTGTCAGTTTGGGTTCAGGCCTAATAAAATACTGTAAATACTGAATTACAGAAAATATCTACCTGGATGATGATTAACAAACTTACTCTCAGTATTAACAAAACCTACTTCATACAGTTCGGAAACAGAACCACAGATGTCCCTCTTAACATAATGATAAATGGATCACCTATCACAAAGCTCACAGAGGGAAAATTCTTAGGAATCCACCTTGATAATAGACTCAAATTTCAAACACATATACAACATATTTCCAAGAAAATCTCCAAGACCGTAGGCATACTATTGAAGATACGGTACTATTTATTTATTTATTTATTTAAAAATTTGAGCACACATACAGAGGTACAAAAAATACAGATAAGAGCAGCATGCCAAAGCCACTTATACTATGCATAGCATTACGGGCTGGCTTAAAATTAACTTAAGATTAACTAAGCAATGATGAAATCAGTCAGCCCTCCTGGCCCTATATCACTCATTTACCCCTATCTTATCTATGTAATTTGTGCATGGGGCTCAACAACAACAAACCATCTCAGACCATTAATCGCTTAACAAAAGGCTGCAGTCAGAATGATGATAAATTCCCACTACTGGCGGCATACTCCAACAATATTCAAGACTCTAAACCTACTCACCATACAAAACATCCATACTTATTATTGTACCTACTACATACATAGAACACTCAACTCGGATATAAAACCTCCCCTCAAACTTCTCCTTACCAACCTCAACAGAACACATGACCATCTCACACTGTAAAAACAATGCACATAAAAGGCCCAAAAATCTGGAATTCATTACCTGTGAATATAAAAGAAACGCTGTTTATCAATTCAAGACTTCTTAAAAATCACTTACTCACCCACAACTAAATAAATACTGATTAACTGTATCTCAAGCTATGTTTTTTGTAATTACATTACATAATAGAATACTCCATTCTCTTGAATGCTCAGTAACTCATCAAATGTGCTACAAATTTGTACAACTATAAAGCCTCTAATTTGAAATACTCATTTGTCCTTCAAGTTGTAATTTGTTTACTGTATTTTTACCATTGAATATATCATTGCTTAGTTAATCTTAAGTTAATTTTAAGCCAGCCCACAATGCTCTGCATACAAGGGACTTTTGGCATGTACACTCAACCACTGTATTTCTTTTGTACAGCTATGTATCATGTCCAAATAATAATAAATAATAAATAGATTAGTGATCTAAGGTTAGTTTACAGTACAGTGGAACCTCAGCTTACGAGTTTAATCCATTCTGTGACCTTGCTCGTATGATCTCGTATGCCGAGTCAGTTTTTCTTATTTAAATTAATTGAAATGTGATTAATCCATTCCAGCAGAATTCCTGCTCTCAGGAAGCAGGAAAATGACACTAATATTGACTCTGCGGCTTATTTATCTGTCAAAATTAATCTAATATGACATAATAAACAATATAAATAACATAGAAACCTGATATATACTCTAGAATGAATAAAATGTCATTATGTGACAAGTGGTGGTGGCCATTCCCTACCTCCAGCAACTGCCTTATTGTGGGTCAGCAGAGGAGACCTCCCACCATCCCCTGACACCACCATCCCAGTTCCACTTCTCTCCTACAAGCTAGCTGTGTTTGTGAATTGTTTTGATCTATCAATTACCATATCTTGTATCTGGCAAGCAATCATGACACCCAGTAGGCATACCAGTGTTGCTGAATGACTTACTGACTTGTCTGAATGACTTGACTGGCTGAACTGACTTACTGACTTGACTTACCGACTTAACTGAATGACTTACTGATTTGACTGACTTGACTTACTGACTTGACTGACTGACTTAACTGACTTGACTGACTGACTTGACTGACTGACTTGACTGACTGACTTGACTGACTGACTTGACTGACTGACTTGACTGACTGACTTGACTGACTGACTTAACTGGCTGACTTGACTGAATGACTTATTTATTTGACTGACTGACTTACTGAATGACTTAAAGTTAGACTTTTTCACTGAAGAGGACCCTGAAATGGTGTCTAGAGCAGCTGTTGCCTTACCATCAGTTGTATAATGTACTGCAGGGTAAAATAAAACAGAAATCCATTACAGAATTTATGCACACTCCAGCACAACCATCGACTTCAGTATCAGAGCCTCTACCATCCACCTCAGCCCAGTAGGGCCACAGCATAACTCTCCATTCTCTTTACAATCATCGACAAACACCAGCATCCGCAATTTCAGGTAAGAAAATGTACTATTATTTCTGTTGCAGTTATAATCTTAAACAGTAAAAAACAACATAATACATCACAACAATGAACTACGATTATATATTCACCTTTACTTTTGTAAGATCTGGAGGTCTAAAAAAAAGTTGTTTGAGGGGGAAGCTCGCATATTGAATTTTTGCTCATATCTTGGTCGTCTTCCTCCTTCCATACCTAATTACCCCCCAGTGCCCCCTTCCCTATCCCTTCCTCCCCATACCCTCCCTTTTTCCCTTCCCTCCCCTCTCCCAATCCTCCCCTTTTCCCCATCCCATTTGTAGCCTCTAGGATCCTTCCCTCTGGCATTGCGGTTTCTAGGTGGGGGGTGGCATGCTGGGGTTCATCCCCCTCCGTGAGGTCCCTCGGGGGTGGTGTGGTTTGCCGTGGAATCTGAATTGTCTGAGGATGCCCTACTCTGGTTTCCGGGTCATGGGCGGGGTGCCCTTTGGATGATGGCTGTATCTCCAGAAGCTGCCTGTCAGTTCTGGGGGGTGGCAGCCGAAGGAGGTATGCTTTGTGGTGGGTTTCCGACCGTCCTTTCTTTTGTCTGCCAAGGTAGCTCGGTAGATGTGAGGTTGCTATCCAGGAGCACTGGTTTACTGGCACGAAAGGTAGGGTATGGCATGGGTTCCACACTGCATCTTCACCACCAGTGGGCTCAAGGCACTCTCGGATGAAGGGAGGAGCTTTCGGCCCCTCCATGCCTCCTAGCAACTGTCCCTCCACTGCCCCTCTTTTTTTCTTAAAATAGCAAGAAAGGAGATATCATGGAAGATGCACCTACTGTATTATTATGGAATCTTCACCTAGTGTAACCCTTTGTCCTCCCAGGCCCCTTTTGGATCCCACACCCTGTTCTGACCTGGCTTCATTATCGGACCATTCTCTCGACTCTTCTCATACCCCTGTACCTCCTGCTGGTGACGCTTTGTCACCTGCTTCAGGTGCTGCGGCATCACTCATTTCAGTTCATACCGCTGTTTCTAGCATGACTTTCACAATGCATCCGGCTTCCCCGAATACTATGGCACAGTTCTTGGATCGCCCACCTCCCTCGGGTCAGACTGCCTGTGGTTCTACTCCTAAGCATCCACGGCAACCTCCTGATGACAGTTTGTCAATGACCACTCAAAAACGACCTACACGACACTACCTTTGAATACCGGAGCAATGAGTACGCAATGGACAAAATTCTTTTCTTTACAAACAGCATCTCAAACTGATTATCTTTCTGACCATGGAATTGGTAAAGCTCTTTTATGGCATGTTGGCCAAAATATATATTTTCATGTTCTTTGAAGCGGAGCGCGTATTGTAACGGTGCAGAATTCAGAGGAAGCTCATGCCCTCTCCCGCATCACTTCCATAGATAACATACCAGTCACCGTTCATAAGCACGCTACTCTTAATTCTTGCAGTGGTACTGTGGTCTTGCCGTGTACCATTGTACAGAGTGATTTTTTGTCTTGTGGCGAGGATATTTTAAAACAATTAGCCCTTAAACCCCCTCTCTATCTTCAAGGTAGATACGTACATCCTGCCTGCTCATGGGCGGAGGCGCTTTCCTAGTAACGTCGCTCGTTTAACCTTCGACTGCCGTGAGCTTCTGTCCTCTGTCTACATTGCGAGCCATTGTCTTGAGGTCTGTCAGGTTGTTCCCACTCCCCAACAGTGTCACAATTGCTGGCGTTTTGGACACTCCGCTAAACACTGCAGATCTGTGGCGAAATGCCTGATCTGTGGTGCAGCAGATCATTCCAGTGCGTCATGTAGTCTTCCCCATCTTGTCTTAATTGCAAGGAGCCTCATCTTTCCTTTTCACACCATTGCCAGGTTTATCACAATGAACGAGAGATCCGTTATCTTAAGGAATGTGAGGGCCTCACTTACACTATGGCTATCTCTCAGCTCTGCCTTCAAGGTAAACTCTCTCGTGTTCCGTATGCTCGGGTAGCTCGAAGACCTCCAATCTCAACAGTTCTCCCGCCTCTCAATCCCTCTACGTCTGTGTCTTCCGGGGTTGCCCCCAGTTTCTAATTCTTTTGCAGTTTTATCCTCTGACACTCCTACCTCCACACCACTTCCTCCTCCTACTTCATCTCACTGTTTGCTTCTCAATCTACGCAATCTGCAAAACCTCGCAGACCTGCATTTTCTTCTCATCCATCACCTGCACAAAATATATCTCCTACAGCGGGACTATGCGTCTTCCATTTCCTCATCTTCCCCTATGTGTGCAATTTGGAAAAAGGTGTGGAAATTGTGTGGTAAGGACGCTCTGGACCCAGCTCCCGTTTTGCGGGTTGCTGGAGTTGATGTCACAGAACCCTTAGAAGTTGCCACAGAAATTGGGAACTATCTTGTCTGTGTGTATCTCCTGAGGGCTTCACCTCTGTCCCTCACTTCTTGCATCTAAACCTACCAGAGAACAATTGTCCTTAGATTTCTCCTCCAATGGATTGGAGCCGTATAACGTACCTTTTACTCTTCTAGAGTTGGAGTCCATGCTTTTCATGTGCTGGCTGTCGGCACCAGGACCTGACGATATCCACATCAGCATGCTACACCATCTCCATTCTACGGCCCTTCCTGTTCTTTCACATCTTTTCAATCTAATTTGGGAGCGTGGGGTTCTCCCACAACACTTGAAATCAACTATTGTACTACCATTTCACAAACCTGGCACCTCAGGGCTTGACACCTCTCACTATCATCCCATTGCCCTGACCAGTGTGGTCTGCCAGGTCATGGAATGATTGGTGAATAGACGACTGATGTGGTTCTTAGAGACACACACTAGCTTTTCCCCTCACCAATATGGCTTTCGCAAAGACCGCTCCACTTTAGACCCTTTGCTTCACTTTGATACATAATTTCGAAATGCCTTTGTTAACAACCACTCTGTCCTAATGGTCTTTTTTGATCTAGAGAAAGCATATGACACCACTTGGAGGTATAACATTCTAGCCCAAGCCCACTCCTTAGGCCTCCACAGTAGTCTACCAAACTTCATCGCTGCTTTCTTGTCCGATAGACATCTTCGGGTCCGTATTGGCACCTCACTTTCCTCAGACTTTGTACAAACCGAAGGAGTCCCACAAAGTTGTGTCCTCAGTATTACTCTTTTTTTCTTAGCTATGAATGACCTCCTCTTCAAGGGGGGCTCCTTGGCGTGGTGAAGAGGCTCTTGGTCTGAGGAATTAGACCTGTCGGTCTTCTTCCTCAGACCGAACCTAATTACCCCCCAATCTCCCCTCCCCTATCCCATCCTCCCCATTTTCCTTTCCTCCTCCTCCTCCCCACCCCTCCCTTTTGCCCTTCCTCTTTTTGGCCTTTGGGATTTCTCCCACAGGCGCTCTAGTTCCTAGGTAGGGGAAAGGATACCGGGGTCTATCCCATTCCGTTGAGGTTCTTGGCGGTGGCGTAGTTTGCCGTGGAATCTGGATCGCCTGGGGATGTCCCGATCCCTCTCCGGTATCCCGGAGTAGCTTTGGGTGTCTTTCGGGCGACGGGTGTATCTCTGGAAGCCACCTTTCGGATTCCGGGGTTGGTGGCCGAAGGAGGTATACTTTGTGGTGGATATCCGGCCGCCCTCTCTTTTTGTCCACCGAGGTAGCTCGGCAGATGTGAGGTTGCTATCCCGGATTGTTAGTTTACTAGCATGATGGGTAGGGTATGGCACGGGTTCCATGCTGCATCTGCGCTACTTGCGGTGCTGAGGTCCTCTTGGGCGCGGAGGGAGATTTCTGGCCCTTTCATTCCTCCTAGGAACTATCCCTCCCCGGTCCCCCCTTTTTTTATTCTTTTTTTTATTTTTCTTTTCTTTTCTTCTTTCTTTTTTTTTCTTAAAAACAAAAAGAAAGAAGTAACCTAACCATGGCAGCCCTAGTCCATGAACCTACTACCCCCAGGCCCCTTCTTGATACCGCACCCCGTTCTGACCCCGCCTCGTCTTTGGACCACTCTTCAGACACTCCTCATGCCTCTGTACCTATTGCCGGTGCTGTTTCCTCACCCGCTTCAGGTACTGAGGCCTCGACTGACTCCTTCGATTTATCGGACCTTCGCTCTCCTCTGACTATGCTTCCGGCCTCTCCCTCTACGGTGCGGCAATTTTCAAATCGCCGACCCGTTCCACGTCGGACCAACTCTGGTCCCACGCCTAAACGCCAACGACAATTACCTGCTGATGATACTTCTCCACCTTCTCGTTCTTCTCAGAAACGATCGACACGTCCTTCACTACCTTTCCACGCTCAGTTTCAGACTGAACAATGGACTAAATTCTTCACTTTACGACCGACTTCCTCTACTGCCTATCTTTCTGACCACAGTATTGGCAAGGCACTCCTACGCCATGTTGGTAAAGATATTTCTTTTCATGCTCTTAAGAGCGGTACGCGCATCATTACCGTACAGAATGCTACCCAGGCTCATGAGCTCTCTCGTCTTTCCCATATCGATACTGTTCCTGTCACTCTTGAAAAACATCATTCCCTCAATTCTTGTAGTGGTACCGTCATTCTGCCCCATACCATAGTTCAACAAAATTTCCAGACATGTGGCACTGACATTCTTGAACAGCTGGAACTCCAAGATCTCCCAATCCTCAAGGTAGACACTTACGTTCTTCCTGCCCGCGGGCGGAGACGATACCCTAGCAATGTGGCTCGTTTAACTTTTGACAGCCGAGAACTCCCATCCTCAGTTTATATAGCAGGACATCGGTTACAAGTTCGAAAGGTGATCCCTACACCACAACAGTGTAGAAATTGCTGGCGATTTGGCCATCCAGCGAAATATTGCAGATCTATCGCCGAATGCCCAGTCTGTGGTGCCGATGACCATTCTAATACGTCTTGCAATCGATCTCCCTCTTGCCTTAACTGTCATGAGGCTCACCCTTCGTACTCTCGCCGTTGTCAAGTCTATTTAAACGAGCGGGAAATCCGTTACCTCAAAGAGACAGAAGGTCTCCCTTATGCCATGGCAGTTTCTCATCTCCGCCTCCAAGGGAGACTCCCACGTGTTTCTTATTCCCGTGTTTCAAAACGTCCCCCCACTTCTGGTATCCCATCTTCTACACCCACCTCTGTGGTTACCTCTCCCATAGTCACTCCTGTATCTAATCCTTTTGCTGTCCTCGGCTCAGACGTCCCTACTTCAACGCCTCAGTCTGATCTCGCTTCTTCGAGTTCTCTCTCACAAGCCTCAGTATCGACGAGACCTCGTACGACACCTCCCAATCGTCCCTCTACTTCTCAAAAGTCAAAAAAAGGTCCGTTAACACCTCCTACCCATCTTCCACCTCCTCATTTTACCCTCCCTGTCTCTGTCCCTGGTTCTCCCCCTCTCACTGGCTCAGTTACAAGTGTAGAGGTTCACCCTCCTCCTCGTACTGTACCTTCCTCCCCTGTTCCCTCCCAAGTTTCTTCCTCTTCTGCCACCTCCCAGGTTCCTGCCTCTTCTGTCCCCTGCCACGCTTCTCCAGTTCCCTCCACCCTTTCGCCCCCCCCCCTACCTTGGTACAGTCCAATACAGTTCCAATCTTTACTCATCCTCCCCCTACCATTTCCAATATTGTCTCCCATACGACGTCTCTGAATTCAGAAACACTTGAAGCAATCTCTGAATATATTGCAGAGACCAAACCATCAATGGACACTGATCCACCTTCAGCTCTTTCTCTCTCCTCTGCTCCATCTGCTCAACTCCTTTCTTCACAGCGCACCGTTCCTTCGCTGCTTGAACGTTTTCCACTGCCTCCGCATGTGGACTTTTCTAACCCCTCTAGTCCGTAGGAACCCTTACCTGCGGATTTCAAGTATCTTTATCATTGCCAATCATGGCCTATTTACAGTGGAATATACGCGGCCTCAGGGGTAATCGGGGTGAGCTTCAGATGTTACTCTCCCAGTTTGCCCCTGTTGGTGTTTGCTTACAGGAACCAAAATTACACTCTGCTGTTATTTCTCCCATCTCAGGCTATAATTTATTGTATTCTTCAGATCCTTTTCCTGATGGGACCTTTAATGAAAGTGCCCTTCTTCTATGCACTGATATTCCGTACCATCAGCTATTTGTTCATACTTCGCTGCATTACACAGCAGCCCGTATCCACTTACATAGGTGGTATACGCTCTGTTCTTTATATCTTTCTCCTTCTCGGGCATTATCTATTCCGGATATTGCCTTCCTTGTTTCGTCATTACCGCCACCGATTCTGTTACTTGGTGATTTTAATGCCCACCATTTCCTCTGGGGGGGGGTCTCACTGTGATTCCCGTGGAATTCAGTTAGAGGCTTTTCTTGCCACCCACCCCCTCCATGTTTTAAATACAGGTACTCACACCCATTTTGATCCTCGGACTCATACTCTCTCTTGCATCGATCTCTCAGTCTGCTCTTCCTCCGCCGCATTAGACTTCACTTGGTCTGTTCTCCCGGACTTACATGACAGTGATCATTTCCCAATCATTCTTACTTCCCCTTCATATTCGCCACCTCTTCGCACCCCACGCTGGCAATTTAATCGGGCAAATTGGAACCTTTACTCACACCTAACTGTTTTTAAAGAGGTTCCTTCTTCGTCCTCCATCGATGAGCTTTTACACCTCTTCTCGTCCTCCGTTTTCACCGCAGCTTCTCATTCTATACCCCAAACTTCGGGCAGGCATTCTCAGAAATGCGTGCCTTGGTGGTCTCCTGCTTGTGCTCGTGCAGTACGTTTGAAACGCACTGCATGGGGCAGGTACCGGTACAATAGAACCACAGAGAGACTCCTTGATTTTAAACAGAAGCGTGCGATCGCTCGCTGTGTCATCCGTGACGCTAAACGCACTTGCTGGCGAGATTATGTCTCCACCATCACCTCTGCTTCCTCTATGAGTGCAGTCTGGAAAAAAGTACGAAAACTGAGTGGTAAATATTCTCCTGACCCGGCTCCTGTTCTGCGGGTTGCCGGTGTTGATATAGCAAACCCACTAGATGTTGCCAACGAAATTGGCAATCATCTGGTCCGTATTTCTCAGGGACTCCATCTATGCCCCTCATTTCTTTCCTCAAAGTCTGCCAGAGAGTTAGCACCCTTGGACTTTTCTTCTCTCAGAGAAGAACAGTATAATGTGCCTTTTACACTTCAAGAACTGGAGGCAACACTCTCAGCTTGTCGATCATCGGCAGCTGGGCCCGACGACATTCATATTCGTATGCTACAACATTTACATCAGTCAGCCCTTGCAGTCCTATTACGCCTTTACAATCTTATTTGGTCACAAGGAGTTCTTCCACAGCTGTGGAAATCCGCCATTGTTCTCCCTTTCCGCAAACCAGGCACTACGGGACATGAAACCTCCCACTATCGTCCCATTGCTCTTACCAGTGCAGTTTGCAAAGTAATGGAACGCCTAGTAAATAGACGTTTAGTGTGGTATTTAGAGACACACAACAGTCTCTCCACTCGTCAATATGGCTTTCGTAAGGGACGTTCTACCATAGACCCCTTACTACGCTTGGATACGTATGTTCGTAATGCCTTTGCGAATAACCACTCAGTTATTGCCATATTTTTTGACCTTGAGAAGGCATATGACACAACTTGGAGGTATAATATTTTAGCCCAAGCCCACTCCTTAGGCCTTCGAGGCAATCTACCATCCTTCCTTAAGAACTTTTTAACTGACAGGCATTTCCGTGTTCGGGTTAATAATGTGCTCTCCCCGGACTTTATCCAAGCTGAAGGTGTCCCCCAGGGATGTGTTCTGAGCACAACACTTTTTCTCCTTGCTATTAATGATTTGGCCTCTAGTCTTCCATCAAATATTTGGTCATCACTCTATGTTGATGACTTCGCTATTGCCTGTGCAGGCGCTGACTGTCACCTCATTACAGTTTCTCTCCAACATGCAGTCGACCGTGTTTCCAATTGGGCCACCACACGTGGGTTTAAATTTTCCAGCACTAAAACCCACCAAATTACTTTCACTAGACGCTCTGTCATCTCCGATCATCCTTTGTACCTCTATGGCTCCCGTATCCCTGAACGTGATACAGTCAAGTTTCTGGGCCTCCTCTTTGATCGTAGGTTATCCTGGAAACCTCACATTACCTCTCTGAAGGCAACTTGTCACAGCCGGCTGAACCTTCTTAAAACCCTTGCTCATCTTTCATGGGGAGCTGATCGTCGAACCCTCCTTCGCCTACATTCCACCCTTATTTTATCGAAACTTGATTATGGTGACCAGATCTATTCAGCGGCATCTCCTGCTACTCTCTCTAGCCTTAACCCCATTCATCACCAAGGATTACGTTTATGCCTTGGTGCTTTTCACTCTTCCCCTGTCGAGAGCCTATATGCAGAAGCGAACGTTCCATCCTTATCCGATCGCCGTGATGCCCATTGCCTGCGCTACTATGTACGCTCTCATGATCTCCGCAATCCTTCCATTTATAGAATGGTCACTGATATTAGTAGACATTCTAATAATAATAATAATCTGAGCCCGGCCTCTTTATTTGTTCGCCGCCCCTGTTTACTCCGTCCCTTCTCTCTTCGCCTTCATTCGCTCTTGTCTTCTCTTCAACTACCACCTTTCTATGTACATGTAGCATCTCACTTTTCCCTACCCCCCTGGGAAGTTCCAGCCGTTCGAGTCTGTTCTTTCTCCCTCCCTTGCTCGAAAGCCCAACTGTCTACGGTCGCTTCCCGCTCTCTTTTTCTTGACCACTTTCACTCTCATTCTCATGCCATTGCTGTGTACACAGATGGCTCTAAGTCTTCTGACGGCGTAGGATTCGCAGCAGTGTTTCCGGACAGCGTCGTACAAGGGCATTTACTATCTTTGGCTAGTATTTTTACTGCTGAATTATATGCCATCCTTACAGCACTTATCCGTATTGCATCTATGCCTGTGTCATCATTTGTGGTTGTCTCAGACTCCCTTAGTGCTTTACAGGCTATACAAAAATTTGATACACCTCACCCCTTAGTCCTCCGTATCCAACTTTGGCTACGCCGCATCTTTACCAAGCATAAAGATATTGTTTTTTGTTGGGTCCCTGGTCATGTTGACGTACAGGGCAATGAACAGGCAGACACTGCTGCGCGGTCAGCAGTACATGACCTACCAGTTTCTTATAGAGGTATTCCATTTACGGACTATTTTGCTGCAATATCTTCCCACCTTCACACCCGTTGGCAACAACGTTGGTCTACTATGCTCGGCAACAAACTTCAATCTATTAAACCGAGTATAGGTTACTGGCCGTCTTCTTATCACTAGTGTCGAGGTTGGGAGACTACTCTCTCCCGTCTTCGCATTGGCCATACTCGTCTTACTCATGGATATCTCATGGAGAGGCGTCTTGCTCCTCTCTGTGAGAATTGCCAAGCTCCATTATCAGTCAGCCACATTCTGTTGGACTGCCCACTTTATCAACGAGCACGCAGAATTTACCTCTGTCGTCGTCTTCGCTCCGCTGCTCTCTCTTTACCTTCCCTTCTCGCTGATGGACCCACCTTTCATCCGGACTCTCTCATTGACTTTTTGACAACAACTGACTTACTTCACAAATTCTGATACCTTCAGCCCTTTCTACTTCAATCTCTTGCTACCCCCGTCTATCCCCTGCCCTGCCCCCGTACTATCCCCTGCCCTGTATAGCTGTTTTCTGTAACCTCCATTCTTCCTGATCATCACTTTATGTTGATGACTTTGCTATAGCCTCCCTTCTGCCATCCAATATCCTCGCTTCCTTCCCTACCCTGCAGCGCTGTATAGCCCTTGTGGCTTAGTGCTTCTTTTTGATTATAATAATAATCGTCGCATTGCTATTATGTTCGATCCCATGACCTCTACAATCCTTCCATATATAGGATAGTCACTGATGTTAGTAAACGTTCTTTATTTTTTCGCCGCCCCTGTTTACTTTGTCCCTTTTCTCTCCGCCTACATTCACTCATCTTCCCTTCAGTTACCACCTCTCAATGTTCATGTAGCCTCTCACTGTTCCCTGCCCACTTGGGAAGTTCCAGCTGTTCGTGTCTGTTCTTTCCCACTACCATACGCGAAAGCCAAACTACCTATGGTCGCTTCCCACTCTCTTTTTCTTGAACACTTCTGCTCTCATTCTCATGCTATTGCAGTGTACACCAATGGTTCTAAGTCTTCTGATGGCGTCGGATTTGCAGCAGTGTTTTCGGACAGTGTCGTATGAGGGCATTTATTACCCTCAGCTAGCAATTTTATGGCTAAATTGTATGCCATTCTTTTAGCACTTATCCGTATTGCATCTATGCCCGTGTCACCATTTGTGGTCGTTTCAGACTCCCTTAGTGCTTTACAGGCTATACGATGATTTGATACACCTCACCCCCTAGTTCTTCATATCCAATTTTGGTTACGCTGTACGTATCTCTAGCAAACACAGATATTGTTTTTTGCTGGGTCTCTGGTCATGTTGACGTACAGGGCAATGAACAGGCAGACACTGCTGCGTGGTCAGCAGTACATGACCTCCCAGTTTTATATAGAAGTGTTCCATTCATGGACTATTTTGTTGTAATTGCTACCCATTGGCAACATTGGTCTGATTTGCTCCGTAACAAACTTCATTCTGTTAAGCCGAGTATAGGTTTCTGGCCGTCTTCTTGTCATCAGTGTCGAGGTTGGGAGACTACATTTTTCCGTCTTCGCATTGGCCACATTCGTCTTACTCACGGGTATCTCGTGGAGAGGCATCCTGTTCCTGTGAGAATCTGTTAGCGACATTCTATTGGACTGCCCACTCTATCAACGAGCACGCAGAATTTACCTTCAATGTCTTCTCCGCTCTGCTGCCATTTCCTTACCTTCCCTTCTTGGTAACGGACCCTCCTTACTACACAAACTGATGATGATGTCTCTGGCACTCTTCTCAGTCCTTTCCACCTTAATCTCTAGCTACCCTCTACCCCTGCACTATCCACTGCCCCGCAACACTTCATAACCTAATAATCATCCCTTTCCCACTTACTACCCATTAACCCTGCATCCTTTCCTGCCCTGCTGCGCTGTATAACCCTTGTGGTTTAGCGCTTCTTTCTGATTATGATAATCTTGTAAGCTTAGTTAAATGCAATCTAGTGCTGTATGACCCTGTGAGTTTAGTGCTTAGTTTTATGATTATAATAAATGCAATCTGCCCATTTTCTTGAATTCCTTGGACTATCACCATAACCTAATATATTTGACAACATGGAATTTACAGATTATAAATGAAACTGAAAACTGGCAGGTTTTTGTTCCTCACGTTATACAGTATTTACATTTCTATGACTTTTTTCCACTATATGCATGGGAGGCATGACTGCCACTGTATCATTGCAAATGACAGGTGGTGTTGGGACAAGTCAAGACTGATCTTTTTTGTATTTTTAAAGCAAATTTTGCCAGATGGGGAACCAGCTACCCTTAGATACTGATATATCCAATATACAAATTGAGCACTAAACTCAAGAGGGTCATAGTGTACTTCATGAATGAGGTGGAGTGAAAGGCAGAAGTATGCAAGAGCCCAGAAAAGTGTAAGAGGGAAAGTAAAATTGCAATTGGTACAATAAGTTAATTTCAGTTGAAAAGTCGAGAGAATCTGCATCAAAGGTAGAGCTTTCAACAGGGTCAGCGAGAGTTAGTCTCTACTGCCTCAGCACACTATTATTATTATTAAAAAGAAGTGCTAAACCACAAGGGCCATACAGCACTGCTGTGGAGACAATGGAAGCAAATTTTCCATGCCCACTGATAGGCTAGACAATCTAGTACAGTGGACCCCCAGCATATGATACATTTTAACACAAAAATTTTGCCTCGCCTCACATTAAAAAACTCGCCTCATGCAATTCGTCCGAGACGCGTCCCACGTTTGGCCTCAGCGCCGGTGTTCACAAGCCAGCCAGTGCAGTCGCATCTACGCATACATTTCCCCTCAAGGAAGGTTCCTTGACGTTGGTGAGGGGCTCTTGATTTAGGGAATTGGATCTGTGCTCCAGTTCCCCGAATTAAGCCTGAATGCCTTCCACATCCCCCCCCCCAGGCGCTGTATAATCCTCCGGGTTTAGCGCTTCCCATTGATTATAATAATAATACGCATACATTCGGTACATTTCACATTATCCCCCTCTTCAAGGGGGGCTCCTTGGCGTGGTGAAGAGGCTCTTGGTCTGAGGAATTAGCCCTGTCGGTCTTCTTCCTCAGACCGAACCTAATTACCCCCCATTCTCCCCTCCCCTATCCCATCCTCCCCATCTTCCATTCCTCCTCCTCCTCCTCACCCCTCCCTTTTGCCCTTCCTCTTTTTAGCCTTCGTGATTTCTCCCACAGGCGCGCTAGTTCCTAGGTAGGGGAAAGGACACCGGGGTCCATCCCATTCCGTTGAGGTTTCTTGGCGGTGGCGTAGTTTGCCGTGGAATCTGGATTGCCTAGGGATGTCCCGATCCCTCTCCGGTATCCCGGAGTAGCTTTGGGTGTCTTTTGGGCGACGGGTGTATCTCTGGAAGCCACCTTTCGGATTCCGGGGGTGGTGGCTGAAGGAGGTATGCTTTGTGGCGGATATCCGGCCGCCCTCTCTTTTGTCCACCGAGGTAGCTCGGCAGATGTGAGGTTGCTATCCCAGATTGCTGGTTTACTGGCATGAAGGGTAGGGTATGGCACGGGTTCCATGCTGCATCTGCGCTACTAGCGGTGTCGAGTCCTCTTGGGCGCGGAAGGAGATTTCTGGCCCTTTCATTCCTCCTAGGAACTATCCCTCCCCGGTCCCCCCTTTTTTTTTCTTTTTTTTATTTTTATTTTCTTTTCTTCTTTCTTTTTTTTTCTTAAAAACAAAAAGAAAGAAGTAACCTAACCATGGCAGCCCTAGTCCATGAACCTGGTACCCCCCGGGCCCCTTCTTGATACCGCACCCCGTTCTGACCCCGCCTCGTCTTTGGACCACTCTTCAGACATTCCTCATGCCTCTGTACCTATTGCCGGTGCTGCTTCCTCACCCGCTTCAGGTACTGAGGCCTCGACTGACTCCTTCGATTTATCAGACCTTCGCTCTCCTCTGACTATGCTTCCGGCCTCTCCCTCTACGGTGCGGCAATTTTCAAATCGCCGACCCGTTCCACGTCGGACCAACTCTGGTCCCACGCCTAAACGTCAACGACAATTACCTGCTGATGATACTTCTCCACCTTCACCTTCTCGTTCTTCTCAGAAACGATCGACACGTCCTTCACTACCTTTCCACGCTCAGTTTCAGACTGAACAGTGGACTAAATTCTTCACTTTACGACCAACTTCCTCTACTGCCTATCTTTCTGACCATAGTATTGGCAAGGCACTCCTACGCCATGTTGGTAAAGATATTTCTTTTCATGCTCTTAAGAGCGGTACGCGCATCATTACCGTACAGAATGCTACCCAGGCTCGTGAGCTCTCTCGCCTTTCCCATATAGATACTGTTCCTGTCACCCTTGAAAAACATCATTCCCTCAATTCTTGTAGTGGTACCGTTATTCTGCCCCATACCATAGTTCAACAAAATTTCCAGACATGTGGCACCGACATTCTAGAACAGCTGGAACTCCAAGATCTCCCAATCCTCAAGGTAGACACTTACGTTCTTCCTGCCCGTGGGCGGAGACGATACCCTAGCAATGTGGCTCGTTTAACTTTTGACAGCCGAGAACTCCCATCCTCCGTTTATATAGCAGGACATCGGTTACAAGTTCGAAAGGTGATCCCTACACCACAACAGTGTAGAAATTGCTGGCGATTTGGCCATCCAGCGAAATATTGCAGATCTATCGCCGAATGCCCAGTCTGTGGTGCCGATGACCATTCTAATACGTCTTGCAATCGATCTCCCTCTTGCCTTAACTGTCATGAGGCTCACCCTTCGTACTCTCGCCGTTGTCAGGTCTATTTAAACGAGCGGGAAATCCGTTACCTCAAAGAGACAGAAGGTCTCCCTTATGCCATGGCAGTTTCTCATCTCCGCCTCCAAGGGAGACTCCCACGTGTTTCTTATTCCCGTGTTTCAAAACGTCCCCCCACTTTTGGTATCCCATCTTCTACACCCACCTCTGTGGTTACCTCTCCCATAATCACTCCTGTATCTAATCCTTTTGCTGTCCTCGGCTCAGACGTCCCTACTTCAACGCCTCAGTCTAATCTCGCTTCTTCGAGTTCTCTCTTACAAGCCTCAGTATCGACGAGACCTCGTACGACACCTCTTCCCAATCGTCCCTCTACTTCTCAAAAGTCAAAAAAAGGTCCGGTAACACCTCCTACCCATCTTCCACCTCCTCATTTTACCCTCCCTGTCTCTGTCCCTAGTTCTTCCCCTCTCACTGGCTCAGTTACAAGTGCAGAGGTTCACCCTCCTCCTCGTAATGTACCTTCCTCCCCTGTTCCCTCCTAAGTTTCTTCCTCTTCTGCCACCTCCCAGGTTCCTGTCTCTTCTGTCCCCTGCCACGCTTCTCCAGTTCCCTCCACCCTTTCGCCCCCCCTACCTTGGTACAGTCCAATACAGTTCCAATCTTTACTCATCCTCCCCCTACCATTCCCAATATTGTCTCCCATACGACATCTCTGAATTCCGAAACACTTGAAGCAATCTCTGAATATATTGCAGAGACCAAACCATCAATGGACACTGATCCACCTTCCGCTCTTTCTCTCTCCTCTGCTCCATCTGCGCAACTCCTTTCTTCACAGCGCACCGTTCCTTCGCTGCTTGAACATTTTCCACTGCCTCCGCATGTGGACTTTTCTAACCCTTCTAGTCCGTAGGAACCCTTACCTGCGGATTTCAAGTATCTTTATCATTGCCAATCATGGCCTTTTTACAGTGGAATATACGCGGCCTCAGGGGTAATCGGGGTGAGCTTCAGATGTTACTCTCCCAGTTTGCCCCTGTTGGTGTTTGCTTACAGGAACCAAAATTACACTCTGCTGTTATTTCTCACATCTCAGGCTATAATTTATTGTATTCTTCAGATCCTTTTCCTGATGGGACCTTTAATGAAAGTGCCCTTCTTCTCCGCACTGATATTCCGTACCATCAGCTATTTATTCATACTTCGCTGCATTACACAGCAGCCCGTATCCACTTACATAGGTGGTATACGCTCTGTTCTTTATATCTCTCTCCTTCTCGGGCATTATCTATTCCGGATTTTGCCTTCCTTGTTTCGTCATTACCGCCACCGATTCTGTTACTTGGTGATTTTAATGCCCACCATTTCCTCTTTGGAGGGTCTCACTGTGATTCCCGTGGAATTCAGTTAGAGGCTTTTCTTGCCACCCACCCCCTCCATGTTTTAAATACAGGTACTCACACCCATTTTGATCCTCGGACTCATACTCTCTCTTGCATCGATCTCTCAGTTTGCTCTTCCTCCGCCGCATTAGACTTTACTTGGTCTGTTCTCCCGGACTTACATGACAGTGATCATTTCCCAATCATTCTTACTTCCCCTTCATATTCGCCACCTCTTCGCACCCCACGCTGGCAATTTAATCGGGCAAATTGGAACCTTTACTCACACCTGACTGTTTTTAAAGAGGTTCCTTCTTCGTCCTCCATCGATGAGCTTTTACACCTCTTCTCGTCCTCCGTTTTCACCGCAGCTTCTCATTCTATACCCCAAACTTCGGGCAGGCATTCTCAGAAATGCGTGCCTTGGTGGTCTCCTGCTTGTGCTCGTGCAGTACGTTTGAAACGCGCTGCATGGGGCAGGTACCGGTACAATAGAACCACAGAGCGACTCCTTGATTTTAAACAGAAGCGTGCGATCGCTCGCCGTGTCATCCGTGACGCTAAACGCACTTGCTGGCGAGATTATGTCTCCACCATCACCTCTGCTTCCTCTATGAGTGCAGTCTGGAAAAAAGTACGAAAACTGAGTGGTAAATATTCTCCTGACCCGGCTCCTGTTCTACGGGTTGCCGGTGTTGATATAGCAAACCCACTAGATGTTGCCAATGAAATTGGCAATCATCTGGTCCGTATTTCTCAGGGACTCCATCTATGCCCCTCACTTCTTTCCTCAAAGTCTGCCAGAGAGTTAGCACCCTTGGACTTTTCTTCTCTCAGAGAAGAACAGTATAATGTGCCTTTTACACTTCAAGAACTGGAGGCAACACTCTCAGCTTGTCGATCATCGGCAGCTGGGCCCGACGACATTCATATCCGTATGCTACAACATTTACATCAGTCAGCCCTTGCAATCCTATTACACCTTTACAATCTTATTTGGTCACAAGGAGTTCTTCCACAGCTGTGGAAATCCGCCATTGTTCTCCCTTTCCGCAAACCAGGCACTACGGGACATGAAACCTCCCACTATCGTCCCATTGCTCTTACCAGTGCAGTTTGCAAAGTAATGGAACGTCTAGTAAATAGACGTTTAGTGTGGTATTTAGAGACACACAACAGTCTCTCCACTCGTCAATATGGCTTTCGTAAGGGACGTTCTACCATAGACCCCTTACTGCGCTTGGATACGTATGTTCGTAATGCCTTTGCGAATAACCACTCAGTTATTGCCATATTTTTTGACCTTGAGAAGGTATATGACACAACTTGGAGGTATAATATTTTAGCCCAAGCCCACTCCTTAGGCCTTCGAGGCAATCTACCATCCTTCCTTAAGAACTTTTTAACTGACAGGCATTTCCGTGTTCGGGTTAATAATGTGCTCTCCCCGGACTTTGTCCAAGCTGAAGGTGTCCCCCAGGGATGTGTTCTGAGCACAACACTTTTTCTCCTTGCTATTAATGAATTGGCCTCTAGTCTTCCATCAAATATTTGGTCATCACTCTATGTTGATGACTTCGCTATTGCCTGTGCAGGCGCTGACTGTCACCTCCTTACAGTTTCTCTCCAGCATGCAGTCGACCGTGTTTCCAATTGGGCCACCACACATGGGTTTAAATTTTCCAGCACTAAAACCCACCAAATCACTTTCACTAGACGCTCTGTCATCTCTGATCATCCTTTGTACCTCTATGGCTCACGTATCCCTGAACGTGATACAGTCAAGTTTCTGGGCCTCCTCTTTGATCGTAGGTTATCCTGGAAACCTCACATTACCTCTCTGAAGGCAACTTGTCACAGCCGGCTGAACCTTCTTAAAACCCTTGCTCATCTTTCCTGGGGAGCTGATCGTCGAACCCTCCTTCACCTACATTCCACCCTTATTTTATCGAAACTTGATTATGGTGACCAGATCTATTCAGCGGCATCTCCTGCTACTCTCTCTAGCCTTAACCCCATTCATCACCAAGGATTACGTTTATGCCTTGGTGCTTTTCGCTCTTCCCCTGTCGAAAGCCTCTATGCAGAAGCGAACGTTCCATCCTTATCCGATCGCCGTGATGCCCATTGCCTGCGCTACTATGTACGCTCTCATGATCTCCGCAATCCTTCCATTTATAGAATGGTCACTGATATTAGTAGACATTTTTTATTTGTTCGCCGCCCCTGCTTACTCCGTCCCTTCTCTCTTCGCCTTCATTCGCTCTTGTCTTCTCTTCAACTACCACCTTTCTATGTACATGTAGCATCTCACTTTTCCCTACCCCCCTGGGAAGTTCCAGCTGTTCGAGTCTGTTCTTTCTCCCTCCCTTGCTCGAAAGCCCAACTGTCTACGGTCGCTTCCCGCTCTCTTTTTCTTGACCACTTTCACTCTCATTCTCATGCCATTGCTGTGTACACAGATGGCTCTAAGTCTTCTGACGGCGTAGGATTCGCAGCAGTGTTTCCGGACAGCGTCGTACAAGGGCATTTACTATCTTCAGCTAGTATTTTTACCGCTGAATTATATGCCATCCTTACAGCACTTATCCGTATTGCATCTATGCCTGTGTCATCATTTGTGGTTGTCTCAGACTCCCTTAGTGCTTTACAGGCTATACAAAAATTTGATACACCTCACCCCTTAGTCCTCCGTATCCAACTTTGGCTACGCCGCATCTTTACTAAGCATAAAGATATTGTTTTTTGTTGGGTCCCTGGTCATGTTGACGTACAGGGCAATGAACAGGCAGACACTGCTGCGCGGTCAGCAGTACATGACCTACCAGTTTCTTATAGAGGTATTCCATGTACGGACTATTTTGCTGTAATATCTTCCCACCTTCACACCCGTTGGCAACAACGTTGGTCTACTATGCTCGGCAACAAACTTCAGTCTATTAAACCGAGTATAGGTTACTGGCCGTCTTATCACCAGTGTCGAGGTTGGGAGACTACTCTCTCCCGTCTTCGCATTGGCCATACTCGTCTTACTCATGGATATCTCATGGAGAGGCGTCTTGCTCCTCTCTGTGAGAATTGCCAAGCTCCATTATCAGTCAGCCACATTCTGTTGGACTGCCCACTTTATCAACGAGCACGCAGAATTTACCTCTGTCGTCGTCTTCGCCCCGCTGCTCTCTCTTTACCTTCCCTTCTCGCTGATGGACCCACCTTTCATCCGGACTCTCTCATTGACTTTTTGACAATGACTGACTTACTTCACAAATTCTGATACTTTCAGCCCTTTCTACTTGTATCTCTTGCTACCCTCTACCCCCGTACTATCCCCTGCCCCGCTGTTTTCTGTAACCTGCTGATCATCCCCCCTCCCTTCTGCCATCCAATTCCCTTGCTTCCTTCCCTACCCTGCAGTGCTGTATAGCCCTTGTGGCTTAGCGCTTCTTTTTGATTATAATAATAATAATCCTCCCATCCCATCAATCATCACCAGATCTTCATTAAAGGTAAGTGTCATGTATTCTATTAATAGAGTACTACTTAAGACATGCACAGTAAGTTTAATGTACACAAACTGAAGATTTCATGCGGTAAATTTTTTTTTTTCATACTTTTGGGCGTCTTGCACGGAATAATTTGATTTCCATTATTTCTTATGGGAAAATTAATTCACCTTATGATAATTTCGGCATTCAATGAGCTCTCAGGAATGGATTAATATCGTATGCTGGGGGTCCACTGTATGTTGAACTGATAGTGCAACCTGGCAGTTCTCGCAAAGCAGTGCCAGGATTTTTCGACAAGGTATCCACGAGTGAGGTGCTTGTGGCTGATACATGGATGGGAGAGTGCAGTACTTTCTGTATCACAAGGTGATGTAGTGTTGGGGTGAGAATTATATTGAGAGACCCAAATACAACAGTAGTGATAATCAAAGAGAACAATTTCCTTATCTTTTATTGAATTTGTCATTACCTTTACCTGCACATCCCAACTTCCATTAAGTATTGTAAAGTAGATCATACAAAATGCTACACTCAATACAGCTTTATGAGCACATATTTGATGAATTATTATAATCAACTTTAGCGCTAACCCGCTATATTTGATGAAATAATCCCAATCATTACTGAGAAAATGCACTGTATTTACAACAAAAATTAAAAACAGGACAATTCTGCCGAAGTTAACGTTGTGCTATAGTGCTAGCGAGCAATTTCTATCAGAATATAATGAAAAATTTGGAAGACTTTATTACACACCCTCAAAAAAAATTCTACAATGCCTAGGTGTGAACATATACATTACATTTCTCTTGACCTAAAGTCAAAATATGTATATACACAATCACTAGCTGAGATACAAAGAAATTACATATACAATAAAATACCTGGTATACTGTAATGCAAATTGTATAATGAATAAAATAATATAGTAATTAACATCCAATTTTCACAACCAATTAAAAAAAAAAATTATTATCAAGAGGAAATTAAGATTATTGAAGCAGATTATACTTTTTTATAAAGTGCTAACTCTAAAACTACCATCTTATTATCCATAACCTTTGGAGAGAGATCATTGTTAGCATTTGATCTATTGAGGTTCCAGATATTTTGTCATGAAACCTGTAATTACACAGAGGAGGAAAGAAGAGATAAAAAGAAAGGCGACAAGAGTGGAACAGAGAGAGAATGGGGGGATAAAGGGAGGATAATAACTGGCCAAATAGTCTTAACTTAAAAAGCCATCCTTGACTTTATATGAAAGACAAAACATATACATTTATAGAGAATAAATATGACCATAAAGCAATTATCCAAAATATCACTAACAATTAATCACAGACAGAATTGTATTTTGGGTATAACTAGCTATCTTTAATAGCTGCATGAAAATACTTAGGAAAGCCACAGTCTTGAAAGACTGAGTTATATACCGTATTTCGCAGCTTATTAGACGCATTTTTTATTTCCATAAAATGTCTCCAAAAACCACCCTGCATCCTATAAACTGAAGGTCAGTGACGGGAGCTATAAGTCTGGGGTGGGCTGCAGCTCTCCCAGTTATGTCCAATACCGAGACGTTGAAACTAAAACAAGTCTTATAAGCCGTGAAATACGGTATACACAAAAGGACACTCAACCAACATGACTAGAGTACAAGTATTTCAAATACGTATACAACATATTCATTTATCACAAATCTCATTTTGAGTAACTTTAATTAAGAGCAAAATACTGATATACATATAGTAGCTGACAAAGTCAAAATCACAATGTTTAGCTGTATAAGTAATGAGGTAAAACAGAAAGTGTAAGACATGCTTGAGGTTGTATCATTACTTGTGTGTGCTCATGTACGCAAAGCACATTTTATACATATATACAATATATGTATGCATTATATATATACATGTAATAAACACTTAGGTACCATATGTGAATACATGCATTTACAAGTCTTACAATAACAGCATATATTTAAATCTCAAGATGTACCACACAAGGTACTTCTATAGTAATTGACAAACATGAATATCCCTATGTTGAAAATGCATCCACATAGATGTGAGCAGAAATATATCAATTACTGTACATCTTGCAATGTGACCATTTATTTTGTAATATTTTAACAAGGTACAGTACATACATACACACATTGACAATTAGCATATCAAAACCTACACAATGAGGAATGCAAGATGTGTATTTTCATATACATACAGTGTACATGTTTGGCAAACAGGCTCTGCACATTCATCTGCTCTGTTTCACTTCATTTCAGTAAAACATTATGTTCATCAAACAACCACATAATAGGGTGTATCAAATTTTAATAAAAAAATAAATACTTTTCAGTTCTTCCAATCAATGTGAAGAACAAGTATAATGTGAAATGTCAAAACCTTAAAAGTACAGTAAGAAAGTTATTAAAAGTGTGATTTTCAAATTCATCCTGTTGAATGTGTTTTACATTAGTTAAAAGATTTTATTTATGGTATATAATGATTGTTTCATTGTCAATCATTAATAAATTTTGTCAAGATCAAAGAACTAGGTCTATTAAAATAACCTGTGCTGGTGATAGTACGTACAGTAATGATACAAGTGTACTTCAAGGTGTAAAAGGAGTACTGTAGCATATTTAGAATACTGAACTAACAAATGTTTGAAAAAAAAAATAAGAGGTACATTGAAATTCTACTACAATAAATAAGCTCAGACACACCTGCCATTTTTCTAAGGCAACAGGTAAGGTAGGAAAAAATTATAAGGCAACCTTTTAAGTTAATTCTCACTAATTATTGAAATAAGCTTCTAAACACATTAATGAAAATGAAGGTAAGTAGCTGATTAACTGGTCACATTCTCTTCCTAAGGATTATTTACATTACAGAGAATCAAGAGTGTTTAGCTTAGGAATGCTTTTATAATGAAGCCTTTATGGAATCATAAATTGAAATCACCTAAGTAGCTCTGAGCTAAATACATATGTGAGGGTCACTCAACACATCTAAATTTTGAGCAGCTGCAATTCTTGAATTTCAGCTTTTTCTTATTTCCTGAAAAAAAAAAAAAAAAAAGTTAATTAACCCTCCCAAATAGCAATTTTTTTCATACCTTAAAACAGGTTGGCCATCACTAATCCAGCATCACTGGGACCTGTAGGGTGCCGGATTACAGAGTGGTTAGGTTAGAATACACTTAACCCAACAGTGATATTTATGCATCGGCGATTTCCACCACTTTACACCCTATTTTTGGCCCATTCCGTTGTTCCAGTCGACCAAACTCATGGCTATTTTGCTAGAACTCCAATTATTCTATCGACCGAGTACAAGAAACCGCAAATTTACCTATTTCAACTACCCAATAAAGTGGTCAAAAATTGGTAATTTTGCCAATTTCACACAAATTTCAAGAGATGCCAATTTCAAAATAGGGTCCAGAATAAACAATGAAGACATTCTTAGCACTTAAAATAACATTTTCTCTGTTCATTAGTCACGTCTCCAGGCCCTTCTATTACATTTGCTTTCCATTTTGTATTTTTATTCACAAAAAATAGATTTACTGTTATGCAGACTACTGCATTATTGTAATAATTGCATAAATAACTAACCCATTCATGACTGCATGTTAGACTGGCCGGTTGAACACGTGTTGGACAGTGATGTCATTTGTTTACTCTCGAACATCGGCAAAAATCAAACATTTCCGCTACTTTGAGCTCAATTTTATGGACAACATACGACGTACAAGCTTTACACAACAAGAAGCATTTCTTTTATTCATTGAACCCATGGCTAGGGATAAAAGTGAGCACATTATAACAAATGGAGAAAAAGAAATTGGAATGACTTATGCAGCAAGTAATGCCACCAAACAGTAGCGGCAGGTTGGTGTTGCAACCCTGGAAATTTGAAATTATGCTAGCCGAAATTAGTGCTGGATTACTGATGGACCGTATTAGTGATAGCCAACCTGTATTACCATCACAGTATGTAACAATGTAAGCAAATGCTGTAATTCCAATACAATAATTACTGTACACACAGTGAGTAAACATATGATTACTACACACACAATGAGTAAACAAATGGAGTGTTTTACAATGGTCCCTACTTGAGTGGTGCTACAAAACAGTTTTGATAGGCCTCCAAATTGCAAGGATGAAGAAAATCACCAAGTACCATGTGGTTAATTATTATAATCAAAAAGAAGCACTAAACCCACTAGGGTCACACAGCACTGTAGGGCAGGGAGTTATGCAGAAACAAAGGATAAGCAAAGATGGAGAGGAGTGCTAAAGGAAGTACATATATATCAAAGCCTGTGCAATAAATCGGTTGCTGTCAAAAAGTCAAAGAGGGAGTCTGTGTCAAAGGAAAGAAGATAAAGTAAGGGTGTCAGAGCGGTGACATCGTTGGAGGAAAATTCTGCGTGCTCGTCGATAGATAGGACAGTTCAATAGAATATGGAAAATTGAAACTGGAACCAGACAATTCTCACAGAGTGGAACAGAGTGCTGCTCCATGAGATACCGAGTAAGACAGGTGTGCCTGATGTGAAGACAAGCATGTTGTCTCCCAGCCTCAGCATCGATGACAAGAAGGCCAGAAACCTAAACCTGGTTTGATAGAATGTAATTTGTTATGAAGCATATCGGACCAACATTGTTGCCAACGGTTGTGAAGGTGGTTAGATATTACAGCAATAGTCTGAGAATGGAATACCTCTATGTGAAACTGGGAGGTTATGTACTGCAGACTGTGCAGCAGAGTCTGCCTGCTCATTGCCCTGAACATCAACATGACCAGGGACCCAACAGAAAACTACTATGTACTCTGTTTTTGCTAGTGATGGGGCACAGCCAAAGTTGTATATGTACAAAGAAGTAGGGAATGAGGTGAATAAAATTTTTTATAGCTTGCAAAGCACTAAAGGAGTCTGAGATGATTACAAATGTTGAGGCAGACACAGATGCAATGCAGATAACTGCTATGAGAATTGCATACAATTCAGCTGCAAAAATGCTAACCGAGTCTAATATATGTCCTCGCACTACGCTGTCTGGGAACAATGCTGCAAATCTGGCACCATCAGAGGATTTAGAACCATCAATGTACACTGTGACGGCATGAGAATGAGAGTGGAAGTGATTAAGAAAGAATGAGAAGCAACTGAAGGTATTTGGGCTTTCATGCACGGCAGTGGGGAAGCACATAAACTGTTGGAACCACCCAAGGGGGAAGTGGAAAAAGTAGAAGCTTGATGAACACAAAGGAGGCAACTGGAGAGAAGATGAGAGCAAGTGAAGACGAAGAGGAAAGGGATGGAGTAAACGGGGTGGCGAACAAATGGACCTCTGCTAACGTCCATTACTATCCTGTATGTAGAAGGATTGTGAAGGTCATGAGAGTGGACAAAACAGCGAAGGCAATGAGTATCATGGCGATTGTTCAAGGATGAAACATTTACCTCTGCACAGAGGCCCTCAACAGCTGAGGAGTAACGAGCACCCAAACAAACATGATCCCATCCATCATCATGGATTAAGTTTGGAAAGAGTTGCAGGAGAGGCTGCTGAATATATCCAGTCACCATACTCTAGTTTCAATAAAATTAGGGCTCAATGCAGCCTAAGGAGAGTTGGATGACCCCCCCCCCTCCCCATGAAAGATGGGCGAGGGTTTTAATTAAAGGAGGTTCAGCTGGCTATAGCAAGTTGCTTTCAGGGAGATAATGTGACCACATGGTTGAACCCTGAAGTTTGAGAGTTGCAATTTTTGTGCTTTACTTATTATAAATATCCTTACCTATCTGCAGTTTTTTTTTTTGCCCATTTTATTTTTTGGTTTGGCCCAAGACCATTACAATTCTAACTTACTAAAAAATGTACTCAATGGCTTTCCTATGCTCAAATCTCTTTCTGGTAGGTATAATGGATAGTTCTGGAATCTAAACAGCAGTGACTCCAGTGATCATTTAGCACTCTTGGGGAGAAAAAAAAAAAAATCCAAGGAAAAATTAGCAAACACTAAACTACCAAAATTAATAAAATGAATACTATCACAAAGAAAAATAAAAAGCATTAGTCAACCCTTTGAGGGCCCGTCCTGTAGTTCTACGGCTTTGAAGCTAGGGTCCAAGCTGTAATTCAACACCATGAGCTCAGCTCACTCAGATAAGCTGTGGGTGGTAAATTTGGGCCTAGATATGAGAATGCATCTATGTGGTAAGTGTGTGCCATATAAAAACAAATCCTGTAGCACACAGTGCATAATGAGAAAAAAAAAACACACGATTAAAACAGCAACTTTGTGGTGTATTTTTGTATGTTTTTCACTGTTGTATTCGTGGTTTCTTGGTTTCATTTGATAGAATGGAAAATATATTACAGAAATGAGATATTTTCATTGGTTTTAGTACTAAAAATGGCTTGAAACTGAGCTCAAAGTAGCAGAAATGTTAGATTTTTACCAATATTCAAGAGTAAACAAATGACGTCATGCATCCAATACACGTCAGCTGTTGGGTCTAATGTGCATAAAAGTAAATCTTCTATTTTTTGGTGTGAATAAAAATTCATTATGTGAATAAAAAATCAGAGCGGAATTCATTTGTAAAGCCTGGATACATAACTAATAAACAGAGGAAATGTTATCTTAGTGCCAGGAACATCTGCATTGTTTATTCTGGACCCTATTTTGAAATTGGAATATTTTGAACTGTGTGAAATTGGCCAAATTACCAATTTCTAATCACTTTATTGGGTAACTGAAATAGTTGATTGGGCGATTTCTTGTGCTAAATCAATAAAACAGAAGTAATACTAGCGAAATAACCAAGAATTTGGTCGAATGGAATAATGTAATTGGCCTAAAATGGAAGTCAAAGTGGACAAAATCGCCGATGCGTAAATAACACTGATGCAGCAAAATTCCCAAGAGCATAATTTCATCAATTTTCTATCAAATTTCATACTTTTGGTTTTATTACCTTCAGAAAAAAATTCTCTATCATTTCATAAGAAAAACTAAAAATTTTTTTGTTAAATTCTTGAAGCCTTTGGACAAGTTTCAGATCTGGGGTCTGGACCGTGAAAGGGTTAAAAATCATAGCAAATTATTGATGTGCAAAGACTATCCTGAAAATTTTGCAAGATCCCTACAGGCACCCTGGTAGATGAACAAAACACATGCAACAATTGGTTATCTTTATTGTCAAAACTTTTCACCTGTTTAGCAGGCTTCAAGTGAGGCCTGCTGTGGAGGCAAAACATTTCAGCAATAACGATACCTAAGTGTTGTACATTGTACGCCATTAGTAAAATGCATTCTGGCATTATAAAAACTACAATGAAAGCAAAAACGCCTAGCTGTGGGCAAGCTAGTGTTCTACAGTCAACTGCACACAAGCTACACAGAAAGGGGGGCAAGTGCAACTGCAAACAGGAGGCTATGGGGAAATCTGTGCATCCAATTCTCAATCAACAGTCATTTAAAAGCAATGATTTCTGTTGAAGGATGACCAAACACCCACAAACTGCCAAATCCTGTATAACTTGCTTTTAGTCTGTAGAACCCAATGGGCCCAGCACTTTCAAAGGATGTATCTATGTAGGTGGCTAAATTCTGCTAGAGAGAAAAGCTCATTTATAGCGGCCTTCACCTCGTCATCAAACCATTCATTTCCTGGGGTACTAACAGAACTCCACACTTTAAATCTTTTGGCGATGGCATGAGAAAGTTTCAAATAATCTATGGAAAGCACATTCTTCCCCAGGTCACCACGATACAAGAGTACGGTACAGGCCTGCCTAGGTTCAGAAGACGATCACCATTTTTTTTTTTTTTTTTTTTTTTTAAGGTATGGTAGAAGTTGGGCTACAAGATCTCTCCACACTGTGCCTTTAACCCTTTGAGGGTCGACAGGCCCTCTCCGAGACTCGTTCTAAGGGTCGGCCAAATTTAAAAAAAAAAAAAAAAGTAATTTTCTCTTGTGAAAAGATATAGAATCTTTTCCCGATCATAATGACACCAAAAGTTTGAAATTTTATGGAAAACTTACGGAATTATGCTCTCGCGAAGTTAGCGGTCTCAGCGATGTTTACGCATCGGCGATTTTGCCCACTTTGAGCCCCATTTTCAGCCAATTCCACTGTATTAGTCGACAAAAAACATAAATATTTCACTTGAACTCCATTTTTTCTATCGAATGGGTGCAAGAAACCACCCATTTATCAATTTCAACTATCCAGTACAGTGGTCAGAATTTAGCAATTTTGCCAATTTCACACAAATTTCAAAAGATGCCAATTTCCGAATAGGGTTCAGAATAAACAAGAAAGACATTCCTGGCACTAAAATGACATTTCCTCTGGTCATTAGTCACTTCTCAAGGCCTCTCTTATATTCTTTTGCTTTCCACTTTGAATTTTTATTCTCACAAAAATAGAAGATTTACTGTTATGCAGACTACTGCATTAGTGTAAAAAATGGTATAAATAATATTGGCGCACTTGTGAAAGAATATTAGACTCACCAGTTGACGTGTATTGGACGCTTGGCATGATTTGTTTACTTCTGAAATTTGGTAAAAATCAAACATTTCTGCTACTTTGGGCTTAATTTCAAGGTACTTTTCATTGTGAAACCAGTCAAAATCATCTCAATTTCTGTAATATCTCTTCCATTCTATAAAATGAGACCAAGAAAACTAGAATACAACAATAAATACCATACGAAAATACACTGCAAAGTTGCTGTTTTATTCCAAAAAAAACGGTCGAAGTTTTTTTTTTCTCATTATGCACTGTGTGCTACAGGATTTTTTTTAGACTGTGCACACTGACCACAGACCCATTCTTTCATATGAAGACCTACCAGCTTTCTCCCACTAGATCTGAGGGCGCTAGAATTTAGGCGTACTGGTACGTCAAAAACCCTGGGTCGTAAGCCGTACTAGTACGGCCGAAACCCTCAAAGGGTTAACTGTAGCTTTAGCATATCCACTTGTAGCCCGGCAGGAGCCAAATTTTAACATACATGGGCATGTTGTCATTAACATTATAGAATTAGACAAGAGGGTGTTACTAGAATGACTACAGAGTTGCCTTTCAAAATGTGGGCAGAACTGGTGCCAAAGCCAGAAACAGCAACTGGATGCCTTGCCAAGTCTGGATCGCTGCCATTAACTGTCAGTGTAGGGGTCATCAGAAAGTGCTTCTCCAGATAAATTAGGAGACTGGCAACTTGACATACACAGATGTTAAGTGATTTTTGAAGAGATGATTGAAAGAGCAGTGTAGAAGTACAGAAATAAAGAAAATTAGGAAACTACTTGCTTAACTACTGGCTGACTAATAAAAAGAAATCAATGCTCCCACCACCAGTCACCACACTCATCAATATGACAAAGTGCCAACTTTCCTAGGAACCACCCCTTTACCATTCCCAGGGTACAACATTAGGATGGGTCGCTCAGAATTAACTGAGCAAAGACTTAGCAAAAAACAGAGGTGTTCACATGGGTGAGGGTGAGTTGGCAAGAACACCAAGAACTGTACACTTTCTATCACCACTCTTGGATCTGCACCAGTGCTGTACAACCCTTATGGGGTTAGCACTTGGTTATGATTATAATAACTGGATCTGCAGATAACCTCCAGTAATACTTCTGTCAGCAGAAGTCACATCAGGTGGACCTCAAGGCCCAGTCTCTTTCAGGTGTTGCAAACCACTTTGCTGTATAGTCCTTGTGGCTTAGCACTTCTTTTTGATTATTATAATAATAATGCAAACCACTTCAGCACTGAAATTGGTGGGAGAATAGAAAATAATAATAACCCATCCACAATCTCCTGGAGCAAAATTTAATAAATTCGGGACAAAAGCCTTGCTTTGTTGGGGCATTCTGGGTTCTTAGTCAAGATTAAGCCACTCAAAATGTCACCATATTCTTGTAAATGTCAATATTAACCCTTTAACTGTGCTCAATGCGCTAGTATACAAATGATATCAGTGTGTCCGATGTACTAGTATGCACAATTTTTCTAGACCTTAAATTGGCTGTGTGCAGTCATTTTAACCTTCAGTTGTATTTGCATCATTAGCTATCTTGTGCCTCATAGGAAAAAAAAAAAATCCAGTCCACATAGGTATGCACAGGGTATTTTGGGTAATATTACTCAATAAACAGGATCACCATGACTGGCTAACATCCCAACCTTTCTCACAGTGAAATCCAAGAAATGCTGTTCAAAACTGACACCAGTGACATTGAACTGGGTGATAATGAAGCAGCATTTTCTGGTTTTGAAGGGGACAACAATAGAGATATGACCAAGAATGAAAGCATTGATAGTTCAACCCAAGATATAGCAGTGCCTTCCATCTCTGGTTTTGCCACAGAGTAGGCGCCGACAACTCTTTACCCCTGAACTGGACAGCGAATGATTTGGGTGATGGCAGTAGAGAGGAATATACGTATAAGGAGGAGCGCTGAATAAACTGATAATGCAAAAATTCTCCCTTGAAACGAACACCAGTGTAGCGTCAAATTATGTCTGCCTCTCGCATGTACTTTTTTTTTTTTCTACAGTAAGACATCTAGGCAGCATGATACTGTTGCAGGAGATAGTGACAGTGACTGACACTGAAATTGCTTTCATTGGTATCAGAAAATAACATGCAACACAAACACCAGATATAACAAGAGCTGTGACAGTACCAACATTGGTGACAATGGCAGCAGCCATGCCAAAACGAACACCCAGTGACAATACGAGCTGTAACAACAGCAGCCATGACATCAACCATAACACCAGCAGTGACACCACTACCAGCTGTGACAACACCATCAACCATGATACCAATGACAAATATCATATACCCACAGACCAACAGGGTGTGTAACTGGTAGAAAAACACTTAATTTGTTTAAATGTTTCACAATTTCTTATAACAGATAATTTTACCGAACTGGACTGCTTTTGGTCATTCTTCGATAACACACTGATTATTGTTGCTCAAACAAATAATTAATACAATTACATAGTGTCCAACTCTTATTACTGAAGTCAAGGCTTCGACAATGGATGGTTACAACTGTTGCAAAGTTGTATCTGTTCTTTGCAACACTAATTCTGATGCCATACACACCCATAAGGACAACACGTATTTAATTTAAAAACAAAAAAATTTAAACTGTCCAAACGTAGATCTACGTTTGGACAGTTTAAGGGTTAAAAGATTGCACAAAAGAGAACCATTTTTTTTTTTACCTAAGTTGATTAGTTATGTTATCATGTATCATGAAAAATTCCACAAAGTTGGTTAATTATATTCTGTATCATCATTATCAATATATGTTTGTGTCGTGAGGTTACACTACGAAACATTCGAGTATCAAACATGAAAAAGATATAAAAATAAATCTTTTGTCCATATCAAGGTTATGTACTAAGGCCTTAACTAGTGCTGTTTAGTTATTACCAATTCTCTTCTAGTATCAAAAACTTACCATACAAAAAAGCAGCCATTTCTTTAGCAATGTCATTCTTTTTGAACTGAATTATTAGTAGAAGGTTGTTGGCTGGAGTCAAATGTAGAATTGCCAGAGTACAACTGGACCTGAATGTAGAAAGTGTAAAAAAAAAAAGTTTCATAATTTTGTAAAATACTATGAAAATCAGATACAAATACCAGTAAATCAATAGAAAATAAAATGTGTGTAACTTTAAAAGCATTACTTTCGACTATATAGTCATATTAATTTGGGTGAAATTTGTCCATTTAGAAATTACAAGCAAAAAAACTGCACAAGGCTGAGTTTATTACTGCACAAGTTTATTAGCTACACAAGAGCATATTAACACTAGTCTCCTCTTCGATAACTTTAGCTACATAAGAGCATACAAAAAGCAGATCTAATCAGCAAAAAAAAAAAAAAAAAAAAAAAAAAAAAAATTCTTATTACAATCATTTATGCATACACCAGTTCATGAAAATATCACATTTATTTAGTTACAAAACATTTCCAATACAGCCAAACCCCTCTAATCTGAAAACAGAGGACAGGACCATTTTGAAAAAGTCAACATTTTTAATTACAATACCAAAAACTCGTAGGAAAATTACAACAACAACAAACAAAAATCACAATACAGTTGTGGATGCCAACATATGTTGTGGTAACCCTTAACAACCTCTTTCAATATTGTACAGTGGACCCTCGGTTATCGTAATTAATTCATTCCAGAGAGTGTGACCAAAGTCGAATTTGACAATTTCCGAATCCATTTTCCCCATAAGAAATAATGTAAATCCAATTACATAATCAGTTCCAGACACCCAAAAGTATTGAAAAAATAATTTTTTTACATGTATACATTTACCTACAGAGAAAACAATGAGACGAAGAATAAAACAATAATAACATGACACTTACCTTTATTGAAGATTCTTCTTAGTGTATTGAAGACGGGAGGAGAGGAGAAGATGGAGAAATTACTGTTTGGAAGGGGAATCCCCTTCCATAAAGACTTCAGGTACCAAGTCCTTTTCTGGAGTTACTTCCCATCTTTGTTTTTTAATGCCACTAGGACCAGCTTGAGAGTCATTGGACCCCTGTCGCTCAAAAAAGTGTTCCAGAGAGGTCTGTTTCTGGTGTATGTTAGGAATTGTGGTGGCGGCAGGGAAGTGTGTTGGGAAACAGGACAAGACAGTACACCTACCATCTGACTTACGACCTGCTCGACTTACGACCACTCGACTTATGACCATGTTTTTTATGCCAAATTTCTGGGAAATAAACAACTATTTGTGTTGTACACAGTGTTTATCCTAAACCTTACAGTATAAAATACAGTACTAACAGCATAAAAAGTAAAGTAAAACATGAAATACCAAAATAAAACAATAAAATTAAGTCATAAAAAAAATGTTTTGTTGATATTCAGTAGTAAAGTTCGACTTACGACCGGTTTCTCGGAACCGAACTCGGTCGTAAGTCGGATGGTAGGTGTACTTGAATATGACCCTAATATCAACTCTACAGCTTATTTATCTTGCACATAATAAACAATATTAATAACATAGAAACATGATATATACTCTAGAATGAATAAAATATGTCATTACTTATGTGATGAGTGTTGCTGTGTTGTTTGTTGTTGGGTGTATAAGGGTCACTAAAAGAAGAATTATATAGTGGTGGTGATGGCAGCAGCAGAGGCGGTGGTGTTAGTCAGTAGCCCTATATACATGTACCTCAAACAACACTGGAGAAGTTAGTTTCGTATTGTCCTTTTTCTATCGATTAATCGCTTAACTTACTTGCTACACTGTTAATGCTACACTTTATTGCTGGCTGGCGCTTTACCCTTTATTGACTCCTGCTGCTTTAGTACTGTACACATTGCAGAATCACTGAAGAAGGCACATTCTTCCCTCTCTCTCAGCCCTTTACCAAAGAGCTGGCTGGTACTAGGAACTTTCTTTGGGCCTATGGTGGCTTATTTAGCAGTTGCAAGCACTAAAAAGAATGAAATAATAAAAAATGAATCATATAAATGCATGGGATCATGCTCACTGGCTGATAAACAATGGCACATTGAGTGTCGGGCCGCTGTTGCCATGTGGACGCGTTCAGGATGAATGACTTACTGATCTCAATGACAATCACCAAGCCAATATTCTGATGAAAAATTTTTATGATTTCCGAATGCACTGGACCCTCCCTTTTCGTCAATCTCCGTTATAGCCAACTTTTTTCCGTCAAAATATTGGTTCCGTTTTCGTCGATGGTATGGTACCTGTCCAGTGCCCAGCATGCAGACAAAGCCGCGTCCCACACACATTCTCAGGCAGTGTCGTGGTGTTTCTCGGTTAGTGAACATATCCTGCCAGGTCATATGAAACATTTCGTAATAATCCATTGTTTTTGGCACTTATTTTTTGTGTAACTGCTAAATAAGCTACCATAGGCCCAAAGAAAGCTCCTAGTGCCAGTCCTTTGGTAAAGAAAGTGACGAACATGATAGAATTAAAGAAAGAAATCGTAGCAAAGTACCAAAGTGGAGGAGGAAGAGAGAGGGGAGAATGTGCCTTCTTCATTGATTCAGTGATTCTATGATATGTACGATACTAAAGCAGTACTAGTCAATAAAGGCTATAGTGCCAGCCATCAATAAAGTGTAGCAAGTAAGCTAAGCAATTAATCGATAGAAAAAGGACAGCACGAACCCAACTCCTCCAATGCTGTTGGAATTATATAGGGCTACCAAGAACACTGCCGTCTCTGTTGCTGCCTTCACTACCACTATGTATGGCTTATGCTCTCAGTGGCCCTTATACACCCAACAACACAACGCCTTTTGTGACATACATAATGATATTTTATTCATTCTAGAGTATATGTCATGTTTCTGTTATTAATAATGTTTATTATGTCATATTAGATGAATTGTGATAAATAAGCCATAGAGTTGATATTAGTGTCGTATTGAAGCATATTATCCAGTCTACAACAATAAACTCGCCTCCCTCTCCCCTCCTCCCAGTCTGTCATACACCAACAAGAGTCTTTAATAAAGGCGAGTGTGATGTTAAATGTTCATTTATACATTTTATTAGTGCTTTATAATTATTTGTCATTCTTTTCTGCATGTAAATCTGTATTGAAGCTAAAAAAAATTTTTTGTTAATACTTCTGGGTGTCTGAAACAGATTAATTGGATTTACATTATTTCTTATGGGGAAAATGGTTTCCGTTTTTGCCGATTTCACCAATCACTCTGGAATGGATTAAACACGAAAACTGAGGGTCCACTGTATTACAAAATCTGACGACTACGATATCTGGGGGTCCTCTGTAGTTTGTTTCAGTAACTCAGCCCGAGTGTTTGAAGCAATACATTCTCTTCATATCAACCATGTGATAACAATTAAATACTACTTATTGTACTGTACTATGATTTATATAAAATGCCAAAAAGATCTGTGATGTTTCACTTTAGTCTCTTAGTTATAAATCTTGAAAAAAGCTCTCCTCTGAGCCAACTATCGTTATAATAAATACAGTGGAACCTCGGCTTATGAGTGCCCCACCATACGAGTTTTTCAGGACATGAGCAGTCACTCGGTCGATTTTTTTGTTTTTGGATACGAGCAAAAATTCAGGATGTGAGCTTCCCCCCAAAAATAAAAGTGAGTATATAATTGTAGTTCATTGTTGTGATGTACGTACGTATTATGTTGTTTTTATTGCTCAAGATAATAACTGCAACAGAAATAATAGTACAGTGGTACCCTGAATTTCTAACAGCTCCCAACTCAAACAATTATGTAAGTGCACTTTTTGTAAGTGCTTTTGTAAGTGTATTTTTGGGGACCTGAAATGGACTAATCTAAATTATTCCTTATGGGAACAAATTCGCTTGGTAACAGCACTCGAACAGTCTTCTGGAATGAATTAAAGTCGATATTCGGGGTTCCACTGTATTTCTTACCTTAAATTGTGGGTGCTGGTGTTTGTCGATGATTGTGAAGAGTGTGGAGAGTTATGCTGCAGCCATGCGGGGCTGAGGTGGTTAGTAAAAGTCCTGGTACTGAAGTCGACAGTTGTACTGGAGTGTGCATAAATTCTGTAATGGATTTCTGTTCTATTTTACCCTGCAGTATATTATACAACTGTCGGCAAGGCATCAGCTGCTCTGGACACCATTTCATGGTCCTCTTCAGTGAAAAAGTCTAACTTAAGTCATTCAGTATGTCAGTCAAGTCATTCAGTCAGTCAAGTCATTCAGTCAGTCAAGTCAGTCATACAAGTCAGTAAGTCAGTCAGACAGGTCAATAAGTCAGACAAATCAAGTGGCCGCTTGAGGTACGGAATGGCTGCCACCACTTGTCACAATGACATTTTATTCATTCTAGAGTATATATCAGGTTTCTATCTTATTTATATTGTCTATTATGTCATATTAGATGAATTATGATAGATAAATAAGCTGTAGAGTTGACATTAGTGTTATATTGAAGCATTTTTGTCCTACCTCCCAGAGCAGAAATTCCGCTGGAATGGATTAATGGGATTTCAATTAATCTAAATGATGAAAATTGGCTCAACGTATGAGCAGATCGGAATATAAGCAAGGTCACGGAACAGATTAAACTCTTAAGCCGAGGTTCCACTGTATTTGTTGTGTGATGTGTACCATGTCTTTATACTGCATAGCATTTGTATAGTTGCTACAATCGCTTGGAGATTTGCATTCTATACTAACAACTAAACAATTTTATAGTGGACCCTCAGTTAACAATGCTATCGGACAGCGATAAAATCGGATACCAATGCATTTTTGCGTCAAAATATTGGCTTGGCATTTCAATTAATTTAAATGATGAAAATTGGCTCAACGTATGAGCAGATCGGAATATAAGCAAGGTCACGGAACAGATTAAACTCTTAAGCCGAGGTTCCACTGTATTTGTTGTGTGATGTGTACCATGTCTTTATACTGCATAGCATTTGTATAGTTGCTACAATCATTATGGTTGGCTTGGAGATTTGCATTCTATACTAACAACTAAACAATTTTATAGTGGACCCTCAGTTAACAATGCTATCGGACAGCGATAAAATCGGATACCAATGCATTTTTGCGTCAAAATATTGGCTTGGCTAACGATGAAAAACTCAGTTAAGAACATTCGTCCCGAACATGTCCGCGCGGCCTGAGCCCATGTACATGGTAGTGTGCCATTGTTTACAAGCCAGGGAAGACGATTCCATGCGTACATGTAATATATTTTGTATCATTCCATTACTTTTAGTGCCAGCCCTGTGATAAAGAAGGAAAGAAACAATAAATTTCAAGAAAAAACTCATAGCAAAGTACAAAAGTGGAGGAGGAAGAGAGAAGGGTGAACATGCCTTCTGCAGTGATTCAGTGATTCTACGATACTAAAGCAGCAGGTATTGATAAAGGCTATAGTGCCAGCCAGTGATAAAGTGTAGAATTAACAGTGTAGCAAGTAAGTTAAGCGAGTAAGCGATTGAAAAACGACACGAAAGTAACTCTCCAATGTTGTTGAATGTGTATCGTAGCCGGCCTGCTACGTATCTTCCACCACCCTAAACCTCTGCTAGCATCTCCTCCATCAAACTAACTAATTAAACTAACATCTCCTCCAAGGTAAGTGTAAATATAAAAGTGTAAGTATAAAAGTAAATATAAGTGTAAATATAAATAGACCCCAATGGAAATAAGTCACTGACTTTTTGGGTTATCCTAAGTACTTTACACATATGCTGCTATGTATGATAATCTATGTATTTGTGTATACCTGAATAAACTTATCTATAAATTAAAATGTAAATATTTCTTATTAATAAATTAAAATGTAAATATTTCTTATTTATAAATTACATTCATATACTGTTTGTGGATAGTGGTGGTGGCAGAAGCCTCCACCACCACTAATATGTATGGCTGCTCTCAGTGGCCATTATAAACCCGACAACAACACTTCCATCACTTATCCTCACATACATTATGACATACTTTATTCATTCTAGAGTATATATCATGTGTCTATATTATTAATATTGTTTATTATGTCATATTAGATGAATTGTGATAGATAAATAAGCCGTAGAGATATTAGTGTCATATTGAAGCATAATAAACTCGCCTTCCTCTCGCCTCATACATGCCTGCTACACTCCCTGCATGCCTGCTACACTCCCTGCAAGCCTGCTACACTCCCAGCATGCCTGCTACACTCCCTGCATGCCTGCTACACTCCCTGCATGCCTGCTACACTCCCTGCATGCCTGCTACACTCCCTGCATGCCTGCTACACTCCCTGCAAGCCTGCTACACTCCCTGCAAGCCTGCTACACTCCCTGCAAGCCTGCTACACTCCCTGCAAGCCTGCTACACTCCCTGCAAGCCTGCTACACTCCCTGCAAGCCTGCTACACTCCCTGCAAGCCTGCTACACTCCCTGCAAGCCTGCTACACTCCCTGCAAGCCTGCTACACTCCCTGCAAGCCTGCTACACTCCCTGCAAGCCTGCTACACTCCCTGCAAGCCTGCTACACTCCCTGCAAGCCTGCTACACTCCCTGCAAGCCTGCTACACTCCCAGCAAGCCTGCTACACTCCCAGCAAGCCTGCTACACTCCCAGCATGCCTGCTACACTCCCAGCATGTCTGCTACACTCCCAGCATGTCTGCTACACTCCCAGCATGTCTGCTACACTCCCAGCATGTCTGCTACACTCCCAGCATGTCTGCTACACTCCCAGCATGTCTGCTACACTCCCAGCATGTCTGCTACACTCCCTGCTACATTCCCTGCATACCTGCTACACTCCATCAAACTAATTATGTAATTAAACTAACATCTCCTCCAAGGTAAGTGCAAATATTTCTTATTTATAAATTAAAATGTAAATATTTCTAATTTATAAATTAAAATGTAAATATTTATTTATAAATTACATACATATATTGTTTGTGGATAGTGGTGGTGGCAGAAGCCTCCTCCACCACTAATATGTACGGCTTCTCTCAGTGGCCATTATAAACCCAACACCACCACTTCCAGCACTTTCTCCTCACATACATTATGACACATTTGATTCATTCTAGAGTATATATCATGTTTCTATGTTATTAATACTATTTATGATGTCATACATATTAGATGAATTGTGATAGATGAATAAGCCGTAGAGCTGATAATAGCGTCATATTAAAGTACTATTCTGTCAAGCCTCCTGACAGCAGGAACGGATTAATTGGATTTCCACTATTTCTTATGGGGAAAATTAAATCGGATAACAATAAAATCAGTTAAGGACAAGCTCTCTGGAACAGATTAATATCGTTAACTGAGGGTCCACTTTACTTTCATTCATAATATTTTGATCGTCAAAATTACAACAACTTCAAAGGGATCATATATGTGATGTGGAGATGTGCAGAAGAAATAGGACCTTGTCCCTCTCCACCCAATATTTAAATAAAGTATGGCAGGTAACTATGTTAACTTCAAGTGAAAATATCAATAACAGAGTCAACTCTAAAAAAGAAATTTGACAGATTGTAAAGAAAGTGCTTACAAATAAACATGACAGTCAACTAGTTATTAGTATGTGCTATTACATCAATACTATACATGCATACATGTGGTACATGGAGAAGATATTACGATGAGCTGTTGAATGTTAGTGAAGGGGAGGCAGTGATTTCATGAATAGGGAATGGAGAGAGAGAGCATCACATAGGAGTGAAGAGGAACCCAAGGTGGATGTGGAGAAAGTATGCAGGCAGTTGGTAGAAAATAAAAGGGAAAAATGGTTGGGATAGATGAGATTAAAACAGATGTTAAAAGCAAGTGGGGACTGTTGGAATGGCTGGTGTGTTTGTTAACTACATATATGCATGAAACAAACAAAGGTATCAAAGGACTGGCAGAGTGCATGAATAGTTCCCTTGTAATAAGGTGGGGGAAGTCAAAAGAGGACAAGAGAGAATGTAAGAATTATAGGAAGATAAGCCTGTGGCATATACCAGATAAGGTTTATGGTAGAATTATTATCAACAAATTTTGTTGACAATAAGAAAAAGTTTTGGAGTGAGATTAATAAGCCTAGGGAACGAATGGATTTGATAATTAAAAATAGGAGAAGTGTTATTAAATGGAGAGTTAAGGGTATTGGGATGGAGGGAATATTTAGAGGAATTGCTAAATGTTGATGAAGATAGGGAAGCTGTGATTTCGTGTACAGGGCATGGAAGAATAACATCTTATAGGAGTGAAGAAGAACCAGTTGTGAGTGTGGGGGAAATGCGTGGGGCAGCTGGTAGAATGAAAGGGTGTAAAGCAGCTGGGATTGATAGGATAGATAGAAATGTTAAAAGCAGGTGGGAATACAGTTTTGGAGTCTACCTGGAGGGCATTCCGGGGATCAACGCCCCTGCGGCCCGGTCCACGACCAGGCCTCCCGGTGGATCAGGGCCTGATCAACGAGGCTGTTACTGCTGGCCACATGCAATCCAACGTTCGAACCACAGCCTGGCTGATCCGGCACCGTCTTTAGGTATCTGTCCAGCTCCCTCTTGAAGACAACCAGGGGTCTTCCCGTAATGCCCCTTATTGCTGGTGGGAGGCTGTTGAACAGTCTTGGGCCCCGGACACATTGTGTTTTCTCTTAGTGTACCAGTGACGCCTCTACTTTTCACTGGGGGTATGTTGCATCGCCTGCCAAGTCTTTTGCTTTCGTATGGAGTGAGTGCTGTGTGCATATTAGGGACCATTCCCTCCAGAATCTTCCAGGTGTAGATTATGATATATCTCTCTCGCCTGCGCTCTAGTGAGTACAAGTCAAGTGCTTCCAGGCGCTCCCAGTAGTTTAAGGTGTTTGATGGAACTTATACATGCAGTAAAGGTTCTCTGTACATTCTCTAGCTCTGCAATTTCACCTGCCTTGAATGGGGATGTTAATGTACAGCAGTATTCCAGCCTAGAAAGAATAAGTGATTTAGAAAGGATCATCATTGGCTTAGCATCTCGTCTTGAATGTTCTTATTATCCGTCCTATCAGTTTCCTAGCAGATGTGATAGTGGCATTGTTGTGGTCCTTGAAGGTGAGGTCTTCGGACATTACCACACCCAGGTCCTTCACATTACTTTTCTGCTCTATTGTGTGATTGGAGTTTGTAGTATACTCAGTTCTAGTTATTATTTCCTCCAGTTTTCCATAAAGGAGTAGTTGGAATTTGTCTTCACTGAACTTCATATTGTTCTCTGTTGCCCATGGAAAACTTGGTTTATATCTTCTTGGAGCTTTGCAGTGTCCTCAATAGATGACACACTCGTGCAGATCCTAGTATCGTCTGCAAAAGATGATACAGTGCTGTGGTTTACATCTCTATGTCTGATATGAGAATAAGGAACAGGATATGTGCGAGTACTGTGCGTTGTGGGACAGAGCTCTTCACTATGGCAGCATCTGATTTAACTCTGTTTACCACTACTCTGTGTGCGATTGGTTAGAAAGTTGAAGATCCATCTGCCTACTTTTGCTAGTTATCCCATTAGCACGCATTTTGTGTGCTATTACACCATGGTCGCACTTGTCAAAGGCTTTTGCAAAGTCTGTGTATACTACATCCGCATTCTGTTTTCCAGTGCATCTAGGACCATATCATAGTGGTCAAGCAGTTGCGAAAGGCAGGAGCGACCTGCTCTGAAACCACGTTGTCCTGGGTTGTGCAATTTTTGGGAGTCCAGGTGGTTTGCTATTCTGCTTCTTAGAACTCTTTCAAAGATTTTTATGATGTGGGACGTTAAAGCTATTGGTCTATAGTTCTTAGCTACTGCTCTGCTGCCACCTTTATGGAGTGGGGCCATATCTGTTGTTTCTAGTGACTGTGGAATCTCACCTGTGTCTAAGCTCCTTCTCCATAGCATACTTAGGGCCCGTGAGAGGGGTTTCTTGCAGTTTTTATTGAACACCAAGTTCCACGAGTCTGGGCCTGGGGCTGAGTGCATGGGCATGTCGTCGATGGCTTTCTCAAAGGCTAGTGGAGTTAAAGTTATGTCATAAATCTGGCCTACACTGGCAGGGTTTGGAGGCTCATTCATGAAAAAATTGTTTGGATCATTTATCTTTAAACTGGTTAGTGGCTCGTTGAACACCGAGTCATACTGCAATTTCAGTATCTCGCTCATTTCTTTGTTATTGTCAGTGTAGGATCCATCTTGTCTGAGCAGGGGTCCTATACTAGAAGTGGTTTTTGACTTGTTTTTAGCATATGAAAAGAAATATTTCGAATTTCTTTCAATTTCATTAATCGCTTTTAACTCCTCTTGTCTCTCCTGGATCTTGTATGAGTCCTTTAACTTCAGCTCAATATTTTCCACTTCCCTGGTTAGCACTTCCTTCCTTTATCAGATAATCTGGCATTCTTGAGGAGCTCAATGATTCTTCGCCTTCTCCTGTAGAGGGAGCGTCTCTCTCCAGTTTACTTCTTCTTTTCCTTTGTCTTATAGGAATATACCTTGAACATACTTCAGCTACCTGGAGGGTGATCCTTTCGAGGCATTGATTAGGGTCCATGTAATTTAAAATATCCTCCCAGCATGTTTCATTTAGGGCACAATTTACCTGATCCCAGATGATGTTCTTATTAAATAACAAAAAAAGGCACAATACCGTGACTGGAACGATACACAAATAACCCGCACATAAAAGAGAAGCTTACGATGACGTTTCGGTCCGACTTGGACCATTGACAAAGTCACACTAACCAGAGGTGGAGCAGGACGGCTATATATAGGCAGGAAGAGGTGGTGGTAGTAGTAGTAGTACAAGAGTTGTATATAATACCGACAAGATGAAATTAAGACACATGCAGAACACCTGGGCATCCCCATCATAGACGTTTCGCCATCCAGCCAGCCACTGGATGGCGAAATGTCCACAACAAAGACAACCAGACGCTGCACATGTGTCTTAATTTCATCTGTAGTTGTAGTAGTAGTAGTAGTAGTAGAAGAGGTAGTAGTAATGGTAGTGGTAGAAGTGGGAAATAAAAAGGACGAGCCAGTCAAATACAAAGGAAGGGGAGCACTGCAAGAGAGCTAGATGCCCACAGAGGGAGAGCAAGCGCACAGAGGTGCGTGAAAGGGAAGTGGTGAAATAAATGAAGAAGGAACAGAAACACGAGACATGAGAGAGAAAAAGACAACCCAGAGGAGCAAAGGAAAGAGGAAAGGGGAAGAGGAAGTTAAGACACAGTTAAGCGTCATATTCTCTCCAACTTTTTTAATGTTCTTCCCTCTTTTAAACCCCTCTTTCGATCTTGTGAGGCTGCTCTTATTGCTACCCAGCGTCGTAAGAATCAGCTTCGCTTCCTACGTGACTGTCTTGCTGAACAAGTTCTGCCACCTTCCTTCTCCCACTTCCTGAATACCAACCCACTGGGCACTCCCTTTCCTGATCATGCCCGTCTCCTACTTCAACAGCTCATTCTTTCTACTAAATCACAGGTTGAAGATGCCTTCTTTACTTTCCGTCAACGTCAACGTGCTCTCTTTGCGGCTCTACCACAGGATCTCTGTAACCTCTCTACCATTGCCTTTGACACTGCTCGCCTGAATGCACAAATTCATTCTTCCAAACTACAAAATAAACTTCAACGTCTCATCTCAGCTAGCCCTTGGTCTAAATTCTCCCTCACTGACTGTGTTACTAATCGGTCTTCTGTCTCACTCTCTCAGTATGAGCTTGAACTTCTTGGTTTTGGCCTTTCCTTTGTCACTTCGCCTACTCCTCGCGCTGTTATTTCCCTGATTAGCTCTTTTGATTCCTTTCGTCAATCTCGCTTCTGTAATCTTCCTGACTTGTCCACTTTTCGTGGTGCTCTCCTTCCTGCTCTTGTTAGTCTGTTTTCTAAGAATCACCACCTTCCACGCCGTTACCAACTTGCCCTTTCTTCTCTTAAATCCAACACTAACATTGTCATACTATCTTCTGACAAAGGTAATTCGGTAGTTATCCTTGATCGCGAGGATTACCTCCGTAAAGCTGGTGTCTTGCTCTCTGACTCACGCACCTACACTCCTCTTGTTTCCAACCCTCTTGATCGCATCAAGAGAACTTTCAACAAAAAACTAAGGACTCTCTCCGACCTCTGTCCTCCTGACTTTGACATTGTTCAATGGTTTCGTGTCATCTGTCCCTCTCTTCCCTATTTCTATGGCCTTCCCAAAACTCATAAACCTGATATCCCTCTTCGTCCTATCATATCCTCTAGAGGTTCTGTCTCTTATTCTCTTGCTTCTTGGCTGGCCAAAACCCTCACTCCCTTTCTTGGTACTTTTTCTCCTGCCCACCTCCGTCACTCTCAAGACTTCATTGAACGGGTTCGCTCTCTCCCAACCTGTAAGATGCTTAGTCTTGACGTTGAGTCCCTCTTCACCAATGTTCCTCTTGATGATGTCCTTGATTTCCTTAGAGAGAAGGCCCATGAAGGGTTTCTTCATCTCCCTATCCCCACTGATGTCTTTCTTGATCTGATCCGCCTCTGTGTGGACTAACTCCTTTTCCTTCCATGGGAAATATTATTCTCAAACCTTCGGTGTCACTATGGGCTCTCCTCTCTCTCCTGTCCTTGCTAATCTTTACATGGAATACTTCGAGACTGTTCTTCTTTCTACCCTCGATGTGCAACCTTCACTCTGGCTCCGCTATGTGGATGACATCTTTGCTCTGTGGCCTCATGACTCCAGTCTCTTCCAACCTTTTCTTGAAGCTCTTAATAATCTTGCCCCTTCCATTAAGTTTAAAGCTGAATGGGAATCTAATTCCTTGCTTCCTTTCCTTGATGTCCATGTCCACCGCTCAGATACAGGTTTTTCCTTTTCCGTTTACCTATGCACAGTGGCATGTACATTCACTACTTTTCCTATCATGCTTCCCCTGTCAAGAAAAGTGTTCTTATCTCCCTCTTTCTCCGTGCCCTCCGCATCTGTGATCCTCAGTTCCTTCCAGCAGAAATTTCCACTCTTCATAATTCGTTCTCTCGTCTTGGCTACCCTTCCCATTTCATAGACTCTGCCCTCTCACGTGCTAAATGCAATTTCTTCTCTCCCAAACTCTCTACTCATGAGAACTCTTCTATCCTCTGCCTTCCCTACATTTCCGGTCTTTCTAATCTCAACAATTCTCTACGTCCCTTAGACATCAAGCTTACCTTCCGCCAGACTAACACTCTTTGCACTAATCTCGTTCATACCTCTCCTCCCTCTACAGATGTTCCTGGTGTCTACTCTTATTTCTTGCTCCTCCTGTCCTCTTCAATACTTCGGAGAAACTGGTCGATCTCTTTCTGACAGACTTAGGGAGCACAAAAATAGTGTTAGGCTTGCCGACACTAACAATGCTCTTTTCTGTCACGTCAGAGATCATAGCCATCCTATTGACTGGTCTTCTGCTAAAACTGTCTTCCCTACTTCCAACTCGAACAGTCGCCGTCTAGTTGAATCCTCTCTAATACACAACTTTCCTTGTATGAACCTTAGCCCTGGCTTCGTCTCTGTAGATGCCTTCCTCTCCCACTACATTGTAAAATGCTCCAAACTTCAGAACACCCGTGACTTAACCTGAATCCTCATTTTTTCTTTTTTTCTTTCTTTTTCTTCTTCTTCCTCTTCCCCTTTCCTCTTTCCTTTGCTCCTCTGGGTTGTCTTTTTCTCTCTCATGTCTCGTGTTTCTGTTCCTTCTTCATTTATTTCACCACTTCCCTTTCACGCACCTCTGTGCGCTTGCTCTCCCTCTGTGGGCATCTAGCTCTCTTGCAGTGCTCCCTTTCCTTTGTATTTGACTGGCTCGTCCTTTTTATTTCCCACTTCTACCACTACTACTACCTCTTCTTCTTCTACTACTACAACTACTGATGAAATTAAGACACATGTGCGGCGTCTGGTTGTCTTTGTTGTGGACGTTTCGCCATCCAGTGGCTGGCTGGATGGCGAAACGTCTATAATGGTGATGCCCAGGTGTTCTGCATGTGTCTTAATTTCATCTTGTCGGTATTATATACAACTCTTGTACTACTACTACTACTACCACCACCTCTTCCTGCCTAAATATAGCCGTCCTGCTCCACCTCTGGTTAGTGTGACTTTGTCAATGGTCCAAGTCGGACCGAAACGTCGTCGTAAGCTTCTCTCTTTTATGTGCAGGTTATTTGTGTGATGTTCTTATTGTTGACGTTGAATTTGGTAAAGGTACCCTCATAACTGTATGCATCATGCCGATCAGGACTCCTGTGCATTCAAGTCTGGACTTCGATTAGATTGTGATCAGAATGTTGTTGTTTTTGATATTGTTATATTCCTTACCAGGTCTTCATTATTTGTGAAAATAAGGTCCAGTGTGTTCTCCAGTCTTGTTGGCTCCACTATCTGCTGACTTAGGGTGTATTTGTTGCAGAAATTCAGCAGCTTCTGTGTGTGTGACCTTTCATCTGAGCTACCTCCAGGGATTATTTCTGCTACAACATTTGCTATATTCTTCCATTTTGTGTGTCTTTGATTGAAGTCACCAAGCAGCAAGATGTTTGGGGATGGGGCTGGAAAGTTATCCAGACAGGAGTCGATTTTTGACAGTTGTTCTTTGAACTGGACCAACACCATATCCCCTTTAAAATCAGGCATAATTACAGATAATACCACAGACCACTACCCTACTTTCCTCATAACAACTCTTGGTAAACTACCCCAAGACACTACTAAAGTCACCTTCAGACTTCACAATGAGGCAGCCATTAATAACTTCACAACAGCAGTAGCAAACATTGATTGGCACACTGAGCTAGAAATCTATACAGATATTGACGAATGTATTAATAATTTTCTAAAAAAAGACCCAATATCTCTATAACAAGCACTGCCCTAAAAAAACTAAACAGATGACAGCTAAGAGACTGAACAGTCCCTGGCTAACACCCAGCATTCTCAAATCCATAAATACAAAACACCAATATGAAAAACAGTACAGAATGGGTCACATAACCAGAGACCAAACAAAACGTTACTCATCAATCCTAACCAGCCTGATAAGAAGGGCAAAAAAATTGTATTATGAGAACAGATTATCCAACTTACGAGGTGATATAAAGATATCACGAAATAGCGAAATAAAATTAGCAAAATCAGATGAACCCCAACTCCCACCAACAGAAACAGCAAGTGTTAGGTAAGACACACATGCAACAGTTAGGACACTAAACCTACTCACCATACAAAACATCCATACTTATTACTGCACCTATTACATACATAGAACACTTAACTCTGATATTAACCCTCCCCTCAAACATCTCCTTGCCAACCTCAACAGAACACATGACCATAACACAAGGCACAGATCACTCTTTGATGTTCCTCATGTCCATCTCACACTATGCAAAAACTCAATGCACATAAAAGGCCCTAAAATCTGGAATTCATTACCTGTAAATATAAAAGAAACACTACCTGTTTATAAATTCAAGTCTCTTCTCAAAGATCACTTACTCACAGAAAACCAAATAAATACTGAATAACTGAACCTTATAAATTGTATATCTTAAATGTTTCTCACAATTATATCACATAAATGTTAAACCTAAAACCCAATCTAACTTTATTATTTTTTAAATACACTACCTAACAGAATACTCCATACGACTGAATGTACAACAATGCATGCAACCATATGACCTGTCTTTGTAATACTCATTTATGCTTTATAGTTATCTGTTTACAATAATGTATTATCACTGATTTCATCATTGCTTAGTTAATTTTAAGCCAGCCCGAAATGCTATGCATAGTACAAGTGGCTTTGGCATGCTGCTCTTATCTGTATTTTTTTGTACCTCTGTATGCGCAAATTGTAAATAAATAAATAAATAAATAAATAAATAAAACTGTTGGGAAGTTGCATCCGGTGGCTTATATACATGTATAATGACCAAGTTTTGGTTCTCGATTTTTACTGTCAGAACTTCAGCTACATCATTTGGTGTTCAGTATCTCTATGCAAATGAGCGACTCTGACCTTGAGGCCAACCCCGCCTTGTTGCCTGTTCTTTCTGTCGCATCTGAAAAGGTTGTATCCAGGTATCCATATTTCACTGTCAAAGTAATATTTTGCATGGGTCTCTGTGAAGGCTGTAAACATTGCATCTGACTCCCCTAGAAGTCCACTAATGAAAGGTATTTTGTTGTTTGTGGATGACTTAAGGCCCTGTATATTAGCAAATATAAATGAGGTTGTGTTGCATGTTTGTTGGGGGGATTTTTTTGTTGGCATCAGTAGCTGTGAGCCCAGAGGGGCCACTGGCTGTGCCTCCAGTCCAACAAGGCTCCAAGGTGGTGGACTATTTTTTTTTTTTTTATTAGCACACTGGCCGATTCCCACCAAGGCAGGGTGGCCCGAAAAAGAAAAACTTTCACCATCATTCATTCCATCACTGTCTTGCCAGAAGGGTGCTTTACACTACAGTTTTTAAACTGCAACATTAACACCCGTCCTTCAGAGTGCAGGCACTGTATTTCCCATCTCCAGGACTCGAGTCCGGCCTGCCGGTTTCCCTGAACCCCTTCATAAATGTTACTTTGCTCACACTCCAACAGCACGTCAAGTAGTAAAGACCATTTGTCTCCACTGACTCCTATCAAACACGCTCATGCATGCCCGCTGGAAGTCCAAGCCCCTCGCACACGAAACCTCCTTTACCCCCTCCCTCCAACCTTTCCTAGGCCGACCCCTACCCCGCCTTCCTTCCACTACAGACTGATACACTCTTGAAGTCATTCTGTTTTGCTCCATTCTCTCTACATATCTGAACCACCTCTTTCCATTTTCTTTCTTTGTTTTCTACCACTAAAAAATCACTTTGGGTGTTGTCATAGCTACTATGAGTTGTATGGGGTGTGTGCCTCCTGGTCCCTTTTAGATATGCAGTGCCATTGGTATTGCAACATTGTTTTTCAAGGACTGAAGACTGACACATCTCAGGGTGGAAGTGTTTGCAAGAGGTAGAACAACACACTCCCTTAGACAGGAGGTCAAAACATTTTTTGGGATGCTCAAAGTTGCATACCCCATTCGTTTTCCCTGATATTCCGTGTTTACAGATGCCCCGAACATAGTATTTGCACCATTTTGTTTTTGGCTGGGTACAATTCGTGCTGGATGTATTCTTAATCTGTGCTGGCCCTAGAGCTGCACTACAGTCCTCCATAGCCAATCCAGAGACACCACCATCTGTTGTCATGGCTCCAACATTTTTCCTGGGAGGGGACTCCCCGACTACATCTGGACTAGAGGCTATGACTGTGATGGCTGCAGAATAGTCTACCCATGTATAATAATAATGTACTATATAATAATAATTATAATAATAGACAGCTTCAAAAGACTGTCACTAGATGGCAGTGTTTACCACAACAATGCTGGAGCGGTTATGGCCGCCTCCACTTGTCACACGACATATTTTATTCATTCTTGAGTATATATCAGGTTTCTGTTATTTATATTGTTTCTTATGTCACATTAGATGAATTTTGATAGATAAGTAAGCCGTAGAGCTGATGATAGTGAAATATTCAAGGAGTATTTTGTCCTGTCTCCAGACAGACTCTCGTCGGCTGCCGACACTGCCACATGTATAATGACATTTTATTCATTCAAGAGCATTTATCAGGTTTCTATGTTATTTATATTGTTTATGTCATACTAGATGAATTGTGATAGATAAATAAGCTGTAGAGTTGATATTAGGGAAATTTTTGAAGTATTTTATGGTGCCTGGAATTCCATCGGAATGAATTAACTCCATTTCAATTAATTTAAATGAGGAAAATTAATTCTGCAAATGAGCAAATCCAGATGTGGGTAAGGCCACGGAATGGACTAAACTCGTTAGTGGAGGTTCTACTGTATTTTTAAATGTTTATGCAGTAGTGTACTGTATATTATAATAAATAGAATAGAGGAAATCAGCTCTAACATACATTATTTAAGCATGCATACTGGTCAGAGAACCCATCGTAAGTCCGAGGCATCAGTAAATGAATACATCGCTAAGTGAGGAGAGGCTGTATAGGAATGAGTAAGGTGATGAGGATAAGAAAAAATTAGATAACAGAAAATTCTATAACAGACTGAAGAAAGTATGGAGAAGGTGAATGTATTCTGATATTTGGGAGTGGATGTGTCAGCAAATGGGTCTATGAAAGATGAGGCGAAGCATAGAATTGACGAGGGGAAAAAGGCGAGTGGTAACGTGAGGAGTCTGTGGAGACAAAGAACTTTATCCATGAAAGAAAAGAGGGGACTGTATGAGAGCATAGTTGTACCAACACTCTTGTATGGGTGTGAGGCATGGGTGGTGAATGTTGTAACAAGGAGAAGGCTGGAGGCAGTGGAGATGTCATGTCTAAGGGCAATGTGTGGTGTGAATATAATGCAGAGAATCCGTAGTTTGGAGATTAGGAGGAGGTGCAGGATTACTAAAACTATTATCCAGAGCGATAATAAAATGAAATAAAATGACAGTGTATAAATCTGTAGTGGAAGGAAGGTGGTGTAGGGGGTCGGCCTAGGAAAGGTTGGAGGGAGGGGGTAAAGGAGGTTTTGTATGCGAGGGGCCTAGACTTCCAGCAAGCATGCACAAGCATATCTGACAGGAGTGAATGGAGACAAATGGTTTTCAGGACTTGACATGTTGTTGGAGTGTGAGCAGGGTAACATTTATGAAGGGATTCAGGGAAACCGGCAGGCCGGACTTGATTCCTAGAGATGGGAAGCACAGTGCCAGCACTCTGAGGGAGGGATGTTAACAAAAATAAATATTGTAGGAAGGGTTAGGAATAAGACAAGGTAGGACTGCAGTGGAGCATACCCCATAAGAGTAGGGTATGTGTATGCCAAGCATTTATATTAAAGCATACAGTGAAACCTCTGATCATGACCATAATTCATTCCAAAACTCGGGTTGCGATCCAATTTGGTCATGGCCCAAACCTAATTTTCCCATTGGATTGTACGTAAATATGACTAATCCTTTCCAGACCCCAACGAACTGTATGTAAATATTGTTTTTTTTTAAGATTTTTAAGCACAAAAATAGTTAATTATACCACAGAATGCACAGTGTATAGTAAACTAAGAGTAAAAACCTTGAATAATGCTGAGAAAACCTTGAAGAACAGAGAAAACTAACATTGCACGAGTCCATTCCAGACCCCTACAAACCATTCGCTGTAAATAGTTTTTTTTTAAGAGTTTTAAGCACAGAAAAAATAATGAAAGTTTGAAAAATCCTTAATTATACAAAATAATGCACAGTTTAATAGAGAAAAAAACCTTAAATTACAGAGTTAAGTGTACGCAAACAACAGGAAGTGGGGAAAATTGGCGCGCATGAAAGAAAATGGCATGGAATGTGAAAATTAACAAGGCTGTGTTTGTTCGGCACCCGATTATTTATTTGTGAACAGATACAAAAATTTGGCGAACTTTTTGATCATGAACCGATTTGTTTGTGTTTGGGAGCATTCGTGACCAGAGGTTCCACTACCTGGAGGGCATTCCAGGGATCAACGCCCCAGTGGCCTGGTCCACTACCAGGTCTCCCGGTGGATCAGGGCCTGATCAACGAGGCTGTTACTGCTGGCCACATGCAATCCAACGTACGAACCACAGCCCGGCTGATCTGGCACTGTCTTTAGGCATTTGTCCAGCTCCCATTGAAGACAACCAGGGGTCACTGTATAGAGATTTTAAAAAGGTGAAGGATAGGGTGGATAGGAGAGCTATGTGGTAGATGTTCCAAATGTATGGAACAGGGGGTAGAGAACTAAAAGCAGTTAGTTTTTATGCATAGAGTGATACTCAGTTTATGGTATGTAGGAGGGAGGGGAACTATATCCCAGTGAAAACACGACTTAGACAGGACTGCAAGATTTCATCACGGTTGTTTAATATATCAATATTGAGGGTTGTAAAAGAAGTAAATGCTAGGGTGTTTAGAAGGAGTGTGGGATTAAAAGGTGTTGGACTCGATACGAAGTTGGAGTTATCACAACTGCTTTTTGCTGATGAAGGTTCTTTTTGTTTTGGGCTTCTGAACACAAGCAGCAAAGGTTGGTGGATGACTGTGTGAGGGTATGTAAAAGAAGGAAATTAAAAGTAAATGTAGAAAAGAACAAAGTGATGAAGGCAACAAAGAAAGTTGAGGCAAAAATAGTGTGAATATCAGATTTGAAGGAGGGAGTATGGAAGAAATGGATATATGTATTTAGATATTTGAGTGAACATGTCAGCAGATCGATCTATGAAAGCAGGTGAAGCATATAATAGATGAAGGGGAAAATGCTGGGTGGCATGTCGAGTCATTTATGGAAAGAAAACTATCCATGAAGGAAAAAAAAATGTAACAGAATGTAATAGTACCAACACTTTTATAAAGGTATGATGAATGAATTTTGAATGCTGCAGTGAGGAGGCTGCTAGAGGCAGTGGAGATGACACAGTGCCGTATGATTGCAATGGGTTTGATTATGATGGTGATGATCATGATGACAATAACGATGATAGTGAAGATGGCACGTTTGAGAGCAATTTGTGATGTGAAAGTCATGGAAAGGATTCACCATCCCACATTAATCCAATGTGGGATCACTAAAGGTGTAAGAGAGAGGACCGAGAAAGGACTGTTAAGGTGGTTTGGGTATATGGACGATGAAGGACAGGATGGGGTGTAAGGTATAAGGGCTAGGGGTCATCCCTGGAACAGTTGGAGGAAGGGGATAAAAGAGATCAAGTTTTAGGGGCTTGAGCATCCAGCGGCCGTATGTGAGGGGTATTAGATACGAGTGAATGGAGACAAGTTGGTCGTACTGTTGGAAAGTGAGCAAAGTAAATTTTATGAAGAAATTCAGGAAAAACCAATTAGATGTACTTTAGTCCCAGAGGTAGGAAGAGCTATATCTGAAATGAAGGAGGGATGGGGATGTTGCAGTCAGAGTGTAATCTGAACTGTATGTGAGCACTTCTGAAGAGACACTGAATGAATAATGATGAATGCTCTCTTTGCACTGCAACTCATTATTGTAACTACAGAATCTCAATGTAAACTTGCAAAGAAATAAAAAATTGTATTGTATATTGTATAATGTGTTTTCTTCTTTGGGTCACCCTGCCTTAGATGGAGATAGCCATCAAGTTAAAAGAAGTATACACTGTACCGGGTATATACATGTACTACATACGTACATGCATATATACATACATAGTGTTTTATATGTACATATACCATATACTGTATGTAGGAAGCCTGTAGGAAATAAAAGTTAAAGGCCAAACATGACATTTTACTCATTACAAGAAACAAATTACACAACAAAGAGCAAATCACAGATTCTTGTGTGATAACCCCATACCAATGACAAGGTTGGGATAGATATTAGTTTTGTTGACAGACAGGTTATACCAATGACACAAGGTTGGGGTAGATACAAACTTTGCTGGATAACAGGCAGTACAAATGACTAACAAAGCTGGGACAGATATTAACTTTGTTGGAAAACAAGCTATGCAAATGACATGAAGCTAGGATACCAATTTTGCTGCAAGATAAGCATTACAAATTACAAAAGGTTATGAGAGATATTAGCTTTGTTGGAAGGCAGGCTATACAAATCACAAAGAGGTTTTGATAGTTATTAACTATTCATAAGTCACCTGTTTTAGGCATCAAATCAGTAATATGAATAAGTTAGACTTGCCTTAGAAAAAGTATACTTGCCAGACCTCTGCAGGATAAAGAAAATATTAGCATCTCATTATACTATTCAATGGTTAACAGTTGTCCAAGAGTTGAAGAACAGCATTTAATTTTTATTAGCCTCATAGCTTAGTGATAAAATGTAATCACAGTAAACATTTCTTAAAGAATGAAAACTAGAAAATGCTGACATTATCCTTACTAACATATAAATATGATCATTCTAATTGGAATTATAAATGTAAAACAGATGTTTGTTATGGGATGGTGTGGAACTTTCTAGGTAGATTGTAATGGAGGAAAAGACATTTCTATGAACATCAAAAACCCTTATAAGTCATTCAATGAAAATAAGAAAGAGCAAGGTGATGAGAGTAACAAATAATTTAGTCAATAAAAGACTAAATATTTAACCCTTTGAGGGTCCGTCCCATAGTTCTACGGCTTTGAAGCCAGGGTCCAAACCGTAGTTCTACGCCATAAGCTCAGCTCACTTAGATAACCTGTGAGCGGCAAATCTGCCGCATCTATGTGGTAATTGTGCACCATATAAAACATGTTTATAGAGGGGCAACTGATATATCGGATCATTATTTAGTTGTAGCTACAGTTAGAGTAAGAGGTAGATGGGAAAAGAGGAAGGTGGCAACAACAAGTAAGAGGGAGGTGAAAGTGTATAAACTAAGGGAGGAGGAAGTTCGGGCGAGATATAAGCGACTATTGGCAGAAAGGTGGGATAGTGCAAAGATGAGTAATGGGGGGGTTGAAGAGGGTTGGAATAGTTTTAAAAATGCAGTATTAGAATGTGGGGCAGAAGTTTGTGGTTATAGGAGGGTGGGTGCAGGAGGAAAGAGGAGTGATTGGTGGAATGATGAAGTAAAGGGTGTGATAAAAGAGAAAAAGGTAGCTTATGAGAGGTTTTTACAAAGCAGAAGTGTTATAAGAAGAGCAGAATATATGGAGAGTAAAAGAAAGGTAAAGAGAGTGGTGAGAGAGTGCAAAAGGAGAGCAGATGATAGAGTGGGAGAGGCACTGTCAAGAAATTTTAATGAAAATAAGAAAAAATTTTGGAGTGAGTTAAACAAGTTAAGAAAGCCAAGGGAAAATATGGATTTGTCAGTTAAAAACAGAGTAGGGGAGTTAGTAGATGGGGAGATGGAGGTATTAGGTAGATGGCGAGAATATTTTGAGGAACTTTTAAATGTTAAGGAAGAAACAGAGGCAGTAATTTCATGCACTGGTCAGGGAGGTATACCATCTTTTAGGAGTGAAGAAGAGCAGAATGTAAGTGTGGGGGAGGTACGTGAGGCATTACGTAAAATGAAAGGGGGTAAAGCAGCTGGTACTGATGGGATCATGACAGAAATGTTAAAAGCAGGGGGGGATATAGTGTTGGAGTGGTTGGTACTTTTGTTCAATAAATGTATGAAAGAGGGGAAGGTACCTAGGGATTGGCGGAGAGCATGTATAGTCCCTTTATATAAAGGGAAAGGGGACAAAAGAGACTGTAAAAATTATAGAGGAATAAGCTTACTGAGTATACCAGGAAAAGTGTACGGTAGGGTTATAATTGAAAGAATTAGAGGTAAGACAGAATGTAGGATTGCGGATGAGCAAGGAGGTTTCAGAGTGGGTAGGGGATGTGTAGATCAAGTGTTTACATTGAAGCATATATGTGAACAGTATTTAGATAAAGGTAGGGAAGTTTTTATTGCATTTATGGATTTAGAAAAGGCATATGATAGAGTGGATAGAGGAGCAATGTGGCAGATGTTGCAAGTATATGGAATAGGTGGTAAGTTATTAAATGCTGTAAAGAGTTTTTATGAAGATAGTGAGGCTCAGGTTAGGGTGTGTAGAAGAGAGGGAGACTATTTCCCGGTAAAAGTAGGTCTTAGACAGGGATGTGTGATGTCACCATGGTTGTTTAATATATTTATAGATGGGGTTGTTAAGGAAGTAAATGCTAGGGTGTTTGGGAGAGGGGTGGGATTAAATTATGGGGAATCAAATTCAAAATGGGAATTGACACAGTTACTTTTTGCTGATGATACTGTGCTTATGGGAGATTCTAAAGAAAAATTGCAAAGGTTAGTGGATGAGTTTGGGAATGTGTGTAAAGGTAGAAAGTTGAAAGTGAACATAGAAAAGAGTAAGGTGATGAGGGTGTCAAATGATTTAGATAAAGAAAAATTGGATATCAAATTGGGGAGGAGGGGTATGGAAGAAGTGAATGTTTTCAGATACTTGGGAGTTGACGTGTCGGCGGATGGATTTATGAAGGATGAGGTTAATCATAGAATTGATGAGGGAAAAAAGGTGAGTGGTGCGTTGAGGTATATGTGGAGTCAAAAAACGTTATCTATGGAGGCAAAGAAGGGAATGTATGAAAGTATAGTAGTACCAACACTCTTATATGGGTGTGAAGCTTGGGTGGTAAATGCAGCAGCGAGGAGACGGTTGGAGGCAGTGGAGATGTCCTGTTTAAGGGCAATGTGTGGTGTAAATATTATGCAGAAAATTCGGAGTGTGGAAATTAGGAGAAGGTGTGGAGTTAATAAAAGTATTAGTCAGAGGGCAGAAGAGGGGTTGTTGAGGTGGTTTGGTCATTTAGAGAGAATGGATCAAAGTAGAATGACATGGAAAGCATATAAATCTATAGGGGAAGGAAGGCGGGGTAGGGGTCGTCCTCGAAAGGGTTGGAGAGAGGGGGTAAAGGAGGTTTTGTGGGTAAGGGGCTTGGACTTCCAGCAAGCGTGCGTGAGCGTGTTAGATAGGAGTGAATGGAGACGAATGGTACTTGGGACCTGACGATCTGATAAAACAAATCCTGCAGCATGCAGTGCATAACAAGAAAAAAAAAAACCTTTTTGATTAAAACAGACTGGGGTGTATTTTCGTGTTTTTTACAGTTGTATTAGCAGTTTCTTGGTCTCATTTGAGAGAATCGGAGATATATTACAGAAACAGAGATAATTTTGATTGGTTTTAGTACTGAAAATGGCTTGAAACTGAGCTCAAAGTAGCGGAAATAATCGATTTTTGATGTTCAAGAGTAAATAAATAACATCATGTGCCCAATACATGCCAACTGGTGGGTCTAATATGCATTTACGAGTGCTGATACTATATTTATACAAGTATTACAATATTGCCTAACAGTAAATCTTCTATTTTTTGATGCAAATAAAAAATCAAAATGGAATTCATTTGCAAAGCTTGGAAACATAACTAATAAACAGAGGAATGCTATTTTAGTGCCAAGAATGCGTGCATTGTTTATTCTGAGACCCTATTTTGAAACTGGAACACAGTGGACCCCCGGTTTTAGGCTGGTGCGGAAATCAAGCACTTTTTTCGGCAAAATCCCCCCCCCCCCAGATTTCATGGATCCACTCGGAAACAGTTGGTATGAGACGTGTCCACCTGGCTGCTGAACGCACTACCTCACGCGTATCACAGTCAGTCTCAGTGTCTCAAGTGTCTCTCTCGTTCAGTAAGGAGTACTCCATGCCTTCATCCATTGTTTTTTGGGCTTTCTTCCTTTTTTTGTTTGTTTATTGACTGTGAAATAAGCCACCATAGGGCCAAAGAAAGTTCAGAGTGCCAGTCCTTTGGTAAAGAAGGTGAGAAGCACAATAGAATTCAAGAAAGAAATTATAGCAAAATATGAAAGTGGCGTATGTGTGGCGGAGCTGGCCAGGATGTATGGGAAATCTACATCAACAATCAGTTCCATCCTGTTGAAGAAAGCAGAAATTAAGGAAGCTGATGTTGTGAAAGGTGTAAATATGCTAACGAAACAAAAGTCTCAAACAATCGAGGATATGGAGTTGTTGGTGTGGGTCAACGAGAAACAATTAGTGGGAGATAGTGTTTCGGAGGGGATAATTTGCAAGAAAGCAAGGCAGCTGCATACGGATCTTGTAAAGAAAATGCCAGAAACGAGTGCTGCTGCTAGTGAATTTAAGGCCAGCAAAGGCTGGTTCAACAGATTCAAGAAGTGAAGTGGCATACACAGTGTGGTAAGGCATGGCGAGGCTGCAGGTTCTGACAAACGTGCTGCCGAAGCATTTGTTGATGAATTCAAGGGGTACGTAGAGGCTGAAGGATTCCTCCCCCAACGAGTGTTTATTGTGATGCAACAGGCCTCTTCTGGAAGAAAATGCCAAAGAGGACCTAGATCACGCAAGAGGAAACGGCACTGCCAGGACACAAGCCTATAGAGGCTAGGCTAACTCTTTTTGTTCTGTGCTAATGCTAGTGGGGATTTCAAAGTGAAGCCTCAACTGGTGTATCACTCTGAAAATCTAAGTGTGTTCTAGAAAAAACAATGTCGTCAAGAGTAAACTGTGCGTTATGTGGTAAGCTGATAATGAGGCATGGGTCACGAGGTTAATTTTCCTTGACTGGGTCCATGAAGTGTTTGGCCTGAGTTTGAAGAAATACCTCCTGGAAAATAATCTGCCACTTAAGTGCCTCCTGGTAATGGACAATGCTCCTGCTCATCCTCCAGATTTGGAAGGCCTATTGTTTGAGGAGTGTAATTTCATCACAGTGAAGTTCTTGCCCCCTAATACCACTCCTCTCATCCAGCCCATGGACCAGTAGGTCATTTCAAACTTCAAAAAACTGTACACCAAAGCAATGTTTCAAAGGTGCTTTGAAGTGATCTCAGACACTGAACTGACACTAAGAGTTCTGCAGGGGTCAGGGTTGTAGTCATGGAATGTGAGGGACCACCGAGCATGCTTTCCTGAGAGGTTCTTATTAGCGAGAAGAGACAACAAAGGTAGATGATTAGTGTAAATCTTAATGGGGTATTGGTAGACGATATCGCAAAAATGACTCGAGCAGTGTAAAAAGAGAGCAAATGAGAGAGTGGGTGAGATGTTATCTTAACAAATTTTGTTGAAAATAAGATAAAATTTTGGAATGAGATTAATAAATTGAAGAAACCTAAGGAGCAAATGGATTTGATACTTAAAAATAGGTTAGGAGAGTTAGAGGTATCGGAAAGATAGAGGGAATATTTTGAGGAACTGTTAAATGTTGATGAAGATAGGGAAGCTGTGATTTCGTGCATAGGACAAGGAGTAACATCTTGTAGGAGTGAGGAAGAGCTAGTTGTGAGTGTGAGGGAAGTTCATGAGGCAGTGGGTAGAATGAAACAGGGTAAGGCAGCTGGGATTGATGGGATAAAGACAGAAATGTTAAAAACGGGTGGGGATATAGTTTTGGAGTGGTTGGTGCTTTTATTTAATAAATGTATGGAAAAGGGGTAAGGCACCTAGGGATTTGCAGAGAGCATGCATAGTTCTTGTGTATAAAGGCAAAGGGGACAAAAGGGTGCAAAAATTATAGGGGAATAAGTCTCTTGATTATACCTGGTAAAGTGTATGGTAGTTATTGAAACAATTAAGAGTAAGACGGAGTGTAGGATAGTAGATGAACAAGGAGGCTTTAGGAAGGGTAGGAGGTATGTAGACCAAGTGTTTACAGTGAAACATATAGGTGAACAGTATTTAGATAAGGGTAAAGAGGTTTTTGTGGCATTAATGGATTTGGAAAAAGGCATATGACAGGGTGGATAGGGAGGCAATGTGGCAGATGTTGCAAATGTATGGAATAAGAGGTAGGTTACTGAAAGCAGTGAAATTTTTTTACAAGGTTAGTGAGGCTGAGGTTGGATTATGTAGGCAAGAGGGAGATTATTTCCCAGTAAAAGTAGGCCATAGACAAGAATGTGTGATGTCACCAAGGTTGTTCAATATATTTACAGATGGGGATGTAAGAAAAGTGAATACTCAGGTGTTGGCAAGAGGTGTGGAGTTAAAAGATAAAGAAGCTAACACAAAGTGGGAGCTGTCACAGTTGCTCTTTGCTGATGACACTGATTTTGGGAGATTCTGAAGAGAAGTTGCAGAGGTTGGTGGATGAGTTTGGTAGGGTATGTAAAAGAAGAAAGTTAAAAGTAAATAGAGGAAAGAGTGAGGTGATGAGGATAACAAAAAAAAAATTAGGTAATGAAAGATTGGATATCAGATTGGAAGGAGAGAGTATGGAGGAAGTGAATGTATTTAGATATTTAGGAGTAGACGTGTCAGCAGATGGGTCTATAAAAGATGAGGCGAGTCACTGAAATGACGAGGAAAAAAAAGTGAGTGGTGCACTGAGGAGTCTGTGGAGACAAAGAACTTGTCTATGGAAGCAAAGAGAGGAATGTAATAATAATATCTTTATTTACTACAAGTACATGGACATGGTATACAGGCCTAGCTGACATCATTGACACTACTATATAGAAAGCCCCTTGTTATGCAGAGCATTTTGGACAAATTAGGTCAGTTTTGTCCCAGGATGTGACCCACACCAATCGACTAATTCCCAGGTACCCATTTTACTGATGGGTGAACAGGGACAGCAGGTGTCTTACAGAAACACGTCCCTAATGTTTTCCAGCCGTACTGGAGGTGGTTTGAACTCTAGACCTCAGTGTGTGAGCTGAGTGTGCTAGCGATCAAGCTACAGGACACCATACAGAGTACAGTATAGTATACCAATGCTTCTCGTTGTGTAAAGCACCTACACAGTACATTGTCCATTAAAGATTAAGGTGGCTGTGGACACAGTGGTGCCTATGCTAACCTTCCTATGGTGTAGAAATATACCTAGTTGGACGAATCTTATTTAAGCTAGCTAGCCCAGTGGCTAACGTGACCGTCTGGAGTTTTGAGACACTCTTACCGTGGGTTCAAACTCCATCCGTGGTATGATTTGTTTGCAATCGTGTCATTACGATTTCGTGAGTCAACCAGGAAAAGATTCTCTATCATTTCATAAATTTTTTTTTTTTTTTTTTCCAAAAAATTTTTGACTCTGAGAATGAGTTTAGGAGAGGGCCTCTCGACCCTGAAAGGGTTAATACAGTCACTGCGCCCCACCCGGTTTGTTTATATTCTACTTGAGCTCCACGTCTCTCCATTATGTCTGGAAACTTACCTGAATTTCAAGTGTTTTAAAGTTTTTCATATTTTGTGGATACTCTGATAATTATATTTATGTGTACCTGCACCTAAATAAACTTACACACTGTGCTGGCATGCAGGTACACATTAACCCTTTCAGGGTTTCGGCCATACTAGTACGGCTTACGAGCCAGGGTTTTTGACGTACTAGTACGCCTAATTTCTAGTGCTCTCAAATCTAGTGAAAGCTGGTAGGCCTACATATGAAAGAATGGGTCTATGTGGTCAGTGTGCGTGGTATAAAAAAAAATCCTGCAGCATAGTGCGTAATGAGAAAAAAAAAAACTTTGACCGTGTTTTTGGATTAAAATAGCGACTTTGCACTGTATTTTCGTATGGTATTTATTGCTGTATTCTAATTTTCCTGGTTTCATTTTATAGAATGGACGACATTACAGAAATTGAGATGATTTTGACTGGTTTTACAAAGAAAAGTACCTTGAAATTGAGCTCAAAGTAGCAGAAATGTTCGATTTTTACCAAAGTTCAAAAATAAACAAATCATGCTATGCGTCCAATATACGTCAACTGGTGAGTCTAATATTCCTTCACAAGTGCGCTGATATTATTTATACCATTTCTACACCAATGCAGTAGTCTGCATAACAGTAAATCTATTTTTTTGTGAGAAAAATTCAAAGTGGAAAGCAGAAGAATGTAAGAGGGGCATGGGGACATGACTAATGAACAGAGGAAATGTTATTTTAGTGCCAGGAATGTCTTTCTTGTTTATTCTGGACCCTATTCGGAAACTGGCATCTTTTGAAATTTGTGTGAAATTGGCAAAATTGCTAAATTCTGACCACTGTATTGGATAGTTGAAATCGGTAAATGGGTGGTTTCTTGTACTCATTCAATAGAAAAAATGGAGTTCTAGCGAAATTATGATTTTTGTTGACAAGTACACTGGAATTGGCTCAAAGTGAGCAAAATCGCCGATGCGTAAACATCGTCGAGACCGCTAACTTTGCAAGAGCATAATTCCGTAAGTTTTCCATCAAATTTCATACTTTTGGTGTCATTATGATCGGGAAAAGATTATCTGTTCATAAGAATTTTTCTTTTTTTTTTTTGAAATTTGGCCGACCCTGAGAACAAGTCTCTGAGAGGGCCTGTCGACCCTGAAAGGGTTAATATCACTAAGAGTGTTATATTAGTCTCGAGGATGCCATATTAACAATGATAATAACGATAATAATAATAATAATAATAATAATACACAATAATAATCATTCTGAGGCACATGAAATGTCATATATGTTAATATAAACATTTTCATTAATCCATCTATATTTTTTTCTAAATTATAATCACTACGTAACATATAAACACGATAAATACACCTCACAGTAGAATAATTAAACAAATATGAGATGCTACATGTAGATGAATGTGTATGAACCAAAACCAGACTTGTTCTTCTGCTTGTTTAAATACAGTAGACCGTCATTTAGCATGGTAATTACATTCCTGAAAATGCCGTGTTAGGTAAAATCATGTTAGATGAACTGAAGAACTTCTGGAAAAATAGGGTTACGTTCCTGGGACCTCCCAAAAAGCCTAACAACTTTTTTTTAGGCCTCAACATCTTACAAAAATAAAAGTGAATAGGTAGATGTAGTTCATTGTTGTGATGTATTATGTAGTTTTTACTGTGCAAGACTACAAAGTAACAGAAATAATAGTATTTCTTAAATTGTGGGTGCTGGTGTTTGTGGATGATTGTGAAGCGAGTGGAGAGTTATGCTGTGGCCCTACTGGGCTAAGGTGGATGGTAGAGGTTCTGGTACCAAAGTTGATGGTTGTACTAGAGTGTCTAACTTCAAGTCATTCAGTCAGTCCATCAAGTCACTCAGTAGGTCCATCAAGTCACTCAGTAGGTCCATCAAGTCACTCAGTAGGTCCATCAAGTCACTCAGTAGGTCCATCAAGTCACTCAGTAGGTCCATCAAACTTCAAGTCATTCAGTCAGGTCCTTCAAGTCACTCAGTAGGTCCATCAAGTCACTCAGTAGGTCCATCAAGTCACTCAGTAGGTCCATCAAGTCACTCAGTAGGTCCATCAAGTCACTCAGTAGGTCCATCAAGTCACTCAGTAGGTCCATCAAGTCACTCAGTAGGTCCATCAAGTCACTCAGTAGGTCCATCAAGTCACTCAGTAGGTCCATCAAGTCACTCAGTAGGTCCATCAAGTCACTCAGTAGGTCCATCAAGTCACTCAGTAGGTCCATCAAGTCACTCAGTAGGTCCATCAAGTCACTCAGTAGGTCCATCAAGTCACTCAGTAGGTCCATCAAGTCACTCAGTAGGTCCATCAAGTCACTCAGTAGGTCCATCAAGTCACTCAGTAGGTCCATCAAGTCACTCAGTAGGTCCATCAAGTCACTCAGTAAGTCCATCAAGTCACTCAGTAAGTCCATCAAGTCACTCAGTAAGTCCATCAAGTCACTCAGTAAGTCCATCAAGTCACTCAGTAAGTCCATCAAGTCACTCAGTAAGTCAGTCAGTTCAGTCATTCAGTAAGTTAGTCATTTAGTCAGTCAGTCACACAAACTTATGTTTACCTCTTTCTGTGTACAAAGTAACACTTCATTACGGCTATAGATTATCTCTTGTCTAATATCTTTGTTTTTTGTTAATTCTAAGACTTAAGTGTTTATACCTCTGCCATTTTCAGCAACACTGGTATAGCTACTGGGTGTCATGTTTGCTTGCAGGTACAAGATATAGTAATTAAAATATCATAACACAATTCACAACACAGCTGCCTTGTAGCAGAGAAAGACTGGACACACATGAATTATGAATGCTGGGATGGTGGGGTGGTGTTGGGGAGTGGCAGGGCATGGTGGGAGGGCTCCCTGGCTGCTCCACAACAAGGTGGCTGCTTGAGCAAAAGAGAATTTTTTTTTCCTTCCCACAAACTGAACCGTGTTAAATTAATTATACGTGTTACATAAAATTGTGCTGCAATTCTTCAATCGTGCAATACTCAAATTGTGCCAAATAAACGCGTGTTAAATGATGTGCACATCTCTCTCTCCTCTCTCATTTACTTGTTCTCTCTCTCTCGTTTATTCATTTTACCTCGTTGACTCGCCTCTCATCGTACATTAAGACTACAAATATTTTAAGCTAAAGTAATGAGTGTACTATACAGTGGTACCTTGACTTACGAGTGCCCCAATTTACGAGTTTTCCAAGTTATGAGCCGTCACTCGGTCGATTTTTTTGCTTTGAACTGCGAGGCAAAATCCAAGTTACGAGTGAGCTTCAGATACACTGCCACTAGTTGGCACAGCGAATGCCACAACAGTGCACATGGTTACCTCGCCATGGAAGTATCTCACTTGTGTTGTGCTTGTGTTTTGTGCAGTTATTTTGCCAAATTTCTTTTTCCTAACCATGGGTCCTAAGAAAGTAAGTGCAAAGGACAGTGCTGAGAAGAAAACGATGATGTCCTTTGAATTAAAGCATGAAAACATAGAAAAACACAAGCGAGGTGTGCATGTAGTCAACTTGGCGAGGCAGTACAAGTGTAGTATGTACATCGTACCTTTTTTTTTTTTTTTTTTAACACAGGGTTTGACAAGGTTAAGGATCCCTAGCTTTATTGACAAGCTATTTACAGGTTAAGGATTCCTAACTTTATTGGCAAGCTAAGAGCTGTTACCTACATCAGCTCATTTGAAAGCATTTTTATTGTTATGAGACATACAAGTAGGGAACAGGATGAAATTGGAGCCATCTGTGGGCCAGAATTTTCATTTGATCAACTACCTCGTTGACATCATTATGCTGTACGAATGTGTTCCATACTCGAGTCATCCGGGGTATATATGATCTCAGATGGAGTGATGTTCTGGAGAAGGGTACAGCCAGAGTGAAGTTGCTGCTTCCTGCCAGTCTTGTGGCATAAAAGCTTGTTTCACGCTGTCCTCGAAGTGGAGCCAAGTGTGGTACTTTGACAATATTGGCCTTGTACATAACAGTAAGGCCACCCACATCCCTCCTATGTTGAAGGCTCTGCTGAAATGACAGATCTATCCAGGATGGGTCCAGGCGAGAGAGGAGACGTCTTGCTCTGTTCTCTACTCTGTCAAGCAGTCGCAGATGAGAGGGGGGGCAGGCAAACCAAGAAAGTGGAGCATACTCAAGGTGTGAGCGTACTTGTGCCTGGTACAGAATCTTGCAACCCCTACTGTCAAGTAGATGCGAGATACGGCGAAGTGCTGTAAGCTTCCGGGCTGCCTTTTTTGCAAGATTTACAACATGGTTCTTCATGGTTAGTTTGGAGTCAAATTTCACCCCAAGGATATCAACTTCTTCTCCAGGTGCCAACACCCTCCCATTCATCCTTACTACTGCACCAGCATTACCATCATGGTGCCTAGAGACAATCATCACTTGCATTTTCTCAGGTGCAAATGCTACTTGCCATATATTTCCCCAAGCTGATGTGCCTTCTCTGTGAGAATGCACAAGGCATTTATGTTGATTTATTTTCGAGATACACACCCAAAATGAAGGCCAGTCTCCTGACTTGAGGAAAAATTTTTTTTTGAAAATTGCTTTTGTTTCAGCGTTTTCCTTATGAAACTAATGACCTAGTGCAATTAGCCTCACAAACACTCCATTTTCTCTTATAATAAGACCTCAGAAGGGCAAGAATGGGAAGATATGGTCAAAGCAATAATTATTTTTACTTCGCGAGTGGCTGCCACTCCTTGTCACATAATGACATTTTATTCGTTCTAGCGTATGTATCATGTTTCTACGTTATTTATATTGTTTATGTCATATTACATCAATTGTGATAGATAAATAAACCGTAGAGTTGATATTAGTGTTATACTGAAGTGTTGTCTCCTGTGTCCTGAGAGCCAGGAATTTCGCTGGAACGGATTAGTGGCATTTCAATTAATTTCAGTGAGGAAAATTGATTTGATATTTGAGTAAATTGAGTTACGAGCTGGTTCATGGAATGAATTATGAATTTAAGTCAAGGTACCACTGTATATGCATTTTATCACTCTAGGGCACTTTAAATGTCGTAGTATACTACGTGTGGGTGGGGTGGCCTGGCCTGTTGGCTACCATATCTCCCACACCTGATTTCCTACAAATAAATACTACTCACCTCTCACCCTACATTAGGACTACAAATATTTTAAGTAATGAGTGCACTGTATGTGCATTTTATTGCTCTGGGGCGTTTTAAATGTTGTAGTGTATTACATGTGGGTGGGATGGCCAGATTGGCTACCATACCTCCCACACCTGACTTCTTACAATAAATACTACTCACCTCTCACCCTACATTAAGACTACAAATATTTTAAGGTAAGCAATAGGTGTACTGTGTGTGTATTTTACTTTTTACTGTTTTTAATGCATAGTTCTATTGCTAACGTAATATATGTAGTATAAACTTATTATCTGGCAATTATATGCATTTATAAGTGAAAAAATGGCATTCTGCTTTCCAGCGGTAGCCTAGAACCTAACCTGCTGTATAAGTGGGGACCTACTGTAGATCAAATTACAGAATAGGTGGCAGAGTGGTTAGTACACCGGCCTGTGAGTTTTAGAACTCATCTGCCATGAGTTCAAGCTCCACCAGTTCTGCGAGTTGTTTACAATCATATTACAATTTCATGAGTCACGAGCGACTTTGAAGGGTCTTGATCTAGAGCAAGTCACAGTTACATTGGTGTGGGATTTATCTGTAAAAACCTGTGTTTGTGGTCACAGTGGGGCCCATGCTACCCTCTCTATGGTATACAGAAATATACCTAGTTGGATGAATCTTATTACAGCCAGGAGGTCGAGTGGTTAAGGGGCACGTAAGTACCCCAGTCTTCTAATAACATGTTAATTTTTTCCCTATAATCTTCCTTGTCCATAATTGCTATCGCATTTGTTTTGTCTGTTTCGTACAGTGAAGTCTAGGATCTTTCCTTAATTCATGGTATAACTTAATTAACAAATCTTTGAGGGCAAATGTTGCAGAGGTCTGAGCACAGCTCAGACCTCTGTAACACAATTATCCTCAAAGATTTAAGTTTTACCATGAATTAAGGAAAGATCCTAGACTTCACCTTATGAAACAAAGCAAATGATATAGTAATTATGGACAACGTAGATTATAGGAAAAAAAATGAATATGTCATTAGAAGACGGGGGGTACTTACGTGTCCCGTAACACACTGTTCTAAGAATTCAAGGACTCACCTGCCAAGGTTCAAGCCTCCACCCATTCTGTGATTTGTTTGCAACAGTGTTATTACAATCTCTTGCGTTATAATGGCCATATATAAAAATAAATTTGCAATATTTGATAAACATCAGAGAAAAAAATATATCTAAACAATAGTTTTAGAAAGACAAAAAAACAAGGTAGAATTTAGGAAACAAGAAAACCAAGTCCTTAAAAGACGACCACAAGCCATTCTCATGATCACACACATTTAAGGGAAGTGGGAACAGCAGTTGCATTTGAATTTTTATTGGTATTTTTCAACGCTTTTTAAATATACAGTAGACCGTTATATTACACGGTAGTAAATCAGTGTTAGATAAACAGAAGAACTTGTGTGAAAAATAGGGTTACTTTCCTGGGAGATCCCAAAATGCCAAAACTTTTTTTAGACCTCCAGATCTTACAAAAATAAGAGTGAGTATCTCATTGTCGTGATGCATTATGTTGTTTTTACTGCTTAAGATTACAAATGCAACAGAAATAATAGTATTTCTTACCTTAAACTGTGGGTGCTGGTGTTTGTGGATGATTGTGAAGAGAATGGAGAGTTATGCTGTAGCCATACTGGGCTGAGGTGGATGGTAGAGGTTCTGGTACTGAAGTAGATGGTTGTACTGGAGTGTGCATAAATTCTGTAATGGATTTCTATTCTATTTTACCCCCACAGTACCTTATACAATTGACGGTAAGGCATTAGCTGCTCTAGACACCGTTTCAGGGTCCTCTTCAGTGAAAAGTTTAACTTTAACCCTTAAACTATCCAAACGTAGATCTACATTTATGTGCGTAGCGCATTTGAAATCATGTAAAAAAAAAAAAAAAAAAGCGTAAATCTACGTTTAGAGAAACGCTACGCGAGCAACCATAGATCTACGTTTAGACAGTTTAATGGTTAAGTCAGTCAGTCAAGTACGTCAGTCAGTCAAGTAAGTCATTCAGTCAGTCAGTCAAGTCAAGTCAAGTCATTCAGTCAAGTCATTCAGTCAAGTCATTCAGTCAAGTCATTCAGTCAAGTCATTCAGTCAAGTCATTCAGTCAGTCAAGTCATTCAATCAATCAAGTCATTCAATCAGTCAAGTAAGTCATTCAGTCAGTCAGTCAAGTAAGTCATTCAGTCAGTCAGTCAAGTAAGTCATTCAGTCAGTCAGTCAAGTAAGTCATTCAGTCAGTCAGTCAAGTAAGTCATTCAGTCAGTCAGTCAGTCAATTAAGTCATTCAGTCAATTAAGTCTTTCAGTCAGTCCGTCAAGTCTTTCAGTCAGTCAAGTCTTTCAGTCAGTCAGTCAAGTCTTTCAGTCAGTCAGTCAAGTCATTCAGTCAGTCAGTCAAGTCATTCAGTCAGTCAGTCAAGTCATTCAGTCAGTCAGTCAAGTCATTCAGTCAGTCAGTCAAGTCATTCAGTCAGTCAAGTCATTAAGTCATTCAGTCAATCAGTCAAGTCATTCAGTCAAGTCATTCAGTCAGTCAGTCAAGTCATTAAGTCATTCAGTCAATCAGTCAAGTCATTCAGTCAAGTCATTCAGTCAGTCAGTCAAGTCATTAAGTCATTCAGTCAATCAGTCAAGTCATTCAGTCAGTTCATTCAGTCAAGTCACTTAGTCAGTCAAGTCATTCAGTCAGTCAGTAAATCATTCAGTCAAGTCATTCAGTCAGTCAGTCAAGTCATTCAGTCAGTTCATTCAGTCAAGTCATTCAGTCAGTCAAGTCATTCAGTCAGTCAGTAAATCATTCAGTCAAGTCATTCAGTCAGTCAGTCAAGTCATTCAGTCAGTCAGTCAGTCAGGTCATTCAGTCAAGTCATTCAGTCAGTCAGTCAGGTCATTCAGTCAAGTCATTCAGTCAGTCAGTCAGGTCATTCAGTCAAGTCATTCAGTCAGTCAGTCAGTCAAGTCATTCAGTCAGTCAGTCAGTCAGGTCATTCAGTCAAGTCATTCAGTCAGTCAGTCAAGCCATTCAGTCAGTCAATTAAGTTAGTCAAGTAAGTCAGTCAGGTATTCATCACACAACTCGTATATTTACCTCATTCTTTTTAATTGCACAGTGATGCTTCATTACGGCCACAGGCTATCTCTTATCTAATATCTCTATTTTCTTTGTTATCTCTTAGACTTGAATGCATATACCTTTCCTTGCCACTTTCAGCAACACAGGTATGTCTACTGGGTGCCATGATTTCTTGGCAAATGCAAGCTATGGTAATTAGAAGATCAAAACACAATTCACAAACACAGCTACCTCCTAAGACAGAATGGAACTGGACACATATTCAAAGGCTGGGATGGTGACGGCGGGAGTGTTGGTGGTGGCAGGGGATGGCAGGAGCTCTTCCCCACTGACCCACAACAAGGTGGCAACTTGAGCTGGGGAAATTTTTTCTGCACCCGCAAACAGAAATGTGTAAAGTTAATTTTATGAAGTGTTATATAAAATTGTGCCGCAATTTTTCTATAGTGCAATAACCAAAATGTGGCAAATAAATCCGTGTAATATAATGGTCTACTGTAGTCCAGATATTACAGCTGCCTATTCTATTATCTGGCTGTTTTCAGATAGGCTATTCATCTGAGACTTTCAGTTAATTGTTAGATGGATAATACAATCAATGGATGTAATACACTCAATAAATTTTCTTTATTTTGTTCAAATTTGACTAATCCATTACTTACTGCTTTATGGTGGAACAATGAATACACTAATAAAGAACAAACACAAACAGAGAAGCACCCAGGGAAATTTACCTTTTCTGCTTCTGGCCTGAGTGAACGCTCCTCCTCTAACAGTTGATTTTCCCAATCATCCCCATCGTCAGTGGGATCAAAGTTGTACATAGGCATAAGCTGATGGCGTAGTCGTTCCAACTGTCGCCGTCGACGGACCCACCACACACCCTGTGAATATTTCAAAATATACAGAGCCATGAAATGTTAAAAGTTATGGAATACAATTGTGCATGGGGCTCAACAACAGCAAATCACCTTAAACCTTTAATAAGCCAACAAAAAGCTGCTGTGTGATTGATTGCTAACCCCTGCACTAGGCAACACACTCCACCACTTTTAAAGAGCCTAAACTTGCTTAATATACAAAACATCCACACACTGTTGTGCCTACTACATACACAGAACATTATACAGTACTCCAATATTAACCCTTCTCTCAAACTCCTTGATAACTACAACAGAACACACAGGTATAACACAATGCACAAAACATTCCTTGATATCCCTCGTATCCATCTCTCCGTGCAAAAATGCTATGCATACAAAGGGTCTGAAGATCTGGAATTCACTGCCAGAACATACTAAAGGGTCTCTGCCTGGAAATCAGTTTTGGGCCCTACTTAGAAATCATCTCATCACCCAAAATTAACCAGACAAACATTATACTTTACACCTACCAGTTAACCAAAAACCCCTAAATAATTTATGATTGCTCAATGTTGTTAATGTTGCAGTTTAAAAACTGTAGTGTAAAGCACCCTTCTGGCAAGACAGTGATGGAGTGAATGATGGTGAAAGTTTTTCTTTTTCGGGCCACCCTGCCTTGGTGGGAATCAGCCAGTGTGATAATAATAAAAATAATACTTCAAATTTAAAATTGTTTCTATTTCATTATTGTAAATTGTGCTAAATTGAAATACTGTAATTTTTGTTTATATACTTCATCTCAACTATAAATTTAATTACTGTAAACAACTAGCTACCTCTATTGTAATAAGAAAAACGATGTATAATAAAAATTTACTCCTCTCACAATCACTAGTATTAAGTAGTCTGTAAGCATTAGGTTTAGTCTGTCCGAAATGCCCCAGCATGATAGTGGCTTTCTTTGTACTTAACAAATTAAAATTGTAATCACACATTGTAAACATTGCAAAGAAATAAAATCTTTATCTTTATTATCATTTTCGCTATGTTGGCCATTTCCTGCAAAAGAGCAAAAACAATTATCATGTGATCTATTATACTGTACCATCATCACCAAACTTAAAATGTACAAGAGTTTTGCTTACCATCTCAAAAACTCAAGTTCAGTTATCCTATTTCCCT
>NC_091299.1:3101049-3156710 GCF_038502225.1 Cherax quadricarinatus
ATATATATATATATATATATATATATATATATATATATATATATATATATATATATATATATATGTCGTGCCGAATATGTAAAACTGGTCAGTTAGCAAGAACTCATTTAAAATTAAGCCCTTTCTAAAATTTTCTCTTATACGTTTAAAGATATATTTTTTCATTAATGTCGATGTAAAAACTTATAATTTTGCACCAAAAGGAACTTAGAAAACTTACCTAACCTTATTATAACAAGAACAATTTATTTTAGCCTAACCCAACTAAATATATTTTAGATTTGTTTACAATAATTTAATACTAAACAAGCACAGTGAAATATATTTTTTTCGTTAGGTTCAGAATGATTTTGGCGAAATTATTGCATACGCAAATTTTCACTTGTCCTATATGGCAAGATGAGCGTTGCTATTTAAGCCAAGATCTCAAGTTCTGACTATTCGGCACGAAATATATATATATATATATATATATATATATATATATATATATATATATATATATATATATATATATATATATATATATATATATATATATATATATATATATATATATATATGAAATAAGATCACAGTAAACAGGTGATTTCAAAATATGCAAAACAACCACTCTGAAAGAATAGAGAAATTCCAAGCGCTTTCGTGACTACTCACATTATCAAGGAACTATGAAAGCGCTTGGAATTTCTCTATTCTTTCAGAGTGGTTGTTTTGCATATATATATATATATATATATATATATATATATATATATATATATATATATATATATATATATATATATATATATATATCAAGGGCTGGCATGAAAGACACAATGAGGTCAACGACATCATTAAAAGAACCCTTGCTACAGCTGGATGCCCAGCTGAGAAGGAGCCCTGATCACTAGCAGCCAACAATACCCACAACCCAGCAAACCACCCCGACGGGATCACCATCTATCCTTGGAAGAATTGCAAGCTCTTAGCATGGGACTATACCTGTGTGTCCACACTGGCTGACACGTATATCCATCACAGTGTTGGGCGACAGGGAGGAGCTGCTGACCACAGGGATGAGTGCAAGATCAGCAAGTACAGGGACATAAGCCAACAGTATCAATTTGTCCCAGTGGGATCAGAGACCTTGGGATCATGGGGAAAAAATGCCACATGTTTCCTCAAAGAATTGGGTTCCAGACTCATCGACACCACCAGGGGCCCAAGGGCAGCCACTTTCATGTTCCAGCGCCTCAGCGTCGCCATCCAGAGGGGAAATGCTTGCTGCATACTTGGCTCACGTCCAGCCTCGGAGGAGCTGGAGGAAATTCATGATCTTTGATACATTGTGCCATTGTATTCATGTTTATGTTTTTCTGTAAATGTTTTCTGTTTATTAATAAATGTTCACATAGAATAAAAAAATTATATAATATATATATATATATATATATATATATATATATATATATATATATATATATATATATATATGCACGTATAATATAGTAAAGTAGGAAGACGTACCTGATATGTTGCGTGTTCTAAGTTTAAGTAGAAGTAGGAAGACGTACCTGATATGTTGCGTGTTTATGAGACAGAAAAAAACACCAGCAATCCTAAAACAGTAAATATATAAAAGACAATCATCATGAAGTTATAAATAAAGACAATAGATCAGGTCAGCAAACAAGAGACAGTAGAGGGCAGCAAGGGCCTAGCTCCCTTAAGGTCTACTATACTAACAGCAGGAGTGTAAGGAATAAGATAGATGAGCTAAGAGTAATTGCAAGTGCAGGAAACATAGATATTATCACTATAACAGAGACCTAGCTCAATTAGAAAGATAGAGAGATGCCTTCTGAATGTCACATACAAGGCTATAATTTATTCCACACTGACAGGGTCAACAGGAAGAGTGGTGGAGTAGCGATGTATGTCAGAGACAGTTTAAATTGTTGTAAAATTGAAGCGACGGCCACTGAATCTGTTTTTTTACAGCTTCTCGAGGGCCGTGAAAAACTAATTTTGGGTGTGATTTACAGGGTCCCAAATCTTGATAGGGAGTGCAGTAAACTTCTATGGGACGAAATTCGTAAGGCATCTACATACGAAATGTTGTGATAATGGGAGATTTCAGCTATAGACAGATTGACTGGAGCAATTTGAGTCATATCAAGCAATCCTGAGTCATATCAAGAAAGTCAAGTGACTTTCTTGATATGACTCAGGATTGTTTTTTAAAACAGTTTGTGACAGAACCAACTAGAGGAAATAACCTGCTTGACTTAGTTCTTGCCATCAGGGAAACGCTAATTAATAATCTTGAGGTTAATGATGAGCTTGGGGAAAGTGATCACAAATCACTCAGTTTTAATATATCATGGAATTCCCCTAATAATGGCAATCAAGTCTCTGTCCCTGACTTCTGCTTGGCTGATTTCATAGGACTGAAAAATTACTTGGGTGGGCTGAACTGGAATGACCTGACTATGGGTCAGGTAGGTGGTGATGATTGCCGATATGACGTTTTCCAGGGCATAGTTCTAGCTGCTCAGACAACTTATGTCCCAAATAGGGAAATCAAATCAAACAAAAATGATCCTAAATGGATGAACAATAGATTAAGACATCTCATTGGTCAAAAGACAGGCGTATATAGGCAAATCAAAAGAGGAGAGGGGCAATTAAGAAATTAATATATTCAGTTAAAGAGAGAAATAAAAAAGGGAATAAGAAAAGCAAAAAGAGATTATGAGGTTAAAGTTGCGGTAATCGAAGACTAACCCAAAAGGATTCTTTCAGGTAAACAGAAGTAAGATCAGGGACAAGATAGGCCCACTCAAAAATTACTCGGGTCAGCTCACGGACAGTGATAAGGAAATGTGTAGAATTTTTAACCATACTTCCTCTCAGTTTATACACAGGAAGATACTAGCGATATTCCAGAAATAATAAATTATGTAGAACAGGAGGATAATAAACTATGCACGATTAGGGTCACAAGTGACATGGTCCTTAGGCAGATAGATAAATTAGAACCTAACAAATCCCCAGGCCCTGATGAACTGTACACAAGGGTTCTAAAGGAATGTAAAGAGGAGCTTAGCAAACCTTTGGCTAATCTTTTCAACATATCACTACAAACTGGCATAGTGCCTGATAAATGGAAAATGGCAAATGTGATACCTATTTTCAAAGCAGGTGACAGGTCCTTAGCTTCAAACTATAGACCAATAAGCCTAACCTCCATAGTGGGAAAATTTATGGAATCAATAATTTGCGAGGCAGTTCGTAGCCACCTTGAGAAGCATAAATTAATCAAAGAATCTCAGCATGGTTTTACTAAGGGGCGTTCCTGCCTTACGAATTTATTAACTTTTTTCACTAAGGTATTTGAGGAGGTAGATCATGGTAATTAATATGATATCGTGTATATGGACTTCAGTAAGGCTTTTGACAGGGTCCTACATCAGAGACTATTGAGGAAAATTAAGGCACATGGAATAGGAGGAGAAATTTTTTCCTGGATAGAGGCATGGTTGACAAATAGGCAGCAGAGAGTTTGCATAAATGGGGAGAAATCAGAGTGGGGAAGCGTCACGAGCGGTGTTCCACAGGGGTCAGTGTTGGGCCCCCTGCTGTTCACAATCTACATAAACGACATTGATGAGGGCATAAAGAGCGACATAAGCAAGTTTGCCGATGACACCAAAATAGGCCGTCGAATTCATTCTGACGAGGACATTCGAGCACTCCAGGAAGATTTGAATAGACTGATGCAGTGGTCGGAGAAGTGGCAGATGCAGTTTAATATAGACAAATGCAAAGTTCTAAATGTTGGACAGGACAATAACCATGCCACATATAAACTAAATAATGTAGATCTTAATATTACGGATTGCGAAAAAGATTTAGGAGTTCTGGTTAGCAGTAATCTGAAACCAAGACAACAGTGCATAAGTGTTCGCAATAAAGCTAATAGAATCATTGGCTTCATATCAAGAAGCATAAATAATAGGAGTCCTCAGGTTGTTCTTCAACTCTATACATCCTTGGTTAGGCCTCATTTAGATTATGCTGCACAGTTTTGGTCACCGTATTACAGAATGGATATAAATGAACTGGAAAACGTGCAAAGGAGGATGACAAAGTTGATCCCATGTATCAGAAATCTTCCCTATGAGGACAGACTGAGGGCCCAAAATCTGAACTCTGCAGAAAGGCGTAGAAATAGGGGGGATATGATTGAGGTGTATAAATGGAAGACAGGATAAATAAAGGGGATGTAAATAACGTGCTGAAAATATCTAGCCTAGACAGGACTCGCAGCAATGGTTTTAAGTTGGAAAAATTCAGATTCAGGAAGGATATAGGAAACCACTGGTTTGGTAATAGAGTTGTGGATGAGTGGAACAAACTCCCGAGTACAGTTATAGAGGCTAAAACGTTGTGTAGTTTCAAAAATAGGTTAGATAAATACATGAGTGGGTGTGAGTTGGACCGGATTAGCTTGTGCTACTAGGTCAGTTGCCGTGTTCCTTCCTTAAGTAAATGTGATCTGACTTGACTAGGTTGGGGCATTGGCTTAAGCCGGTAGGAGACTTGGACCTGCTTCGCATGGGCCGGTAGGCCTGCTGTATATATATATATATAAATATATATATATATATAAATATATATATATATATATATAAATATATATATATTTTTTATTATCACACCGGCCGATTCCCACCAAGGCAGGGTGGCCCGAAATAGAAAAACTTTCACCATCATTCACTCCATCACTGTCTTGCCAGAAGGGTGCTTTACACTACAGTTTTTAAACTGCAACATTAACACCCCTCCTTCAGAGTGCAGGCACTGTACTTCCCATCTCCAGGACTCAAGTCCGGCCTGCCGGTTTCCCTGAATCCCTTCATAAATGTTACTTTGCTCACACTCCAACAGCACGTCAAGTATTAAAAACCATTTGTCTCCATTCACTCCTATCAAACACGCTCACGCATGCCTGCTGGAAGTCCAAGCCCCTCGCACACAAAACCTCCTTTACCCCCTCCCTCCAACCCTTCCTAGGCCGACCCCTACCCCGCCTTCCTTCCACTACAGACTGATACACTCTTGAAGTTATTCTGTTTCGCTCCATTCTCTCTACATGTCCGAACCACCTCAACAACCCTTCCTCAGCCCTCTGGACAACAGTTTTGGTAATCCCGCACCTCCTCCTAACTTCCAAACTACGAATTCTCTGCATTATATTCACACCACACATTGCCCTCAGACATGACATCTCCACTGCCTCCAGCCTTCTCCTCGCTGCAACATTCATCACCCACGCTTCACACCCATATAAGAGCGTTGGTAAAACTATACTCTCATACATTCCCCTCTTTGCCTCCAAGGACAAAGTTCTTTGTCTCCACAGACTCCTAAGTGCACCACTCACTCTTTTTCCCTCATCAATTCTATGATTCACCTCATCTTTCATAGACCCATCCGCTGACACGTCCACTCCCAAATATCTGAATACGTTCACCTCCTCCATACTCTCTCCCTCCAATCTGATATTCAATCTTTCATCACCTAATCTTTTTGTTATCCTCATAACCTTACTCTTTCCTGTATTCACCTTTAATTTTTGGAAACCACACTACGCACAACGTGTTTGGCGTCAGTTTTGGTGTAACCTTGACAGTCTGTAGCTTGTTTGTACCAAAAAATTTAGTTTAATGTTCATTATGTAACACAATTTTTGATACTGGTAAGTGTTTTTTCCAACTCCTTTTATTGCAAAACAATAGAAAATGTCCATTATTCCTTTTAAACTTTGCTTTTGTGGCTTACAGGATGAATTTTTGACAAAAAATGGCTAAATTAACATATTTACAAAGTTAAAGATGAACAGTTTTTCTAGATTTGCGAACATGCAACAAATCACTTTCCCGTCAAGCCCCCAAATCTAGTCTCCCATCATGTTTTCATTATAAGATCCCTGATATCTGTGTTCAAAGTCCATTATATCTTGGTGAAAGCGCTCCCCTTGCTCCTCTGAGTATGTTCCCATATTCTCCTTGAAATTGCCAATATGACATCAAGGATATGGACCTTAAGGGACATCCTATAGCCCATCTGACCATAGCTTTTTACCAAGGTCTCAACAAGTTCCACATAATTGTCAGCTTTGTTGTTGCCCAGAAAGCCCTGTGTTACAGCAATAAAACTCTCCCAGGCTTCCTTTTCCTTCTCTGTGAGCTTCTTCGTAAAATTTGAGCACTCCATGATTTTCCTGACTTGTGGTCCAATGAAGATGCCAGCCTTCACATTTGCCTCTGATAGCCTGGGAAAGAAGTCTTGAAGATACTTGAAGGCTGCAGACTCCTTGTCGAGAGCTGTAACAAACTGTTTCATTAGCCCTAGTTTAATGTGTAATGGCGGAAACAGAACCTTTGGAGGATCCACCAGTGGTTTATGTTTGATATTATGTCTTCCTACTGAAAACTCAATCCTTTGAGGTCAGTGCTTCCTCTGGTAATGTGCTGCTCTGTCACTACTATCCCAATGACAGAGATAACAGGGAAACTTAGTAAAACCCCCTTGGAGTCGCATCCAAAATGTCATCATTTTGAAGTCTCAAATAACCTCCCAGCAATACTTATCATAGTTCAAAGCTTCCAGTAGAAGTTTGACACCGTTGTAGTCCTCCTCAAGATGCACTGAATGAGCCAAGGGAAGAGATGGATACTTGTTTCCATTGTGCAGAAGTACAGCTTTTAGGCTTCTGGAAGAGCTGTCAGTGAAGAGTCTCCACTCATCTGGATTGCATGCAATTCCAATTGCATCAAACAGGCCTGATACATCATTACAGTAGCACAACCTGTCTTCATTAGTGAAGAAGCTTGAGAAATGTTGGTGACGTTTTCTTTGGCTTGTCACTTGCACACTTTCATCCACCAAGTCCCACTCCTTGAGCCTTGAAATCAAAAGCTCAGCATTTGACTTTGTCAAACCAAGATCTCTGATAAGGTCATTGAGGTCTGTTTGGTTTGGGTAGTAAGGATTCCTCACAACAGCTGCATTTGTGAGATGATAGTGTTGTTCACTGTGCTCTTCATTTTCTGATTTGCTGCTTTCTTTTTCTGACGGTTGACTTCTTTCTGGAGGTGTAGGTACAAGATCAGCACTGTGTGGTACTGGTGCAATAGAAGAGTGAAGGTCTGGATAAGAAATAACATTTTTCCCAGTTCGGTGTTTGGAAGGATCCACCAGGCAGAAGTAGCAGTTGGTTGAGTGATCAGTGGGTTAACGCCATATTCTAGGAACACAAAACTTCGTGGCTCTTTTTTTCTCCTTTATATCATCCTGTAAAAGAACAAAAGAATTAGTTTCTGTTACATACATTTCATATAAAAAATGTTCCTAATCAAGATTTAACCCTTATATTACAAATGACTTTCTTACCTTCCAGTGTTTTCTCACAATGTCACAAGCAACATGAGGTGCCCAGGTCTTGTCTTGATCTCCAACTGGCGTGCCAAAATATACTTTGTAAGCTTCACACATTTTTTTAGATGCTGTTACAAAGAACTTCTTTGGTCTTAATGAATTTATCACATATTTAGCAGAATACATCTGGAGAATGATTGCAGCTTCTTGATGCCATTTCACTTCTGATGTGTCTTCTCAGGTAGCCAGAGCTGAACTGAATGCTGGTTTGTGAGCCCGTTTCTGTATTTGCCAAGCAAAACCCTAGAAGTGTCCTGACCTCAAAAGTAAAAAATGTTGGGATCAATTTTTTTTTATAATTTTGTTTAGTTGTAAAGAATTGGGAAATGATGCTTATTTCCCAGGGACAAATTACGCTGCGGCTTCGGTCTCAGACCAATCCTTCTTTTCAAAGTTTATTCTCTATAGGGATTACAATGCTGAGTTTACCGAATTTGGTTATTGTGTGGTTTACATGTAGTAAAATAATAATTACAGAGTGTACAACTAGAACACCTAGCATGGCTAGGCATTTCGGGCAGACTTAGTTTAATTCTTAATTTTAAAATATTACAAATTATGAGGTAAGTTGGTATTATGGCTAAGTGACTAAATACTAGTTTGTGAGTTTAGCAATGTGAATGCTTTTGTTTTGGCATAGTACATAGTTTCAGTATTGGAGTATCACAGGCCAACTTATGACTAGTTTGGATTCATTATTTTAAGATTGAGATTAATATTTCTGTTTATGGTCAAATAGGTGAGTGAGTGTAAGTGTGAACCACCAGGTGGTATTCGTGTTGTTAGTTGACGGGTGACGGATGTGTTAGTGATAAGAATTATTTAGGACGTCATAAGAAGTTATTGCTACGTTTATATTAGATGTAAATAGATGTAAGATTTGCATACCATCTTACCTGTTCATGAGAGAATGAAAAGACCGGCAATCCGGTACAGGTAAGACGTTCAACAGACTTCTGTTTCGTACTCCTGTGGTATGACGGTGGTGCTTCCCTGGATGCTTCCTTCCAAAAACTGAGTTAGTTTCAGTATAATGAACAATGGATTGTGTGCAGTGCTCCGGAAGGTGAAGAAAGGCTTCGTTACAGAACAAGCTTTCATTGAGAAGTTTCAGTGTGTATACACTGAGCGAAACGTTACCTTAATAAAATTTTGTTTGTGATCCGTCTTCACTGTTGATGGATGCAGTTTGGATCATTTTTTCCAGTGTTTGGGTCCCGCATACCTGCATCAGATACTTCATTACAGTGTTTTGGAGCAGCCTATAAGAAGTTAATGAGTCAGTAATAATCAAGCTGATGCTGGTGTGTTGCGTCTCGTGTGTACTCTACTGCTAGGCTCAACCATCTCAGTAATATGCATTATTTTGGCTGCTTTATATACTACTGAATGTTGTTGGATGGGTAGTGGTAGTGTCTTGTGGTTATGGGAAAGGGTGGTGGTGGGGGTGTCACAAGAGACAGTTACATATTCTCCGAACTCACTGCTCAGCCACATTCCTTGGCTTCAGGCACTAACGCGAATCTCTTTCCTCCATTTAATCCCTCACACTATATAGATATTAGAAATCTGCACAAACCCAAAATTTTAGAACTGGTAAAAAACAGATGTGTTTTTGAGTTGATGGATATACTTTGTGATTTTGATGGCTTCATTAATCCACAATCTCTCTTTGACCCTTGTGGGTTTAGTGATTTCTGTGAATATAAGACTAATGTAATAATAATGGTAATTCATTACTTTACAATATTTATGGAGTAAATTAAACGTAAGGCTCAATTAAGTGCATATTAAGGTTTGCATTAGGCTTATACGACATTGCAAATGTCTACTGATCGATCGTAGGAAAAAAAAAAAGACTATGAATTTATGTATGATATTGCAAGCCATTCTCCCACCAAGAGTGAAGGTAAAGATTTAAAGTTGCCAGGCGTATCGCACTCTATATTTGCTTATTTGTAAATAAATATACGATTTTATAGATATATGTAGCATAACCTAAGATCAAGAAGATATTTGCAAGTTTAGAGGAAGCTGGCGTTGGGCGTAATATAACAAGGTTAGGTTAAAAACAGCAGTGGCGACCCCTTTGTCTCCCGACGCTTCGTAACCTTGGGTTGTTAGGTTTGACTGGTTTGTTTAGCGGTTACGAAGGGAAAGATGGTGTGTCAAGCTTTCCACAGGATAATTCCCTTGCTTTTAGCATTGTTTCTTCTGCGTAAATGGTGGAGGTATCGTTATTTTCGCCTAAATGTGCTTTAACCCGTAGTTAATATAGTTTAATTATAGGCAAGTTCTTCATGAAGTGCAGACAAGGTCCTCAAATCAGTTCCCGAAGAGCGGGGCTGTACTTCGCACGTCGGACTGCGTGCTGCCAGCAGTAACAGCTCTTAGATCAAGCCTTGATCAAGGACTAGGCCGCGGGGGCGTTGATTCCCCGAAAAATCCTTCAGGTTTAAATATTGTTTCTGAAATATGAATAATTGGCTTTGAATTGTTTTAGTTGCCTTGAGATGTTTAGTAATATGAAAGTAAATTAGTCACAGTAGCAGCATGTTGTTGGTAATGATACCAACTGTTGATGTTGAAAGCGTTGAATAAGCAAATGGTTCTAATGATTTTTAAATCCTAAGTCAGTCACCAGCGAGAATGTGGTTCTGTGCGTTTTTTTTGTTATTGTATGTCGTGGCATATCTACGAAGTGTGTTGGTGTGAGGAGAGCAACATAAATATGCTGAGTGTCGGTGTTGCCGCTTTTGATGGCTATGCAGGTCTGCAAGCTGCAGTCGCCGCCTCCGCTGCCGCCGCCCGGTATCAACAAGGAAGTCTAACCTCAGGCAAGGCTGCCAGGGTAGAACCCGCAAACCCGGGTTATACCTGTGTTTGTCACCATACTGTATCCCACTGCCAGTACCCGCCTGCCAACTAAACTTGGCTTCAAAACAAACTTAACTCTTAGATGGGTACTGAACACATCAGATCTGGTAGTTTTAGAACACCGTGTTTGTTTAAGTGATACAAGGACAGACATACATCGGAGCTCTTTTTAATGTTTTTTTTTTTTTTTTAGGTTGGTAGGGATGATTTTATTCAGTCTTAAAACATAGTGAACCTAGTGACACTCAATAAGAAATATTTGCAGTGCATATATAAAAGATTTCCGCACAATGTTAGAAAACTTTTATTACGATATTTTCACCAAAAACTGAGTCTAGTACATTGATGAAACTTCTCGTAAGTGAAACGTGTCCCAATGAAAGTTTCCTAACGTTTCACAGATATATATTTTTTACGTTTGTTTGTATTAGCTGACTTGTTTGGCAGGTCACTGTGACATGACTTTGTATCCTCTCTGGTATTGGAAGCGGTCATATACTACATATCTTTTAAGAAGCGCTTTTGTATACACTTTGAAACTATTGATCTTATAATATCAAAAGCCAAACATTACACTCATTTTGATGACCCAAGTGTATTGTACCTTCCTTTCCAGGGCTGACACTGAGTTTTACCTTGGATATTTTTGTCTTGGATTTTTATTGCTAAGAATGTTTAGTGTATTATCATGTGCAAGTGCTCTTCACATCTCAACTTCTTTCCTGGAGCTAACTGTGGATAAGGCTGTCTAGTTGCTCTTCGAAACTTCTCGGCATCATTGTTATAAGACAAACGTAAGTAACACGAAGCATTAGAAAAGAGAAGCAATTTTTTTTTCTTATCTTCTATTTAATGTTGGGAACTGGCTATGGTGCATACATTTGAAATTTTATCTTAAAAACACCTAGTGATCGATCATAACCAGTCTGTTTAGAGGAATAAACATTAATCGTAGTGGTAGCGATAGTGTCGGGTCCACTCTTCATCCTCTTGTTACCAGTTTTGTTTCAGTGGTAAAATAAGGAACTTTTTCATATATCCTGAGAAACTTTTCGCCACTCTTAAGCCCAGATCGGTACTTGAAGAAGCTGGATGCAGAAGTTTGTCTGGTCTTTTTAAGAGAAGTTTGTAATGGCAGGATAAAGCTCCTGGAGAGCGAAACGTTGCCACAATAAAATGTCACATTAGTTGCACTTGTGTCCTTTTACTTTACAAGTTAAAGTAAGAAAGAGATGAAACGGCAACCAAGAGGCTACAGATGAGGAGCCGCTGGTTATCTTCACGGACCTCAAATGACAGAATTAAAGAAAGAAATCTTAAAAAAATATTTAAAGGGATGCTTAATATAAAACTGGAGGCATTCAAAAGGGGCTAGATGTCGTTTAAGAAATAATATGAAAGTTAAGACACATGTGCAACATCTGGATATCTTTATTGTAGTAGACGTTTCGCCATCCAGTGGCTTTATCAATACAGATTCTAGGACATAATAGGAAGACAGTAGAACTATATACAAAAGATGAGGTAATCAGTCCCTCGGCCTTGGAGTTAGTGTTCACAGCATCGTGGTGGAGGAGAGTCTGGAGCAAAGGCAAGAAGACTGGCGCTTTTTATAGGCGTCAGTGAATGGGACGGGCAGCAGACGAGGTCAGTCACTGGTAGGCGGGATTCCCCAGTGGAAGTAGGTCCTTCCCAAAGAGATGGGTTAGTTGCAGCAGCCGTGAAGAAGGTCTTGTAGATGTCCTCTGAACCAAGATTCCATGATGTTGCAGTGTCTGACAAGTTGTGCAAAGAAAGGTATAAAATACCGACAATATGAAAGTTAAGACACATGTGCAACATCTGGATACGTTTCGCCATCCAGTGGCTTTATCAATACAGATTCTAGGACATAATAGGAAGACAGTAGAACTATATACAAAAGATGAGGTAATCAGTCCCTCGGCCTTGGAGTTAGTGTTCACAGCATCGTGGTGGAGGAGAGTCTGGAGCAAAGGCAAGAAGACTGGCGCTTTTTATAGGCGTCAGTGAATGGGACGGGCAGCAGACGAGGTCAGTCACTGGTAGGCGGGATTCCCCAGTGGAAGTAGGTCCTTCCCAAAGAGATGGGTTAGTTGCAGCAGCCGTGAAGAAGGTCTTGTAGATGTCCTCTGAACCAAGATTCCATGATGTTGCAGTGTCTGACAAGTTGTGAACCAATATGAGTTAAGACACAAGATGCAACTAACCCATCTCTTTGCAGAATTCACTGACGCCTATAAAAAGCGCCAGTCTTCTTGCCTTTGCTCCAGACTCTCCTCCACCACGATGCTGTGAACACTAACTCCAAGGCCGAGGGACTGATTACCTCATCTTTTGTATATAGTTCTACTGTCTTCCTATTATGTCCTAGAATCTGTATTGATAAAGCCACTGGATGGCGAAACGTCTACTACAATAAAGATATCCAGATGTTGCACATGTGTCTTAACTTTCATATTGTCGGTATTTTATACCTTTCTTGCACAACTTGTCAGACACTGCAACATCATGGAATCTTGGTTCAGAGGACATCTACAAGACCTTCTTCACGGCTGCTGCAACTAACCCATCTCTTTGGGAAGGACCTACTTCCACTGGGGAATCCCGCCTACCAGTGACTGCCCTCGTCTGCTGCCCGTCCCATTCACTGACGCCTATAAAAAGCGCCAGTCTTCTTGCCTTTGCTCCAGACTCTCCTCCACCACGATGCTGTGAACACTAACTCCAAGGCCGAGGGACTGATTACCTCATCTTTTGTATATAGTTCTACTGTCTTCCTATTATGTCCTAGAATCTGTATTGATAAAGCCACTGGATGGCGAAACGTCTACTACAATAAAGATATCCAGATGTTGCACATGTGTCTTAACTTTCATATTGTCGGTATTTTATACCTTTCTTTGCACAACTTGTCAGACACTGCAACATCATGGAATCTTGGTTCAGAGGACATCTACAAGACCTTCTTCACGGCTGCTGCAACTAACCCATCTCTTTGGGAAGGACCTACTTCCACTGGGGAATCCCGCCTACCAGTGACTGCCCTCGTCTGCTGCCCGTCCCATTCACTGACGCCTATAAAAAGCGCCAGTCTTCTTGCCTTTGCTCCAGACTCTCCTCCACCACGATGCTGTGAACACTAACTCCAAGGCCGAGGGACTGATTACCTCATCTTTTGTATATAGTTCTACTGTCTTCCTATTATGTCCTAGAATCTGTATTGATAAAGCCACTGGATGGCGAAACGTCTACTACAATAAAGATATCCAGATGTTGCACATGTGTCTTAACTTTCATATTGTCGGTATTTTATACCTTTCTTGCACAACTTGTCAGACACCTACAAGACCTTCTTCACGGCTGCTGCAACTAACCCATCTCTTTGGGAAGGACCTACTTCCACTGGGGAATCCCGCCTACCAGTGACTGCCCTCGTCTGCTGCCCGTCCCATTCACTGACGCCTATAAAAAGCGCCAGTCTTCTTGCCTTTGCTCCAGACTCTCCTCCACCACGATGCTGTGAACACTAACTCCAAGGCCGAGGGACTGATTACCTCATCTTTTGTATATAGTTCTACTGTCTTCCTATTATGTCCTAGAATCTGTATTGATAAAGCCACTGGATGGCGAAACGTCTACTACAATAAAGATATCCAGATGTTGCACATGTGTCTTAACTTTCAGTTTATTATGTTGATATAGGCTTTCTCTCTGACTTCTCTGGTAATGTCCAAATTTCCACCGAGAATACCTTAAATCTTTTGTTCACCTCTTCGCAGACTTGCTGGTCATTTTTCGTGAGCTCTCCTTCCTCGTCCAGCTTTATTACTTGGCCTTAAATGTTGTCTTTCTTTTAATGTGACTGCATATTAACTTCGATTCAGATTCGACTTTCCATACTTGTCATTCTCAAATTGTCGCTCAATCTCTCTTCTTACCCGCATGTATTCCTTCCTAGCTTTTCTTCTTGATTCACTGTTTTCCTCTATCCTTTGCTGTTTTCTACTTTTTTCCATGCTCCTGTACTTTAGTCGGTCTCTTTCTGCACTTCTGGGTGAATTAGGGGTTTTACTCTTCTTACCATTGCTGCTTTTGCTCCTGAGTTTGAATGTTTCTTATACCTCCTGGCACTTCCTAACTACATGCTCCTTTATTTCATTCATTATCTTTCCTACCTACTGCACTTCGTTCAGGAATTGTCTTATAACGGTGTAGTCTCCTAGTTTGAAGTGTGTTAGTTACCATTTTGTCCTAGGCACATGTCGATTAGACACTAGGCCTGTTGTATATACGTGCATGTGTGTGTGTATGTGTGTGTACTCACCTAGTTGAGGTTGCGGGGGTCGAGTCCGAGCTCCTGGCCCCGTAGGTGTAGGTTGTGTGTGTGTGTGTGTGTGTGTGTGTGTGTGTGTGTGTGTGTGTGTGTGTGTGTGTGTGTGTGTGTGTTTATGTATGTGTTACAAGGGAATAATAATGAAGGTAACCTTAGCTACCTTATTCTTTTTTTGTTGGCACTGCTTTCCTGTTGATTTAAGATACTTCAGGATTCGCAAGACTTTGCAGGTCAGGCAAAGTAGTAATGTTTCTTACCTAATAACTCCGTATCCACAAGAATACATTATCACTATCCAGGACAGTGATATAACGTTATTTTTTTCCCGTTTTCAGGTAGGAGGGAGCAGTTGGTGACAAAGTTGCTCGTCTTCAGCCACTTAATCAGCGTCAGTCACATATGAAAGTATATATTGTATGTTCTACACACATACACATGACTGTTGTAGAGAGCAGATATGACTGCATTCCACGTTCTTCTCACACACTTGACTGTTGTGCAGCTCAGATATAACCTCAGCTAAGTGATGTTTATTGTAGTGTGATAGTATGGAACGTGATGTATCAACCTCAGGTAAGTGATGTTCACTGTAGTGTGATAGTATGGAACGTGATGTATCAACCTCAGGTAAGTGATGTTCACTGTAGTGTGATAGTATGGAACGTGATGTATCAACCTCAGGTAAGTGATGTTCACTGTAGTGTGATAGTATGGAACGTGATGTATCAACCTCAGGTAAGTGATGTTCACTGTAGTGTGATAGTATGGAACGTGATGTATCAACCTCAGGTAAGTGATGTTCACTGTAGTGTGATAGTATGTAACGTAATGTATCAACCTCAGGTAAGTCATGACACACATACACACACACACACTCATAAAACACCGATGGGTATTTGAGGAAATGGAAGGCATGGACACGATTGGAGAAAGAGACTACATTGTAGGTACAATTCAGTCCGGAGAACATAAAGTAGTCATTGGAGTGATGTATAACCCACCACAGAACTGCAGGAGGCCAAGAGAGGAGTACGAAGAAAACAACAGGGTGATGGTGGACACACTGGCTGAGGTGGCAAGAAGAGCTCACTCGAGCAGAGCAAAGTTACTGGTAATGGGCGATTTCAACCACAGGGAGATCGACTGGGAAAACCTGGAGCCACATGGGGGTCCCGAAACATGGAGAGCCAAGATGATGGATGTGGTACTTGAAAACCTCATGCATCAACATGTCAGGGACACAACCAGAGAGAGAGGGGAGGATGAGCCAGCAAGACTGGATCTTGTGTTCACCCTGAGCAGTTCAGACATTGAGGACATCACTTACGAGAGGCCCCTTGGAGCTAGCGATCACGTGGTTCTGAGTTTTGATTATATAGTAGAGTTACAAGTGGAGAAGGTAACAGGAACTGAAGGGGACAGGCCAAACTATAAAAGGGGGGACTACACAGGTATGAGAAACTTCCTGCAGGAGGTTCAGTGGGACAGAGAAATGGTAGGAAAATCAGTAAACGAGATGATGGAATATGTGGCAACAAAGTGCAAGGAGGCAGAGGAAAGTTTTGTTCCCAAGGGAAACAGAAATAATAGGAAGACCAAAACGAGTCCTTGGTTTACCCGAAGGTGTAGGGAGGCAAAAACTAAGTGCAACAGAGAATGGAAAAGGTACAGGAGGCATAGGACCCAGGAAAACAAGGAGATTAGTAGAAGAGCCAGAAACGAGTATGCACAGATAAGGAGGGAGGCCCAGCGACAGTATGAAAACGACATAGCATCGAAAGTCAAATCTGACCCGAAACTGCTGTATAGCCACATTAGGAGGAAGACAACAGTCAAGGACCAGGTGATAAGGCTGAGGAAAGAAGGTGGAGAACTCACAAGAAACGATCAAGAGGTATGTGAGGAGCTCAACACGAGATTTAAGGAAGTATTTACAGTAGAGACAGGAAGGACTCTGGGGGGACAGACCAGATGGGGACACCAGCAAGGAATACACCAACAAGTGTTGGACGACATACATACAGATGAGGAGGAGGTGAAGAAACTGCTAAGGGACATCGATACCTCAAAGGCAATGGGACCGGACAACATCTCCCCGTGGGTCCTTAGAGAGGGAGCAGATATGTTGTGCGTGCCACTTACCACAATCTTCAACACGTCCCTGGAAACTGGGCAACTACCTGAGGTATGGAAGACGGCAAATGTAGTTCCCATTTTTAAAAAAGGAGACAGAAAAGAGGCACTAAACTATAGACCTGTGTCATTGACGTGTATAGTATGCAAAATTATGGAGAAGATTATCAGGAGGAGAGTGGTGGAGCACCTGGAACGGAACAAGAGTATAAATGCCAACCAGCACGGATTCACGGAAGGCAAATCCTGTGTCACAAACCTTCTGGAGTTTTATGATAAAATAACAGAAGTAAGACACGAGAGAGAGGGGTGGGTTGATTGCATCTTCTTGGACTGCAAGAAGGCCTTTGACACAGTTCCTCACAAGAGATTAGTGCAGAAGCTAGAGCATCAGGCGCATATAACAGGAAGGGCACTGCAATGGATCAGAGAATACCTGACAGGGAGGCAACAACGAGTCATGGTACGTAATGATGTATCACAGTGGGCACCTGTGACGAGCGGGGTCCCACAGGGGTCGGTCCTAGGACCAGTGCTATTTTTGGTATATGTGAACGACATGATGGAAGGGTTAGACTCAGAAGTGTCCCTGTTTGCAGATGATGTGAAGTTAATGAGGAGAATTAAATCTGATGAGGACCAGGCAGGACTTCAAAGAGACCTGGACAGACTGGACACCTGGTCCAGCAAATGGCTTCTCGAATTTAATCCTGCCAAATGCAAAGTCATGAAGATAGGGGAAGGGCACAGAAGACCACAGACAGAGTATAGGCTAGGTGGCCAAAGACTGCAAACCTCACTCAAGGAGAAAGATCTTGGGGTGAGTATAACACCGAGCATGTCTCCGGAAGCACACATCAATCAGATAACTGCTGCAGCATATGGGCGCCTGGCAAACCTGAGAACAGCATTCCGATACCTTAGTAAGGAATCGTTCAAGACACTGTACACCGTGTATGTCAGGCCCATACTGGAGTATGCAGCACCTGTTTGGAACCCGCACTTGATAAAGCACGTCAAGAAACTAGAGAAAGTACAAAGGTTTGCCACAAGGTTAGTTCCAGAGCTAAGGGGAATGTCCTATGAAGAAAGATTAAGGGAAATCGGCCTGACGACACTGGAGGACAGGAGGGTCAGGGGAGACATGATAACGACATATAAAATACTGCGTGGAATAGACAAGGTGGACAAAGACAGGATGTTCCAGGGAGGGGACACAGAAACAAGAGGCCACAATTGGAAGTTGAAGACACAAATGAGTCAGAGAGATATTAGGAAGTATTTCTTCAGTCATAGAGTTGTAAGGCAGTGGAATAGCCTAGAAAATGACGTAGTGGAGGCAGGAACCATACACAGTTTTAAGACGAGGTTTGATAAAGCTCATGGAGCGGGGAGAGAGAGGGCCCAGTAGCAACCGGTGAAGAGGCGGGGCCAGGAGCTAAGACTCGACCCCTGCAACCACAAATAGGTGAGTACAAATAGGTGAGTACACACACACACACACACACACACACACACACACACACACACACACACACACTAGGACTCGACCCCTGCAACCTCAACTAGGTGAGTACACACACATACACACAAAACACACAAAACTAGGTGAGTACACTTAAACAGCACACACTACGTAACCTAGCACATTAAAAATAAAAAAAAATGGGGCCTCAGAGGGAAAGGCGAAGACTCAGGGGATCAGAGGAAGATGGGCCTGGAAAGGAAGAATGGATGAAAGAGCAATGTAAAAGGATGGAACAAGAGTGGGAAAGCAAACTAGGCGAGCTTTCCGTGGAAATGGAGAAGAGGCTGGAGGCAGAGAAAAAATGGGAGTCGTGAGCTGAAGCTGCGGAAGCCAAGACTGCAACAGAACGAGAACAGAATGACATCAGCTGAGGGAGAGGATATGGAAACGAAAGTGGCTAGAAAGAGAAGCTTAGAGTCAGCAGGGGACAACCAGAGCCGGGCGGAGCAACAAGCACACCTACAGAACCACCCTCAGAACCCCACAGCCAAGCATACTATCCCAATGTGAAATACAATCCACACTCACAGCCCCCACCCCACACTATGCAGTAAAATTCCATAGCACCCTGCCTGGTTCCCCACTCCCCCAAACCCCACAAACCCCCCAGGATACAGTGTTGGAGAGGAAACTGAAGGTATGGTACAGCAATGCAGGTGGAATAACGATTAAGTGGGAGGAGTGGCACGAAAGAATCAGAGGCATCACCAGATATCATAGCCCTCACAGAAACCAAGCTCTCAGGAAAAATAAATGCCATTTTTCCAACTGGATATCAGATTTTGACGAAAGATAGGGAACAGGGGAGGTGGAGGAGTGGCAGTGCTCATCGAAAACCAATGGGATTTTAAAGAGCTGGAGAGAGGGGACAGAGGAGAAGAAAGGGACTACATAATAGGAACACTACAGACTGGAGGTCCCATGGTGATTGCTGTCATTTATAACCCACCACAGAATAGCAGGAGGCCAAGACAAGAATATGATGAGAGTAACAGAGAGATGGTAGATAAACTGGCTGAAGTGGCCAGAAGGGCCCATGTGGGAAGGGCAGAGCTATTGGTTGTGGGTGACTTCAATCACAAAGAAATCAACTGGGAAAACCTGGAGCCACTTGGGGGCTCAGAAACGTGGAGGGTGGTACTGGAAAACCTCGTGCATCAACACGTTAGGGATGCTACCAGAGAGAGGGTAGAAGATGAACCAGCACTACTGGACCTAGTGTTCACCTTGAGCAATGCAGATATTGAGGACATCACATATGAAAGGCCCCTCGGAGCTAGTGATCACACGGTTGTAAGCTTCGAATACATAGAGTTACAAGTGGAGAGGGAGGCAGAAAGAATAAAGCCAAACTACAAGAGGAATTACCTCCACGAAGTCCAGTGGGAGAGAGAACTGGCAGGTAAAACAGTAAATGAGATGGAATATGTGACAATGTGCAAGGAAGCAGAAGAGAGGTTTGTACCCAAGGGCAGCAGACATAATGAGAAGGTCAGGACGAACCCTTGGTTCACCCAAAAGTGTAGGGGCGCTAAAACCAAGTTCGCTAGAGAACGGAAGAAATATAGCAGGCAAAGGACCTAGGAGAACAAGGAGAGTAGTCGAAGAGCAAGAAATGAATTATGCACAGGTAAGGAGGGAGACCCAACGACAATACAAAAATGACGTATCAGCGAAAGCCAAGTCTGACCCGAAGCTGTTGTACACTCACATCAGGAAGAAAACCGTCAAAGACCAGGTAATCAAGCTGAGGAATGAAGAAGGGGAGTTTACAAGAAGCAACCTTGAAGTTTGTGAGGAGCTCAACATGAGATTCAAAGTATTCACAGTGCACACAGGAAGGACTCCAGGAAGACGGAGAAGTGGGATACACCAACAAGTGCTAGACACAATACATACAACTGAGGAGGTGAACAGGTTACTAAGCGAACTAGATATCTCAAAGGCGATGGGGCCGGATAACATCTCTCCTTGGGTCCTGAGAGAGGGAGCAGAGGTGCTCTGTGTACCAACTAACAACAATCAACACATCTATCGAAACAGGGCGGTTACCTGAGGTATGGAAGACAGCAACTGTAGTCCCAGTTTTTAAGAAAGTGGACAGACATGCATCATTAAACTACAGACCAGTGTCACTGACATGTATGCAAAGTCATGGAGAAGATTATCAGAAGAGTGGTGGACCACCAAATAAGGAATGAGCTTAATAATAACGACAACCAGCAAAGATTCAGAGACGGGAACTCCTGTATCACAATCCTGCTAGAGTTTTGTGGCAAGGTGATGGCAGTAAGGCGAGAGAGAGGGGTGGGTAGATTGCATTTTCTTGGACTGTAAGAAGGCTTTAGACACAGTTCCACACAAGGGACTAGTGCAAAAAGCTGGAGGGCCAGGCAGGTGTAACAGGGAAGGCGCTGCATTGGATCAGAGAATGCCTGACGGGAAGGCAGCAGCAAGTCATGGTACGTGATGAGGTGTCGATGTGGGCGCCTGTGACGAGCGGGGTTCCACAGGGGTCAGTCCTAGGACCGGTGCTGTTCCTGGCACATGTAAATGACATGACGAGAAATACTCAGAAGTGTCCCTGTTTGCAGACGTTTACACCTTACACCGTGTCCTGGACTTTTTGCTCGCTGACATGGCCCTTCCCTTAGTTGTTAAGTGAACTGTTTTCTTATAAATAATGTGTCATGAAATTAAGAGTGTATCTGGTAGCTCTGTTCCTTGTCATTGCTCATGTTCATCTTCTTACGGCACTCCTTAACAAGGTTGGCATACAAGCTACATGTTCCACCACTGGAAATACACTGGTGGCAGGGAAGCCTAGCTGCCATTGCTATTTCCAGTTATCGGCTTTTGATATTGTCTGTCTTCCTTTAGTGGGAAAAATTCATATATATTTTTTTTTTACTTTACTGGGTTATTCTTGGTTAAATGTACATACTGTACTGTATGTATACCCACAAAACCATTGTCCAAATTTGCATTACTCTTAATAAAACAATGTGCTGATTTTCTGTAATAAAAGTTTCATGTATCTTCATAATCTTTAATAAAAACAACCTGGCAGCCCATGCTGCCATGTCCATTACTCAGTCTTAAGAATTTATTTTTCATTGGTTCAAGAAGTCCCTCATTGACGAATCCAAGAGCTTTGTCCTCCATATGTTCAGCCCTAGTGGAGTGGGATGGGGGGGGGGGTTATCTATTACACCTAATTGAAGTAGCCTAGGATGAACCTTGCTGTGAATGCTGTTATGATGTACTTGTTCTTGGTGTCGTATATTCATGTGTGTCTTGTGTTGCTTGCTGGTGGATTCTCTAAGACGGTCACAACACTTCAAGGCCTCCTGTGATTATCGTTCAAGATGTGCTTTATGATCAATATGGCCATGCTTCCTTCCCGTCTTTTCATCTTCTCGGCTATTTAGGCTGATACTGTGCATTGTCATTATGGCGGTATGTTTATTCCCGGAATGAGAGCAGACACCACTCGGATCAAAAATAAAATCACGATCAAAGACACCAGTGTAATAGAATTTAAAAAAAAAATGACATTTTCTTTGTAATTTGTACATTGCTGGAGATTGCAATGTGCAGTTGACTCGATCATTTTTGCTACACTAGTTTTTGTGATAATACGAACAGATTGTTCTAACTATTCTCATTTATATATCAGGTGCTGTATCATATATTGGCTACAGGACTATGGTAGGAGGAAGATATACCTGACGTTCATTTAGTATATAGCTAACATATGTTGCATCACCACAGCGCTTGTTAGAGAAGGTATTCCACTTAAAAATTCTCAGTCGCACGTCCGCGCTTGTAAACTGGGCAGGTAGGAACATCCGGTGTTCCAGTTGGCAGACCTGGTGTACTCGAGCAGTAAACGGTGGTCAGACTTGACACTGTATTAACACTGTAATAGAATTGTCCTGGTGGTCAGTGATGATAAAACTGTTGCTCTTGTATTATATATCTGTGCATTATTTGGCACCGAGTTTGTAAATAAAATTTCGGTGTAGTATTGTTTTAAATACGGCGGCCAAATAGAACTATTTTTGTATTATTTTTACTGTTAGGTTGGGTTGCCCGTGATACGAGAGATTTACGTTTGTATTATTGTTGTATGCTTAGTTGATGTAGGATACTGGGATCATCGCCCTCTCCCACCTTACTGCCCGATCTTAGATCAGGCTTCTACCTGGAGTCTACCTGCAGGGCATTCCGGGCATCAACGCCCCCGCGGCCAGGCCTCCCGGTGGATCAGGGCCTGATCAACGAGACTGTTACTGCTGGCCGCACGCAATCCAGCGTACGAACCACAGCCCGGCTGATCCGGCACCGTCTTTAGGTATCTGTCCAGCTCCCTCTTGAAGACAACCAAGGGTCTTCCCGTAATGCTCCTTATTGCTGGTGGGAGGCTGTTGAACAGTCTTGGGCCCTGGACACTTATTGTGTTTTCTTTTGGTTGATGAACTGGTGAATCAGGTTGTTGATAGTGGCTGCATACAGAGCTCGACCGAACTTCTGAATGAATTGGACGAATTTGTCAGGGTTCCTTAAACACAGTTACGAGTTTTTGACAAATTATATATTAGAAAGTCTTGGAGCCTTAATTCTTAGTTATCTCTTAGTGACTATACTTTTTGCACTCCTGCCTTTACTTTAGGTATTTTACATATACTGTCATACTTCCTGCCTAGTTAAGAATTTCGGCGTACAGCTTTAATAACCAGTACCTCTAGATTTCTTTTGGGTGTTCAGTATCCTTCCATTATTTTCTCAGGGTACAATTTTATATGCTCTGTTTTGGGCGTTGTATCTTGAAAGGATGTGAAACGTGTCGCTTATTTCAATGAGTGCAAGGTGTGGAACTGATGGACAAGTGATGAGTTTGGTGTGTGGAGCTGAACGTGGGCTGAGTACTCAGCTGAGAGTGAGAGCTAAGATGCGGAGGTGAACATGTCTGAAGGATGTACGTAGTTGTGTAGGCCTAGTGAGGAACCCCTCCCTCCCTCCCTCCCTCCCTCTTGCTACCCTGTCTTGGCTTCTCTATCTGAGTTGTTGCTGCTGCTGCTGCTGCTGCTGCTGCTGCTGCTGCTGCTGCTGCTGCTGCTGCTGTTGCTGCTGCTGCTGTTACTCCTCCTCCAGCAACTACCTTTCCCATCCCACAGATTCTGGAACCTAACATTCCGTATAGTCAGAGCCATCAGGCACTATGTGAATTTCCTTCTACCTCACACCTCACTGATTCCTGTTACCTCACACCTCACTGATTCCTGTTACCTCACACCTCACTGAGCTCTGTTACCTCACACCTCACTGATTCATGTTACCTCACACCTCACTGATTTCTTCTTCCTCACACCTCGCATATTCTTTCTACTTCTGTCTCAAGCCTCGCCTCACTAGCAGCTTCTACCTCACTCTTCACTATGCCACCTCACACAGCTCTTGTTATACCAAAGAATGTCTGTCTAGTGTTATAAGACTATACACAACTTGCACATAGGAGAGCCGAGGAGCTTAGTTAAATATTTAGGTTGAAGGCAGTGAAAATGTTGTGCCCGAGACCAGTGACATGGTTTGAATACTGTGCAAAGAATACGCTATAAAATTAACATACGATGTGGTGATATAAAATACAATGTGTGTAGACTGGTAATACAAGATTATTAGCTCATGATTGTTTCATAAGGTATATAGTATACATATGTATGCATATACACAAATAACCCGCACATAAAAGACAGAAGCTTACGACGACGTTTCGGTCCGACTTGGACCATTGACAAAGTCACACTAACAGAGGAGGAGCAGGACGGCTATATATAGGCAGGAAGAGGTGGAGGTAGTAGTAGTGGTAGTAGTAGTGGTATGCATATGATGGAAGGTTGTGCAAGGGGCATCCAAGGGTTGAAAGGTGGGCGAGAATTCAGGAGGTATTGAGAGGTGGGAACTAAACCTATACCAATCGCTGCATATGAAAAAAATAGGCTTAGCAGACGGTGCAGGCTATCTCCTGCGAAAAGCAGGGGAACGATGAATACACCGAGTGTGAACTTAAGTTTAAAGGGACCACGACTCACTCTCCCTTCATTTGTAAGGGAGATTACTAACAAACTCCTGGCTGTCTTCAATGGGAACACGACAAATTCCTCAAAGCAATCGCTGATCAGCCGGGCTGTGGCGCATACGTTGGGCTGCCGGCATCAATAGCATGATCGATCAGGTCAGCAACCAGGTCTGGTCTGGGACCGGGCCACAAGGGCGGTGACTTCCAAAATCGCCTACATGCATGCGAGTGTTTCATAGTAATGACTAGAGAGTTGATTCTAAGATTTGATTCACATAAGTACGAGCGTCGTAATATACATGAAGGGATTCATGGAAGTCAGTTAGGATGTGCTGAGTTTTGAAAGTGGTAAATATGGCGCCTGAGCTTTTGAGAATCGTGCTGGGAGTGCTGCTGCTCTCCTGGTCGTTATGACAAGAGAGAAAGTAATGGTGAATGAGTTTTCTTCTTTGGGTCACCTTGCCTTATTGGGTTACTGCTGATGGTGTATTAGAAAATGTTTAATATTTGTTGTACCAAGTAATGCAAGTCACGCCACTCTCTTCCATCTCTCTCTCCCACGTCTCTCCTCCTCCTCCTCCACCTCCCTCATCCTTCAGTCCCACCTCCCACACCATTTAAGGACCCCAGTGGAAATAAGTCACTTTGACTAATTTTTAGGGGGGTTATCCTAGGTAATTTACGCTATATGATAATTGTACTTATGTGTACCTGTGCCTCAATAAACTTGCACCCCCCACTCTTCCTCCCTCACCTTTCATCCCCACTCCACCTCCCTCACCTTTCACCCAACCTTTGCCTCTCTCCTCCTGCTCTGGTAATTCTTTGATAGCGGTGGATGAGTGTTGCGTCTAGTGGTGAGCTCACTTGATGAGTCACAAGATAGATGCTGCTTATTAGGATGTTGATACCGTGCACTTACATGCTCCAGATAGCAGCAGGTGGGATGTTCACCGCTTTGAGTTTCACCTTTCATCTCTTCAACGGTAATTACATTAATCACCCTTACCGCACATTATTTTAACACACTCGTCTTCTTTACCTGTAGGTTACTTGTGCATCGTTCGGAGATCATCGCCTCTGCGTCTCACTCAAAGACCAGACTTGCATATTAACGACCAAATTAATTGTTCCATTCTTCAAAGAGTTTACCTACGACTACCCTCCATGGATTTGCCACTCCTGCGGCCCTCACTTGCGACCAGGTGTTTCAGGTAATAGTATGATTAGCCAGTCTGTTGGTGCTTTATCGGAAGCCCACCGGTAACGATGATCTGATTGATTTCTTATCTCACCACGACCTTAAGATCAAGCGTGGCGTCGTCTCATGTGTTTTCCTTTGTTCTCTCGCACTTCATGATGAATTCTTAGCAGGCAAGTAGACATACATCGTGGATGCTCTTGCCGCCTTCAAGATTCCTCTACTCACCTTCAACTCGTGCCAAACGAAGAGACAGCTAGTTCACATTACTCCATGTCCCTGCATCAATCGTCGTCTCGTTCTCCTCACCCCTTTTTCCATACTGTCATAATGGACGTAACTGTTGTTACTACTGAAACTTTAAAGGAGATCACATCACACAGACCTAAAAACACCACTACTGCAGGGGATAGGCAGTATCCCGTGTGGGAGATGCAGCAAGGTAAACTCTTGGGAGACAGGGACTTCGGACTTGCCTTCAAGAACATAATTATGGGTGCAAGGTGGATGATGCCAACAATGTGTCTTTTATAGCAGGCCACACACTCGCAAGGTCTGGGGAGCAGCGCAGCAAGAGCTCAGGAGGGCTGAGCAGAACTAAACGCAGGATCCTGGAGGCGGCCACCGTTTGTCTAACCGAGACCAATGAGCTAAACAGTGGAATGTAAATATTGATTGGATCCATCGCTCACACCATCCAAGATTGTCTTGTTAAAAATTTTATTCATCTCTGAGGTTTCTGATGCAATCAGTACTCAGATCCTGGCTATCTGTTGTGGTTGCAGCGGGTCGATTCAGTCCCAGCTCCTGGCCCCGCCTCTTCACTGGTCGCTACTAGGTCACTCTTCCTGCTCACCCATGAGCTTTATCATACTCTTCCTGCTCCCTCTTCCTAAAGTTATGTATGGGTCCTGCCTCCACTACATCACTTCCCAGACTATTCCACTTCCTGACAACTCTGTGACTGAAGAAATACTTCCTAACATCCCTGTGATTCATCTGAGTCTTCAACTTCCAATTGTGACCCCTTGTTGCTGTGTCCCATCTCTGGAACATCCTGTCTCTGTCCACCTTGTCAATTCCTCTCAGTATTTTATATGTCGTTATCATATCCCTCTATCTCTCCTGTCCTCCAGTGTCGTCAGGTCGATTTCCCTTAACCTCTCCTCGTAGGACATACTCCTTAGCTCCAGGACTAGTCTTGTTGCAAACCTTTGCACTTTCTCTAATTTCCTTACATGCTTGGCTAGGTGTGGGTTCCAAACTGGTGCTGCATACTCCAATATAGGCCTGACATACACAGTGTACAGGATCCTGAACGATTCCTTATTGAGGTGTTGGAATGCTAATCTTAGGTTTGCCAGGCGCCCATATGCTGCAGCAGTTATTTGGTTGATGTGCGCCTCAATAGATGTGCTCGGCGTTATACTCACCCCAAGATCCTTTTCCTTGAGTGAGATTTGTAGTCTCTGGCCCCCTCGACTGTAATCCGTCTGCGGTCTTCTTTTCCCTTCCTCAATCTTCATGACTTTGCACTTGGTGGGGTTGAACTCCAGGAGCCAGTTTCCGGACCAGGCCTGCCACCTGTCCAGATCCCTTTGTAGTTTCGCCTGGTCCTCGTCAGACTGAATTTTTCTGAACGTCACACCATCTGCAAACAGGAACACTTAAGAGTCTATTCCTTCCATCATGTTGTTCACATACACGAGAAACAGCACCAGTCCTAGGACTGACCCCTTTGGGACCCCGCTCGTCACAGGCGCCCACTCTGACACCTCGCCACGTACCATGACTCGCTTATGTCTTCCCGATAGGTATTCCCTGATCCATTGCAGTGCCTTCCCTGTTATACCTGCCTGATCTTTCAGCTTATGCACTAATCTCTTATGTGGAACTGTTTCAAAAGCCTTACAGTCCAAGAAAGCGCAGTCTACCCCCCCCCCCTCTCTCTCTTGTCTTACTGCTGTCACCCTGTCATAGAACTCCAGTTGGTCTGTGACACAGGCCTTCCCGTCCCTGAAACCGTGCTGGTTGTCGTTGATAAGCTCATTCCTTTCTAGGTGCTCCATCACTCTTCTGATAATGTTCTCCATGACTGCATACTATACATGTTAGTGACACTGGTCTGTAGTTGAGTGCTTCGTGTCTGTCTCCGCTTTTAAAAATCGGGACTACATTTGCTGTCTCCCATACCTCAGGTAGTCGCCCTATTTCGCTAGATGTGTTGAAGATTGTTGTGTGTGTGTGTGTGTGTGTGTGTGTGTGTGTGTGTGTGTGTGTGTGTGTGTGTGTGTGTGTGTGTGTGTGTGTGTGTGTGGAGAGGGAGGGAGGGAGGGAGGGAGGGGGGGTAGTACAGACAGACTGACAGAAAGAGCAGAGCAGTGATTAATTAAGGTGGTACAAATAGTTGGCCTGGCGGGACGCCTGCCCCCAACACTGAGCAGCAGCAGCAGACCACACCAGTAACAGTGTGACGATGAGAGTGGCACCACCACACGCTCTCCTCTGCCCCACCGTTTCCATCCACCTCTCCCGCCACCTGTTCATCCGCACAGCACTGTTCACTGACGGCTCGGCAGCTTTTTTCGCGTTTGAAAAGTGCATTGAATAATGTGATCTATAGTGTGCTTTGTACGTGTGGTGCTGGTTTGTAGTGTTATAAGCTGCCCTAGTAGTGCCAGAAGCAAGGCTGGTAGTGCCTCAAAGAAGACAGACATTACCAGGTTGAGCTTCCTTGTATGTACAGCCCTTCCTTCCGCACACCAAGTTATAACTTTCGTGTAACCTGACAGTGTGACGTGTAAAATGAGAGAACATGTAGGGTAATTCGCCGATTTTGGCAGGTGTGGATATCTGAGTGAGCAGTATTAACAATATTAACATCATTGATAATGGAATCTGGAAAATCCATTAGTGTACTTCAGTATGGATAGTGTACTGCCATTTGTTTTGTGTGGGTATTTATGGATAGGTGAAGAATATAACCAGTGTGGGTATATAGTGTAGATCCAGTTTTGATAATGTTTATAGGTTAATTATCTGGCAGTGAGCATCTTGTCAGCCAATCATTCACTGACCTTGAGTACGTGTGTACTTGGCGGCGCAATCTGGATTACCAAATGAAAATTGCCATGAATGCTGTTCGCTAGAGTATGTTCATAACATTTTACCTAAGGTGAATCAGGGTGGTGGGCGTGGTGTCATGGGTGTGGACGTGTATAAGCGTGGCACAGGCAGATGCCTGCCGTCCACTCGCCCCTGCCTCGGCCATTCACGCACCAGGAGCTGCATAAGGTATGTCTAAACTAGAGAACTTCACAACCACACTTAATGACACAATCAAACTGTTCAGGAATACCTTGCTTATATTTTATACTCCACTTTATAACTCCTCCCTTTTACTATACCATTCCTGTACCACTCTGGCTCCCCTCACCCTTAACCACCCTGGCTCCCCTCACCAGGTACCGCCCTGGTACTCCTCCCCCAGTATCACCTTGGTTTTTCCCTGGCTCTCCCTTCCCTGTGCCACCCTCATTCCCTGTATCACCTTGGTTCTCCATCCCTTTGTGCCTCCCTGTCACTCCTCCCCTTGTTCTTCTCTGGCTCTCCTCCCCTTGTACCTCCGTGACTCTCCTCCCAGTGTTCTTCTCTCTCTCTTTTCTCCCTGTTCCTCTCTGTCCCTCCTCCCCCTGTTCCTCTCTGCCTCTCCTCCCCCTGTTCCTCTGCCTCTCCTCCCCCTGTTCCTCTCTGCCTCTCCTCCCCCTGTTCCTCTCTGGCTCTCCTCCCCCTGTTCCTCTCTGCCTCTCCTCCCCCTGTTCCTCTCTGGCTCTCCTCCCCCTGTTCCTCTCTGGCTCTCCTACCCCTGTACTTCCTTATTACTCCTCCCCTGTACTTACTACTCCTCCCCCTGTACCTCCCTGTTACTCCTCCCCCTGTACCTCCCTGTTACTCCTCCCCCTGTTATTCCTCCCCATGTAACTCTGGTTCTTCCCACCCCCGTACCAACATCTGCTTCCTTTCTATTGTAATGCTGCTTCCTTACCCGTGAACAGTATTCACAAGTCCCCCGCCCCCTCAGAGTTAACAGTCTTGGTAGTCCTCACGTGTATCAGGAAGTTCACATTGTGTACACTTCAGTCTTCACACTTTTTGTTATTATGAGAATGAAGTTAATGTGGCACCTTGAGAATGTATAAATTTACCGCAATTGTTCTTATATTTTAAGTTGAATACCAGTGTGATAAATATACATAATTATGACAGTGTAGGCAGACTTGTCAAGCTTTATTAAATGACTTGTTTGTGTGACCTTGAGACTGTCCAGTGTCTCTTTGTCTTATCTCCGCTGGAGGTGTTCAGCTTACTTTGTACACTCTCACCAGCAGTGTGCTACGTTTCCGCTGGAGAAGTGTTAATTAAGGTTACTCTATACACTCACCAGCAGTGGAACGCTAGTTCATATGCAAAACATTTTTTTTCAGTTCAGACTTGAAATTTCGCAAGGAAATGAGATGTCTTGGAAAGGGCATATTCTTTTTTTTTTTTTTTCAAGTACGCGTCCTTTTTTAGAGACTGGGCCATGGGGACGATGTACCTGCGGGTTACTCAGTATAATTTAAAGTAAGGACTACCTAAGCTCCTTGAAGCACTCGGAACAACGTTGTGTTTTACTGTTAGTTTTCTCTCATTATTATTATTATAATCAAAAAGAAGCGCTAAGCCACAAGGACTATACAGCGCTGCAGGGCAGGAAGGAAGCGAGGGCATCAGGTGGCAAAAGGGAGATGGATGAGTAATAGGTTACGGATAACAGCGGGGCAGTGGATGGTGAAAGGGTAAAGGGCAGCAAGAGACTGAGACAAGGTTTCCCTTTCTGTAGAGCTTTGTCAGGAGCGAAACATTGTCACAAATCTTGTTCTACACATGTCTTTCTAATGCTCTGTACAGAACATCATAGCATCCAGTTTAATTAGTTATAATAACGAGATCGGCGAGCCGCACACATGTTTTTTTACATGTAGTGGGAAAGGGAATGTTGAACTTTAGTACGTAACAAAATCTTCCATTGCTGCCAAGATATGTGATAATAATAAAACTAATAAGGATGCTTCTGATCTCGTGGTCAGTATCGCTGCAATAATAAATTATGTGAACTATGTATGAAATCATACAGTAAGTGTACAAGATAAACAGCATTGTGGAATGTGGTATTGTTTACAAAATTGTGGAATATGATGTTGGTCAAGTCTGTAAGACCTGTTATCCCCTCCCCCTCCACCTCCCCTCCTTCAGTGTAACTGGCAGCGCGTCCCACCTGACTTCCGCCCCTATATAAACTCTGTCTCTTGTTCCCTGATGTGTTGTACCTTTGCGGGGCAATGCGGACTCCATGCGTGATGACGTTCTCCGCAGTTAGGGCAACGCGAGTCGGGTGCCGGCTGCTGGATTCTTGGGGTCAGGGTGGTAGATCTTGCGCAGGCAGTCAGTCCTTTGCACACCTCGCACTTCTGTTTGTATGGGCAAGTCGTTAAGTGGCGATACTCTTAATAGTTGTATCACTGTAGGGACTCCGGCGTGTAAAACCTGAACCTGCTTCAGGGAAGGGGGCCTGTGATAAATTAGGACTTGGCGAGATGGTGCGCAGCTCTCCTTCCTGGCTGTGAACCGCTGAGCTGCCTTAGTGGCCTGGGGAAGACTCAGTTATCCATTGGCAGTGACCAGGGGATGCCTATGACAACGTCCGTGTACACCCTCTTCTCTTCCATCATGGGGTCGAGTCCAAGTTTTTTCTTTTATTAATTCGTAGGACTCCTGGTTCAGAGTGACCAGAATATCTTACCTGTTGGTGAGGATCTTGGCACTTGTGAAGGTTCAGCAGCCCTATCAGACCCCCAAAGTGTGTGTGCATCGGAAACGCTGCACACACCTAACAGAACAAGCATACTGCCTAACCACCATCACCACCATTCATACTTCCACTTGTATCTAATGAACTTTTTCCTCACATCGCTGAACCTGATGGCAGGCTGCTGCTCCAACTCTGCCACAACCTTGTATGTGGGTATTTTAAAGAGGTTGAACTTGGAGGGGTCCTGAGCTTGGCAGTTGCAGCATTTCCTCTTGCTGGTCACCGTCACCCATGGTCCATCCTGGGAGCTGGTGGTGGCCCCACTCTCCTCTGGTGTCTACTGCAGACGCCGTCCTCTGTTCCATGGTAACATTTTTCCTCCTGATGCCCTGGTGCCTCCATCTCGACAGGCGAGGCACAAGTCTCATTTTTATTCCCCGACCTTCTTGACGCCCTAGTTGTGACAATGGCCTAGGACGGGCCGAAACATCTTTTTAAGGTTCCTCTCCTATGAATAGGTTTCTAGTGAAATGTTCCAGTATTTACAAAATTATAAGATGAGAATGTTTTCCAGAGGACAGAAGAGCTTTTTCTGTCACAAAGTTGTATCAGCGGAATGTTGAAAATCCGGAAGTGATGAGTGGAGGCTCTCTCTTTGAGGTGAAGGTAACGTCATAACACAATCTTGCTGCACATTGAACCTCCACGGTATGTATGGACCAGCAGACTGAACAGTTAGTGGCTGCCTGGGTGGAGCCCACAGTATATATGGACCAGCAGACTGAACTGTTCCACTTTGTGTAGACCAGCAGACTGACCAGTTAGTTGCTACCTGGGGTGGCGTCCACAATGTGGCTGGACCAGTATACGGACCTTTAGTGAACTGTCTGGGGGTTGGGGGTTAAATGCTCACTGATATACCTGTGAGCGGTTGCGTGGTTTCTACCTTCTATCTTGAGGGTTCTGCTTGAGGCCAGGTTTCCTTGTTGGTAGTTGTTGTTGTTGGTAGCGGCCCGCAGGCTCGCATAAAAATCACAACCTGGCTGATCTGGCACTTGTAGAAGTACCGAATACCACATTCTTTCATATTAGGAAGAGGTTACTTGACGCCTGTTAAGTGCTTTTGATGCAAGGAATTAAACCTGACCTTCCCTACCATGTATCGTACCTGACTGGTTACCATTCTCCAGGCGCTGTATGACCCCTACGATTTTATCTTTCCATCATAAATGTTTACTTAAGACTGACGTTTCTTATAATGCAGATTTTTTTTTATATAAAAAACACCAAATGTATATTGCCTGTATGCAGAAATTTATAAGATTTTCTTGTTATTCTACGTGAATAATAGGCAGACCTTATAAATTTCTGCAGTCAGTATACATTTATTTAGGTGTGTGTTTGTTATAAAAACATCTGTATTATGAGACGTCAGTAATCAAATATGCTGATCAAATGTAACTTGAATTGTTGAAGTGAAAGTGTCCTTAGTATTCGATCACTGATTTTTAAAGCACTTTGTTAACAGTCTACCAGGCTGTAAAATTACTGAGAATAATATTTAGATAGTAATCACCAGCCAGGTTGTGATGGGTATGTAGACCTGAGGGGTGTCAGGACGGACTATCACGGTATAACAACCACAGACTTGACGAGTGAGGCTAGTAAAAGGCATCACGCGGGAATTAAACTTGACATATCATGAAAATTGTACAGAAGCAGTTTTGTCCAGCATCCAAGAGTTTATAAAGCTGATTTTAATGGATTAAAAATAGGTAAGGTTATATGAACGCTCGTTGGAGAGCTTCACCGAGGAAGACCCACGCAGCACTTGCAGCAACTCTCGTCTCAACAGCTTGGAAAGAAAATATTACATTAAAATCAATAAAACCGAATAACTACTCGCAATGTATGCACATTGGATTTTATAAAAACTTCCAACAATAATTTCCTCCGTGGACAGTCATCCTATTGTGATAGGGTGTCGTGCCTGTGTATTTTCCATGTGGGTGTCGCTGAGGGTGTGGAAACACGAGTACTGATACCTCATGTGTTTTTCCAGCATGGTGACCCTTCAAGACAGGTGGATGAGTTTCTACTCACACCAGTCAATCGGCTTTGTTTTTCGAAATTTTATTAACGGATCAAGAAAGTTTTAGGGGGAACCCAGCCATTAAATCCCGTGGCTTCAACAAGGCGCTGTAATAATTCCTTGAGCATATTTCTCCCCCTTTCCTTGGACTGAGAGCCATCCCTTGTTGGGCTCCTTGGTGGAAGAAGCTGGAGAAGATAAGACAACTTCTGACTCTGACCACTGTTATGCTTATATGTGGACACCCATTCTTTTCTTTTGACGTAGAAAATATTGATTTAAATCTCGAGATGGAGAGGAAGGGGGAAAGTTGAAACATCACCATGAGCTTTCCAGAACTCGCCCGGCCACTAGTCAAGTACCACTGTTTATCGTCTTTGATAGCAGCCCCAGAATCTGGAAAATCACTGTTGGTATTTGAGACTAGCCCTGGCATCTGCAACTCCGTTGCTTGTCTTTGACAGTAACTCGGCATTTCGCGGAACACAACTGCGAGTTTCTTAGCGTTCTTATGAAACCTAGGTAAGTGTTTTACCCTGTACAATATCAGGCACCAGGCATGTCAGTGTATGCCACACTGAATAACAAAAAGAACCACATTCAGAAACAACAGGCTCATTCATGACCTTGTAAACTATATGTATGAGACCTGTCATGGAGTACACAACATCAGCATCCAGTCCACACATGATCAAGCATGTAAAGAAATTAGAGAATACTCATAGATTCGCTGTGCTGAGAGAAATAGAGAATAAATGGGTAAACGATAAGATAACTAAACCTTACTTCACAAGAGAAGTGGAAAGCCAGGGAAGACTTAATCATAACGTAAGAGAAACTAGAAAAAGTTTTCAGTCTCAGGGTAGTGTGAAAGTGTAACGACCAGGTTGAGAAATTGGCGGAGGCAGAGTCTAGACAGTTTTAAGAATAGTTATGATTGTGTGTGTGTGTGTGTGTGTGTGTGTGTGTGTGTGTGTGTGTGTGTGTGTGTGTGTGTGTGTGTGTGTGTGTGTGTGTGGGGCACAGGATGTGTGTGGTGTGTGTCAGATAATTTAGACAGTGAGGGTATAGAGGTGCGCAGCAGCAGCTGTTTGTTTCTTAAGGACCTCCACTTGACGGGCAATGTCACCTCTGACACCTCCTACTTGTTTTGGTTGTGCTGTCCCTCGAGGCTTTGTTGAAGTAACCTTCGTCACACTGCCGTCACCTGCACGCTTCTTCCCTTCATGCTCACAAGGAATGTCTGAAGAAGTAGGTAATTAGCTCGATAAGAATGATTATGCTGGTGTAGTGAGCCCCGTTCCCTCTTTACTGAAATCTTTATTAAAAACCGTGCACCCGTTAAACCATGCTAAACGTGGAAGAGGTGCAATAATAATAATTATTATTATTTTTATTATTATTATTATGAAAATATGAAGGTTCAGAGGAAGCATTGCATTTCTGCCAACACTTTTATGTATTTAAAAATTAACATAGATTAATTTATGTAAGACTAATTTGCATAGTAAATAATTACCAGGAGGGGTGTTAATGTTGCTGTTTAAAAACTGTAGTGTAAAGCACCCTTCTGGCAAGACAGTGATGGAGTGAATGATGGTGAAAGTTTTTCTTTTTTGGGCCACCCTGCCTTGGTGGGAATCGGCCAGTGTGTTAATAAAAATAATAATAATTAATAATAATAATAATTATTATTATTATTATTATTATTATTATTATTATTATTAAATAGGTGTGCTGCGGCCTTGGGGTCCCTAATGGTGTGGCAGTCTTGACGACCAGGTCTGGGTTGTGTCTCGGATATTTTAGTATGGTCTTGCTTCTCAGATTACTTCTAATACATTTTCATCCACACGGAATTCTCTCTTAAGCTTACATTATGTTGTGTCTTAAGTTTGAAGGTGTCGGTGTTGTGTATCAGTAGTAAGCAACGTTGAACATTCATACTTTTTTCTTGCACTTCTAAATTATCATACAAACTTACTTAACCGGAGCAACGCACTTAGAAAACGTTTGATGAACCGAATGTGCGTTATTTAGCGATTTATTTTTTACACATCGAAAAGTCAAAAAAAAATAGTTACCTAATAGAAAGGGAATATAAAATATAAAAAAAAATAAAGGGAATAAATGAGTGTATAATACATAACATGAGACTGCACAATAAAGGGACTTAACAAAACTCTGTACCTGTGTCATGCACTCCTGTCGAGTCTTGATTTTTAATTTTGCGATTTTCTTTAAAGCTGACTTGTGAGGCTCAGAGGGTACACAAAGACTGTTCTGAAAATATGACATTGTTGAGGAGTGGTCAGCCTTCATTTTTATATTGTTGACATCCCCTTTGATATAGCTTTGATGGATTTCAAGAGTTTTCTTACTCCCGCAGCCCGACCCTGGACCAGGCTTGTTTGGTACTTGCCTGGTCATCCAGATTGTTGCTACTGACAACTCAGCGGGAGTGGCCAGAGATTACTAAGATTCTCTCCCATAAAAACGATATTCTAAAGATAAGAGGCCAGATACTCCAACAAAGAAGATACCTTGAAGATAAAATGCACCTAATCTAAACTGGGAGCTGTAGAACCAGTAGATCATTTATGTTTATCTGGAGCAGTAGGGGATCGAGTCATTGCTCCTGGCAACGCCTCTTTACCATTTACTGATCCCTGGCCTCCAGATTTGTGAGAGAGGAAGCGCTTTAGTCTCATACACCATACCGGACATTGTGGTCGGAATGCGTAGGTATCTTCTAGGAAGCGGTATGAGTGACACTGCCTCGAGCTGTTGTCAGTGTTATTGTATGATGTGTGTTACTCTGCGGTGCAGTGTTTACTTAAGGCATTCGGGAAGGTCATTGGGTTGTGGCTTCAAACTGCGATTGACGTCATCCTCTTAGGCTGAACATTGTGTGTTGCTGAATACTGAAAGTATATGCAAACAAGCTCCTCAGCTGCAGTAAGAACAATGGAATACCTTCCAATTTCTATCAAACAGATCACGAAGGTTGATAACCAAATGTAATAAGAGTAAAACCTGAGCCTTCCACATGTACTGTCCTTTGCATCTTTAATATCACATCTTATACTTAGAACAGGCACACCAAAACAAACCACATTTTTAAAGCACGGTGAAATAAACTTTGAAATCCACATCAAACCACAGATTGACTGGACGTATCAATCCAGTCAATCTGTGATTTGACGTAGAATAAATTGCAAATGAAAGCTTTTTTGCGGTAACTTATTATGTAAGTCATACCAAACAACACCCAAAAAATGGAGATGAATATGGGCGGTGAAACTTTTTAATTTTTTAATTATAGGTGAAGATTACAGATTCAGACGTGTTTATTATACTTTGTCATGTTATTTTTTTCATTTATTGTTTCAGTCGTGCTTATTCTTGAATATATTATTTAGTTAGGCATTCTGAGTATCTTTAACATTTTTTTTTCGGTCAGATTAACAAAAATGTCCCAAAAATTTATTTAGTTTTGGCCATCCTTTACAAAATCTCTAAATGAAAGATGCTTGACATAACATAACGTAAAATATCTTGTAATATCTCCCGAATCTATGATCCGCCCGTACTGTTCCAGTCATTGTCGAAGATGTGCTAAATAGTTTATTGTTTTGATTTGATTTCATCAGCATGGACTGTGATCTGCAAGGAACCTTCCATCGATCAACAAACTGTGGTACTTCGAAAAAAGGGAAGCAGCCGACCAAGTACGACAAGACAACAACACACATCTGCAGTAAAATATGTACGCTATAAATGCTTACATGATTGTTGTAGCGGTTGTGGTATAAATCATGACTAACAAAAAAAAGTGATAGCACATTAAAGGAGTCTTGTTCTTCGTTCTCACCGTATCACTTTTAATGACCATTGAACATTTTGCAGACAGCGTGCAAATTTATCAGGGGCGGGGAAAGGCTATGATGTCTTCCCTGTAAGAACACTGATTTTTCAATCATTCAACGCATAATCAAAGAAAGCAGTGATGACTGGTGTCGTGCAGGAGTTAGCAGATACAGGCGAGTAGCATAAGTATATGATAAAAACAAGACAAGAGACAAGGATACAGCTTGACTCCTTGAGTTTCTTCTGGATAGTAATCCATTTAGCGAATTTGTGTAACATCACCACTGGTGCTGCAGCTGTAAATACGGACAGAACAAAAGGCGAATCTGTAATCAAAACTTTACGTTCAAGGAAAAATATTTTAGGGGTCGTGCAATGCCTGGCAAATGGGAGGTAAATTCAACCGATACAAAGCATGGGAGGAAAAATCAAATTCCTAAACTCAAGGGCCCCTCACTAGGGGTAAAAAAAAAAATATTACATTAGGCGCTAAGGCTCCTAAAATTGATGGTGAACTGGTGAACCCATCAACGTGGACTCACAATTGTTGGGTAACAGCAGCTACTGAAGTTACCGACAATATAGGAAGATGTATTCAAATATGCGCTGTGCGGTCACCCTTCAGCTCTGAACCCTGGGGATTTCGAGAGGCCAAGAAACCAGCACCTGCTGTTGCAATGTAGAGTGCTGACATCTCCGTCATTCGAAGAAGAAATGAAGTACGTCCTTCATGGTGGCTCGCTACTCCAGCGACTGCCATATCCACGTGATGTTAAATTCGAATGTCTGCAAGATGTTATGTTAACTATGTTAATAGAACTTACTAATACTCCATAATTGTTTTAGATGGATAAGGAGCCGGTTCATCGCATCTTCGCAGCTTGTAACACGTCTATCTGTTCTGGTCTGTGGACTTGTCTTTGGTGGATTATCATGTGGAATGTCCTCCTGCATTTCAGGACGATGTAGACCGCCCTGTGGCATGTGACGCGCCAGGTTACCTACCTGTTGTCGATTCCGACAGCCATCGCCCATATTTTTCCCCATCCCTCTTTGATATTGTGATCATTCAGGTTGTTGATTCTAGCAGCGCGAAGTTCGTCATAGGTATCACAGCCCGGCTGATCAGAAACTGACTTTAGGATCTATTAAAGACAATCAAGGATCTGTTGGTAATTCCTCTTATGTATGAAGAAGGGGTGACGATTCTGTAAGGGTTGCAGTCTCTTATAGAATCGTGGTTGCCATGGAGCACAAGCGAGAAAGATGTCTCACGAAATAGTAATGAAACGATTGCAAACAAACCATACCACGGGCGGGGATAGAACCCGCGATCAGAGAGTCTCAAAACAGTGGCTAACGCGACGGTCTGGAGTTTTGAGACACTCTGATCGCGGGTTCTATCCCCGCCCGTGGTATGTTTTTTTGAGAAAGATGTATTTCACACATGGCACTTGTTCCTAATATGCTTGACGGACTTCTTACGAAATTGAGAGGCATTGTGGCTAGACTGTCCCAGGTGCACCAAGGCTTTTTTTTTTTTTTTGTCTTCATGAAATTACTTGGTAAGGGTCGTATTTTAGATGTAAAGTGTATTACCAAGACTTGTGGTTTTAAGGGAATCCTTGGTGACATCCTGTAAATTGTCACTGATCAGCCAAGTTGTGTAACTATATCGCACTTCGTGGCAAAAGTTCCGATAGCCTGACTGACCAGGAGGCTATAGCCTCCAGACAGCGAGGGTGGTGATCCCTGGAGCCTTCAGCAGGTAGATGCCAGGTAGATAGAGCTCCCGTTCTCGTAAGCATTTAATTTCCACATGCACATTTGGAATCAGTCCGTGTAGTGTTTTAAAAGTGAACTTATATATAATGTACATATTTTATTTAAAAATAGTTAATCCGTGTCTTAAATTCGATGAAACACATTCTTGTGAGATACAAACAGTTGACTTATTACCCGACTGAGCTTAAGTAGTACAGGTTGAGGACTGGGAGTGTTGCACCCGGCTGGAAGTGATGCACCTTCGCTGGAGTGATGCATCTAGGCTGGGAGTGATGCACCTGGGTTGGGAGTAATGCACCTGGGTTGGGAGTGATGCACAAGGCAGATATATCCTGTGGCTGGACTGGTTGTGCCACTCTAGCTAATGGCATGTTCATTGCCTATATCATTGGCCATATCCTTTCTCTCTCTCTCTCTCTCTCTCTCTCTCTCTCTCTCTCTCTCTCTCTCTCTCTCTCTCTCTCTCTCTCTCTCTCTCTCTCTCTCTCTCTCTCTCTCTCTCTCTCTCTCTCTCTCTCTCTCTCTCTCTCTCTCTCTCTCTCTCTCACTCATATATCAAGCCATTAAAGCATCAATATGAGCGATGCCGTAAGTAACCTAAGAAGCTATATTTTGCTTGTTGCTATTTCAAGATTATTGAACATCTGCACGGAAAATGGCTTCACCTTCCCGGTGTCATTCCAACATATCACGGTGTCATTCCAACATGCCCCAGTGTCATTCCAACATGCCCCAGTGTCATTCCATGCCCCAGTGTCATTCCAACATACCCCAGTATCATTCCAATATGCCCCAGTATCATTCAAACATGCCCCAGTATCATTCCAACATGCCCCAGTGTCATTCCAACATACCCCAGTGTCATTCCAACATGCCCCAGTGTCATTCCAACATGCCCCAGTGTCATTCCAATATGCCACAGTATCATTCCAACATGCCACAGTATCATTCCAACATGCCACAGTATCAAACCATACCCCCGGCTGGGATTGAACCCGCGGTCATAGAGTCTCAAAACTCCAGCCCGTCGCGTTAGCCACTAGACCAGCTAGCTACAACATGCCCCGGGCTGGAGTTTTGAGACTCTATGACCATGACCGCGGGTTCAATCCCAGCCGGGGGTATGGTTTGTTTGCAATCGTGTCATAACGATTTCTTGAGTCATACCACAGTATCATTCCAACATACCACAGTATCATTCCAACATGCCACAGTATCATTCCAACATGCCACAGTATCATTCCAACATGCCACAGTATCATTCCAACATGCCACAGTGTCATTCCAACATGCCACAGTGTCATTCCAACATGCCACAGTGTCATTCCAACATGCCACAGTATCATTCCAACATACCACAGTATCATTCCAACATGCCACAGTGTCATTCCAACATGCCACAGTGTCATTCCAACATACCACAGTATCATTCCAACATGCCACAGTGTCATTCCAACATACCACAGTATCATTCCAACATACCACAGTATCATTCCAACATGCCACAGTGTCATTCCAACATGCCACAGTGTCATTCCAACATGCCACAGTGTCATTCCAACATGCCACAGTGTCATTCCAACATACCACAGTGTCATTCCAACATACCACAGTATCATTCCAACATACCACAGTATCATTCCAACATACCACAGTATCATTCCAACATGCCACAGTGTCATTCCAACATGCCACAGTGTCATTCCAACATGCCACAGTGTCATTCCAACATACCACAGTGTCATTCCAACATGCCATAGTATCATTCCAACATGCCATAGTATCATTCCAACATGCCACAGTGTCATTCCAACATGCCACAGTGTCATTCCAACATACCACAGTGTCATTCCAACATGCCACAGTGTCATTCCAACATGCCACAGTGTCATTCCAACATGCCACAGTGTCATTCCAACATACCACAGTATCATTCCAACATGCCACAGTGTCATTCCAACATACCACAGTATCATTCCAACATGCCACAGTGTCATTCCAACATGCCTCAGTGTCATTCTATCGATGAGTTTAATGAACAAAGGCTAGTAGAAGAACGCTCATAAACTGCCCGGGTAAAATTGATTCATTAGAGTCGACTGTAACTAACCATTGCTAAAGATCATTATTTTGTTGAAACAATGTTTTAAGCATACAATTCATGCGGATTATGAAAAATTTTGTAAACTAATAAATATTTATTGTAATTGTTTGGTGCAATTTATATATAAAAATTGGACTTTTTTTTATGAGCTCCTTAAATGATGTATGATCCCTACCAGCTGGTGTGTTGAAGTCACTACTGAGATGCTTTTGTTTCCCGCTGAAGTCTCTCACTATTTGGAATTGGTAAATATCAGTATTTTTAAGAGTGATAGTGTGCGGGATAAGCGCATTCAAAACATATTTTAAAAAATGGAAATGTTTGAACAGGTAACTTGCGAAATATTTGACTAAAATAATTGGTTTGAGTAATGTCTTGAAGCTGGGTATTGTATAGGGGAAAATGTTTTTTTTTTTTTTTTGGGGGGGGGGGGGGAGCAATGATTATTTGGGGAAAGGCAAACTAAAACGTGTTTCAGAAGTAAACTGTTGGCTAAGTGTTGCGTGAGGTTACCAATCAGGCTACAGGTACTGCAAGGTCAACAACCAGACTACAGGTTATAACTGGTAGTGCAGGTAGGTCAACAACCAGACTACAGGTTATAACTGGTAGTGCAGGTAGGTCAACAACCAGACTACATGTTATAACTGGTAGTGCAGGTAGGTCAACAACCAGACTACATGTTATAACTGGTAGTGCAGGTAGGTCAGCAACCAGACTACAGGTTATAACTGGTAGTGCAGGTAGGTCAACAACCAGACTACAGGTTATAACTGGTAGTGCAGGTAGGTAACCAGACTACAGGTTATAACTGATAGTGCAGGTAGGTCAACAACTAGACTACATGTTATAACTGGTAGTGCAGGTAGGTCAACAACTAGACTACATGTTATAACTGGTAGTGCAGGTAGGTCAACAACTAGACTACAGGTTATAACTGGTAGTGCAGGTAGGTCAACAACCAGACTACAGGTTATAACTGGTAGTGCAGGTAGGTCAACAACCAGACTACAGGTTATAACTGGTAGTGCAGGTAGGTCATCAACCAGACTACAGGTTATAACTGGTAGAGCAGGTAGGTCAACAACCAGATTACAGGTTATAACTGGTAGTGCAGGTAGGTCAACCAAACTACAGGTTATAACTGGTAGTGCAGGTAGGTCAGCCAGACTACAGGTTATAATTGGTAGTGCAGGTAGGTCAAGACCCAGACTACAGGTTATAACTGGTAGTGCAGGTAGGTCAACAACCAGACTACAGGTTATAACTGGTAGTGCAGGTAGGTCAACCAGACTACAGGTTATAACTGATAGTGCAGGTAGGTCAACAACTAGACTACATGTTATAACTGGTAGTGCAGGTAGGTCAACAACTAGACTACATGTTATAACTGGTAGTGCAGGTAGGTCAACAACCAGACTACAGGTTATAACTGGTAGTGCAGGTAGGTCAACAACCAGATTACAGGTTATAACGTAGTGCAGTTTGGTCAAGAACCAGACTACATATAACTCGGGTAGCGCAGGTAGGCCAACAACCAGACTACTTGTTATAACTGGTAGTGCAGGTAGGTCAGCAACCAGACTGCATGTTATAACTGGTAGTGCAGGTAGGTCAGCAACCAGACTACAGGTTATAACTGGTAGTGCAGGTAGGTCAGCAACCAGACTACAGGTTATAACTGGTAGTGCAGGTAGGTCAACACCCAGACTACAGGTTATAACTGGTAGTGCAGGTAGGTAAACACCCAGACTACAGGTTATAACTGGTAGTGCAGGTAGGTCAACAACCAGACTACAGGTTATAACTTGTAGTGCAGGTAGGTCAGCAACCAGACTACAGGTTTTAACTGGTAGTGCAGGTAGGTCAACAACCAGACTACAGGTTATAACTGGTAGTGCAGGTAGGTCAACAACCAGATTACAGGTTATAACGTAGTGCAGTTTGGTCAAGAACCAGACTACATATAACTCGGGTAGCGCAGGTAGGCCAACAACCAGACTACTTGTTATAACTGGTAGTGCAGGTAGGTCAGCAACCAGACTACAGGTTATAACTGGTAGTGCAGGTAGGTCAACAACCAGACTACAGGTTATAACTGGTTGTGCAGGTAGGTCAACAACCAGACTACAGGTTATAACTGGTTGTGCAGGTAGGTCAACAACCAGACTACAGGTTATAACTGGTAGTGCAGGTAGGTCATCAACCAGACTACAGGTGCAGGTAGGTCAACAACCAACTACAGGTACTGGTAGTGCAGGTAGGTCAACAACCAGACTACAGGTTATAACTGGTAGTGCAGGTAGGTCAACAACCAGACTACAGGTTATAACTGGTAGTGCAGGTAGGTCAACAACCAGACTACAGGTTATAACTGGTAGTGCAGGTAGGTCAACAACCAGACTACAGGTTATAACTGGTAGTGCAGGTAGGTCAACAACCAGACTACAGGTTATAACTGGTAGTGCAGGTAGGTCAACAACCAGACTACAGGTTATAACTGGTAGTGCAGGTAGGTCAACAACCAGACTACAGGTTATAACTGGTAGTGCATTTCGGTCAACAACCAGACTACAGGTTATAACTGGTAGTGCAGGTAGGTCAGCAACCAGACTACAGGTTATAACTGGTAGTGCAGGTAGGTCAGCAACCAGACTACAGGTTATAACTGGTAGTGCAGGTAGGTCAACAACCAGATTACAGGTTATAACGTAGTGCAGTTTGGTCAAGAACCAGACTACATATAACTCGGGTAGCGCAGGTAGGCCAACAACCAGACTACTTGTTATAACTGGTAGTGCAGGTAGGTCAGCAACCAGACTGCATGTTATAACTGGTAGTGCAGGTAGGTCAGCAACCAGACTGCATGTTATAACTGGTAGTGCAAGTAGGTCAGCAACCAGACTACAGGTTATAACTGGTAGTGCAGGTAGGTCAGCAACCAGACTACAGGTTATAACTGGTAGTGCAGGTAGGTCAACAACCAGACTACAGGTTATAACTGGTAGTGCGGGTAGGTCAACAACCAGACTACAGGTTATAACTTGTAGTGCAGGTAGGTCAACTACCAGACTACAGGTTATAACTGGTAGTGCAGGTAGGTCAACAACCAGACTACAGGTTATAACTGGTAGTGCAGGTAGGTCAACAACCAGACTACAGGTTATAACTGGTAGTGCAGGTAGATCAACAACCAGACTACAGGTTATAACTGGTAGTGGAGGTAGGTCAACAACCAGACTACAGGTTATAACGTAGTGAAGGTAGGTCAACAACCAGACTACAGGTTATAACTGGTAGTGCATTTCGGTCAACAACCAGACTACAGGTTATAACTGGTAGTGCATTTCGGTCAACCAGACTACAGGTTATAACTGGTAGTGCAGGTAGGTCAACAACCAGACTACAGGTTATAACTGGTAGTGCAGGTAGGTCAACAACCAGACTACAGGTTATAACTGGTAGTGCAGGTAGGTCAACAACCAGACTACAGGTTATAACTGGTAGTGCAGGTAGGTCAACAACCAGACTACAGGTTATAACTGGTAGTGCAGGTAGGTCAACAACCAGACTACAGGTTATAACTGGTAGTGCAGGTAGGTCAACAACCAGACTACAGGTTATAACTGGTAGTGCAGGTAGGTCAACAACCAGACTACAGGTTATAACTGGTAGTGCAGGTAGGTCAACAACCAGACTACAGGTTATAACTGGTAGTGCAGGTAGGTCAAGAACCAGACTACAGGTTATAACTGGTAGTGCAGGTAGGTCAACAACCAGACTACAGGTTATAATTGGTAGTGCAGGTAGGTCAACAACCAGACTACAGGTTATAACTGGTAGTGCAGGTAGGTCAACAACCAGACTACAGGTTATAACTGGTAGTGCAGGTAGGTCAACAACCAGACTACAGGTTATAACTGGTAGTGCAGGTAGGTCAACAACCAGACTACAGGTTATAACTGGTAGTGCAGGTAGGTCAACAACCAGACTACAGGTTATAACTGGTAGTGCAGGTAGGTCAACAACCAGACTACAGGTTATAACTGGTAGTGCAGGTAGGTCAAGAAGCAGACTACAGGTTATAACTGGTAGTGCACGTAGGTCAACAACCAGACTACAGGTTATAACTGGTAGTGCAGGTAGGTCAGCAAGCTGCTGTATAGGGGACCACTTTATAGTCAACACCAAATTACTTAAATAACATAATATGAAAGTCTTAACTAATGAAATATGATAAAACACAGTGTAATAATGAGTAGTATTGATAAAGTTCTTTGGAAGTCTAATCTTATGCTATTATGTCTAAAAATTCCACTTTCCTACTTAATTTCATCACTTCTACTTTGGATCAGACTCAGCCATTCTTGCTACATTTAATCAATCATGATGACTGCTGTAACTCTACCGTAATTTATAAAACTGCGCATTTAAAGGAATGATTTTGCTTGCTGGTCTGGGAAGATGGACGTGTGCACCACCAGGGAGAACCAGAACATGGCAGGCTCACCAGAGCAACAAACATCGGAGGGCTGGATCGTTAGCAAAAATAGCAGGTTGGATTGTAAAGATGCAGTTGCTGGTCGCTCAGTGCCACACTTAATGGACAAACTTAAGCCCTGGTTACTGTGTGACGTGATCAAAATTGACCTTGTCACGTCACGTCCTTCACTACATCAACAGTATGCCAGGACACTTCACAATACATTAGAAGTCTCTCTCAGATATTTTTACAGGTGGTTCGGACATGTAGAGAGAATGGAGCGAAACAGAATGACTTCAAGAGTGTATCAGTCTGTAGTGGAAGGAAGGAGGGGTAGGGGTCGGCCTAGGAAGGGTTGGAGGGAGGGGGTAAAGGAGGTTTTGTGTGCGAAGGGCTTGGACTTCCAGCAGGCATGTGTGAGCGTGTTTGATAGGAGTGAATGGAGACAAATGGTTTTTAATACTTGACGTGCTGTTGGAGTGTGAGCAAAGTAACATTTATGAAGGGATTCAGGGAAACCGGCAGGCCGGACTTGAGTCCTGGAGATGGGAAGTACAGTGCCTGCACTCTGAAGGAGGGGTGTTAATGTTGCAGTTTAAAAACTGTAGTGTAAAGCACCCTTCTGGCAAGACAGTGATGGAGTGAATGATGGTGAAAGTTTTTCTTTTTCGGGCCACCCTGCCTTGGTGGGAATCGGCCGGTGTGATAATAAATAAATAATAATAATAATTCCGTTAAAAGCAGTAGATAGGTGCGATAGTAGTTCAGTTTTAGTAGTTTTATAACTAGTTTTACTCAATAGTTTACCGGTATATATTAGAATCAGTTGTATTATAGGGAGCCATCATATGTTACTTATGGCACCTCCTTTTTTTTTTAACAGGGATTGACAAGGTTAGGTTAAGGATTCCTAACTTTATTGGCAAGCTAAGAGCTGTTACCTACATCAGCTCATTTGAAAGCATTTTTATTGTTATGAAACATACAAGTAGGGAACAGGATGAAGTTGGAGCCATCTGTGGGCCAGTATTTTCATTTGATCAGCTGACTTTATCTCTTTGACATCATAATGCTGTACGAATGTGTTCGATACTCGAGTCATCCTGGGGATAAATGATCTCAGATGAATTGATGTTCTGGAGAAGGGTACAGCCAGAGTGAAGTTGCTGCCTTCTGCCCGTCTTGTGGTATAGAAGCCTGCTTCTCGCTATCTTTGAAGTGGAGTCAAGTGTGGTACTTTAACAATATTGGCCTTGTACATAACAGCAAGGCCACCCACATCCCTCCTGTGTTGAAGGCTCTGCTGAAATGACAGATCTATCCAGGATGGGTCCAGACGAGAGATGAGACGTCTTGTCTGTTCTCTACTGTCCAGTTCCCACCTCTCTCTTCAATTCCCACCTCTCTTCAATTCCCACCTCTCTCTTCAATTCCCACCTCTCTCTTCAATTCCCACCTCTCTCTTCAATTCACCTCTCTCTCTTCAGTTCACACCTCTCTCTTCAATTCCCACCTCTCTTCAATTCCCACCTCTCTCTTCAATTCCCACCTCTCTTCACTTCGTCTTCCCAACCCTCTTCTCTCTTCACATACTCTGGCTTCACTCCTCTTGCCCTACTTGTCTTTCCCATTACCTTCCCTGGTGCCCCTGGAACCTGCCCACTTTCCCTGGTGCTCCTGGTACCTGCCCACCTTCCCTGGTGCTCCTGGTAGCTGCCCACCTTTCCTGGTGCTCGTGGTACCTGCCCACCTTCCCTGGTGCCTCTGGTAGCTGCCCACCTTCCCTGGTGCTCCTGGTACCTGCCCACCTTCCCTGGTGCTCCTGGTACCTGTCCACCTTCCCTGGTGCCCCTGGTAGCTGCCCACCTTCCCTGGTGCCCCTGGTACCTGCCCACCTTCCCTGGTGCTCCTGGTACCTGCCCACCTTCTCTGGTGCTCCTGGTACCTGTCCACCTTCCCTTGTGCTCCTGGTAACTGCCCACCTTCCCTGGTGCTCTGGTAGCTGCCCACCTTCCCTGGTCCTCCTGGTAGCTGCCCACCTTCCCTGGTGCTCCTGGTACCTGCCCACCTTCCTTGGTACCCCTGGTACTTCCCCACGTTCCCTGGTACCCCTGGTACTTGCCCACCTTCCCTGGTGCCCCTGGTACTTGCCCACGTTCCCTGGTACCCCTGGTACTTGCGCACCTTCCTTGGTACCTCTGGTACTTGCCCACCTTCCTTGGTACCTCTGGTACTTGCCCACCTTCCCTGGTGCCCCTGGTACTTGCCCACCTTCCCTGGTGCCCCTGGTACTTGCCCACCTTCCCTGGTGCCCCTGGTACTTGCCCACCTTCCCTGGTGCCCCTGGTACTTGCCCACCTTCCCTGGTGCCCCTGGTACTTGCCCACCTTCCTTGGTACTCCTGGTACTTGCCCACGCTCCCTGGTACCCCTGGTACTTGCCCACGTTCCCTGGTACTTGCCCACCTTCCTTGGTACCCCTGGTACTTGCCCACCTTCCTTGGTACCCCTGGTACTTGCCCACCTTCCCTGGTGCCCCTGGTACTTTCCCACCTTCCCTGGTGCCCCTGGTACTTGCCCACCTTCCCTGGTACTTGCCCACCTTCCCTGGTGCCCCTGATACTTGTCCACCTTCCCTGGTGCCCCTGGTACTTGTCCACCTTCCCTGGTGCCCCTGGTACCTTCCCAACTTTCCTAGTCACACACACTCCGCATTCCTGACCTTGGACAAGTCTGGCCACGCCTACATTGTCTCCTATTGTCCTCCTCTACTTCTCCAGTCATCTTCATCTTCTTTTCCCTCTCCGTCATCCTTTAGCCTTCTCTCGTCGTTTCTTTTTCTTACCTCTCTACACCCTGAGATAGCTAATTTATCTTCCTCCTTTGTCGACTTTTGGCAATAATTGACGGTACTATGGAACATTGCTTGCCAGTCGCTAGCGTTTAACTTTTCTTGTCACAATGACTTAAAAAGTGCATTTTAAAATGGAGAAATTGGTTGGAAAGTGTGTGTACTCACCTAGTTGTGGTTACAGGGGTCACAGCTCCTGGCCCCACTTCTTCACTCTCGCTACTCAGATCACTCTCCCTGCTCTGTTAGCTTTATCATACATCTTCTTAGAGTTATCTATGGATCCTGCCTCCACTACATTGCTTCCCAGATTATTCAACTTCCTGACAACTCTATGACTGAAGAAATACTTCCTAACATCCCTGTGACTCATCTGAGTCTTCAGCTTCCAATTGTGACCCCTTGTTGCTGTGTCCCCTCTCTGGAACATCCTGTCTCTGTCCACCTTGTCGATTTCTCTCAATATTTTATATGTCGTTAGTTATCATATCCCTCCCTCTCTCTCGTTTCCTCCAGGTCGATTTCCCTTAACCTCTCCTCGTAGGACATGCCCCTTTGCTCCGGGACTAGTCTCGTTGCAAACCTTTACACTTTCTCTAATTTCCTTACGTGCTTGGCTAGGTGTGTGTGTGTGTGTGTGTGTGTGTGTGTGTGTGTGTGTGTGTGTGTGTTTCTGTCTGTGTCTCTGTGTCTGTCTCTGTGTCTGTCTTCTGACCCCACATTTTAATATTCAGCAACCAGCATTACCTGTTCCTGACCTTCTTGCATCTTGTGATACTCTTAAAAACCGTGTGGAGTTTTCCCTCCCTCCCACTTCCACAACCCACTTCACTGCTACCCTGAGACTATAAAATAGATGCTTCCTAACATCCCTGTGAGTCAGTTGTGTTTTTAGCTTCTACACATGTTCTCCAACATTGGTCTTTTCCGCCGTGTCAGTTCCTCTAAGTATCTTCTGTGAGGTAATCATGTCTACCATAGATATTCTATTTATTTAATTGTCTTAAGGGATTCCCCATTTCATTTTTTCAATTCATCCTCTAAGTTTGCAAGTACTATTTTCTTTCTCTAAGTTAGGGTAGGCTGGTATAGGTTAGGTTACATAAACTTATTAAACCGTACACGGTATTTAACAATAGATAAAATAAGGGGTCGCAATATGTTTGGTAGTGAAGTGGTAGAGTGTGACCAGGAAACGTTGAGATCTGGACGAATCTGTGATGGTGCGAGACTGACTGGGTTGCGTGCAGCCTGTTGAAGCTGGTTTAGTGTCAGTGGAGAACCCTGAGGCACTGTGGCTACTCAAGGTCGCTGTGTAAGTGTGAGCTAACGAATGTGTTGTGCATCACCCACTCTTATCTCTGCAACCTTGACAGTATCACGCACTCATACCCAGATGCCCTGCCCTATTTCTCCCCCCCTCCTCTCGCTCTCTCTCGCTCTCTCTCGCTCTCTCTCGCTCTCTCTCGCTCTCTCTCGCTCTCTCTCGCTCTCTCTCGCTCTCGCTCTCTCTCTCTCTCTCTCTCTCTCTCTCTCTCTCTCTCTCTCTCTCTCTCTCTCTCTCTCCCCCTCCCTTCCACACCCCACACTCCTCGCACACTTTTTTTTGTGAGGGAATGGTGTGTGTGGGAGGGGGAGAGGACGTGTGTGTGTGTGTGTGTGTGTGTGTGTGTGTGTGTGTGTGTGTGTGTGTGTTCCAACCAACAGATACTAGATGCACACAGTGGTACTAGATGCACACAGTGGTACTAGACGCACACAGTGGTACTAGACGCACACAGTGGTACTAGATGCACACAGTGGTACTAGATGTCCACAGTAGTACTAGATGTCCATAGTTGTACTAGATGTACACAGAGGAACTAGATGTAAAAATCACAACACAACAGTGCCACGATCACAGCTGCAAAGAAAATGATAGGATGGATAATGAGAACGTTCAAAACAAGAGATGCCGAGCCACTGATGATCCTTTTCAAATCACTTGTTCTCTCTAGTCTGGACTACTGCTGCATATTAACATCTCCGTTCAAAGCAGGTGAAATTGCAGATCTAGAGAGTGCACAGAGAACCTTTACTGCACATATAAGGTTCATCAAACACCTCAACTACTGGGAACGCTTGGAAGCACTTGACTTGTACTTGCTGTAACGCAGGCGAGAGAGAGACATCATAATCTACACTTGGAAAATCCTAGAAGGAATGGTCCCGAATCTGCAGACACAAATCACTCCCTACGAAAGTAAAAGACTGGGCAGGCGGTGCAAAATACCCCCAGTGAAAAATAGGGGCGCCATTGGTATACTAAGAGAAAACACCATAAGTGTCCGGGGCCCAAGACTGCCGAGCAGACGTCACTGCTGCACACTGCTGAGCAGACGTCACTGCTGCACAATGCTGAGCAGACATCACTGCTGCTCACTAGCCATATAGTCAACATTATTCCTACAAGGTATGATCTCTGCAATTTTTCTGGTCGTGAGTGCAATGCATAACATTGCCAGCCGTGTGCTGCTTTTAGTGGTTCATCTCCATGGTGTGAGAGAACCTTCTCCTTGGTGTGAGAGAACCTTCTCCATGGTGTGAGAGAACCTTCTCCTTGGTGTGAGAGAACCTTCTCCATGGTGTGAGAGAACCTTCTCCTTGGTGTGAGAGAACCTTCTCCTTGGTGTGAGAGAACCTTCTCCATGGTGTGAGAGAACCTTCTCCTTGGTGTGAGAGAACCTTCTCCATGTTGTGAGAGAACCTTCTCGATGGTGTGAGAGAACCTTCTCCATGTTGTGAGAGAACCTTCTCGATGGTGTGAGAGAACCTTCTCCATGTTGTGAGAGAACCTTCTCCTTGGTGTGAGAGAACCTTCTCCATGTTGTGAGAGAACCTTCTCGATGGTGTGAGAGAACCTTCTCCATGTTGTGAGAGAACCTTCTCGATGGTGTGAGAGAACCTTCTCCATGTTGTGAGAGAACCTTCTCCTTGGTGTGAGAGAACCTTCTCCATGGTGTGAGAGAACCTTCTCCTTGGTGTGAGAGAACCTTCTCCTTGGTGTGAGAGAACCTTCTCCATGTTGTGAGAGAACCTTCTCCATGTTGTGAGAGAACCTTCTCCATGGTGTGAGAGAACCTTCTCCATGGTGTGAGAGAACCTTCTCCATGTTGTGAGAGAACCTTCTCCTTGGTGTGAGAGAACCTTCTCCTTGGTGTGAGAGAACCTTCTCCATGGTGTGAGAGAACCTTCTCCTTGGTGTGAGAGAACCTTCTCCATGGTGTGAGAGAACCTTCTCCATGGTGTGAGAGAACCTTCTCCTTGGTGTGAGAGAATCTTCTCCTTGGTGTGAGAGAACCTTCTCCATGGTGTGAGAGAACCTTCTCCATGGTGTGAGATAAGAGAACCTTCTCCGTGGTGTGAGAGAACCTTCTCCATGGTGTGAGAGAACCTTCTCCATGGTGTGAGAGAACCTTCTCCATGGTGTGAGAGAACCTTTTCCATGCTGTGAGACAACCTTCTCCATGCTGTGAGACAACCTTCTCCATGGTGTGAGAGAACCTTCTCCATGCTGTGAGAGAACCTTCTCCATGGTGTGAGAGAACCTTCTCCAGGGTGTGAGACCCGTCTCCATTGTGTGAGAACCATCTCCAGGATGTGAGAATCTCCAGGGTGTGAGACCCATCTCCAGGGTGTGAGAATCTCCAGGGTGTGAGAACCATCTTGAGAGCTGTGAGACAACCTTCTCCATGGTGTGAGAGAACCTTCTCCATGCTGTGAGAGAACCTTCTCCATGGTGTGAGAGAACCTTCTCCAGGGTGTGAGACCCGTCTCCATTGTGTGAGAACCATCTCCAGGATGTGAGAATCTCCAGGGTGTGAGACCCATCTCCAGGGTGTGAGAATCTCCAGGGTGTGAGAACCATCTTCAGGGTGTGAGAACTATCTTCAGGGTGTGAGACCCATCTCCAGGGTGTGAGAATCTCCAGGGTGAGAACCATCTCCAGGGTGTGAGAACCATCTTCAGGGTGTGAGACCCATCTCCAGGGTGTGAGAATCTCCAGGTTGTGAGACCCATCTCCAGGGTGTGAGAATCTCCAGGGTGAGAACCATCTCCAGGGTGTGAGACCCATCTCCAGGGTGTGAGACCCATCTCCAGGGTGTGAGACCCCATCTCCAGGGTGTGAGACTCATCTCCAGGGTGAGAGACCCATCTCCAGGGTGAGAGACCCATCTCCAGGGTGTGAGAATCTCCAGGGCGTGAGAATCATCTCCAGGGTGCGGGATCCATATCAATGTCGTGCCGTTGCTACACTGGTAGACACACCCGAACGGAATGTTGACTAGCAGCAGCAACCCATGTAGGTGGCAAGGTCGTCTGTTGAGAGACATTCCTTGTGTTGTGTGTTGGCATTGTATCTGAACGCATTATTCCTGCGTTCAATCAAGCATTTTGCATCTCGCTGCACCATAGAGTGTAGTAAGAATGTTGTTCCTGTTTTGTGAGATGTATTCGGATCATTGAAAATGTTTATAAGCTTTGATTTATGTGTTCACATTCCTAAACTCGGCTTGGATGAAGTTGCCCGGTACTGTCCCGGCCCGGGTCTTGTCCAGGATTGTAAGAGGAAACTTTAGAGGGCCTTTCAGTCGATTCTGAACCATTATTATGTTACACACAACTTTAGTCTTCCCTTGCCGTTATGGAGATGATGTCACAATTAGTAATAGCGTGGGGGAAAACCTGTTACCATTTGTATCAGTGAATGCATCCTGGATTGAATTAAACAGAAAGCTTATATGAGTGACCAGGCAAGCACCAGACAAGCCTTTCATGGATTCAACAAGGTGCTGAAAACATTCCTTAGAGATTCTGGTCCATGTTGACTTGATTACATCACGCAGCTGCTGCAGATTTATCTATCGGCTACACATTCATGCTGCGAATCTCCTGTTCCACCACATCCCGAAGGTTAGCGGTAATCTTTAACCCTACTATTTTCATGTCACAGAAGAAATCTCAATTCTCCAGACCAGGCGACGTTTTTCCAATCTTCAACTGCCCAGTTTTAGTGAGTTTGTGCCCCCTATAGCCACAGTTTCCTGTTCTTAGCTGACAGGAGTGGAACCCAGTGTGGTATGCTGCTGCTGTAACCCATCCACTTTAAGGTTCGATGTGTTGTGCATTTAGAGATGCTCTTCTGCATACCACTGTTGTAACGTGTGGTTATGTGAGTCACTGTCACCTTCCTGTCAGCTTGAACCAGTCTGGCCATTCTCCACTAACCTCTCTCATTGACAAGGCACACACAACCGCCGCTCACTGGAGGTTTTGCGTTTTTCACATCATTCTCTGTAAATTCTTAAGAGTCTGTTGTGCATGAAAATCCCAACAATGATTCCACGTCTCTTAGATCACATTTCTTCACAATTCTAACGTTTGGTGTCAACCGAACCTCTTGACCATATGTCTGCATGTTTTCAGGCATTAGGGCGCTGCCACGTGATTGGCTCATTAAATATCTGCATTAATAAGGTGTACAGGTGTACCTAATAAAGTGGCTTTGAGTGTGTGTGTGCATGCACTCGCCACCCCCCTCCCCTTTCACCTACACACACACACACACACACACACACACACACACACACACACACACACACACACACACACACACACACACACACACACACACACACATGGGTATTGAGAGAGGGAGCAGAGGCGCTATGTGTACTCCTAACAACAATATTCAATACATCTATCGAAACAGGGAGATTGCCTGAGGCATGGAAGACAGCAAATGTAGTCCCAATCTTCAAAAAAGGAGACAGACATGAAGCATTAAACAACAGACCAGTGTCACTGACATGTATAGTATGCAAAATCATGGAGAAGATTATCAGAAGAGTGGTGGAACACCTAGAAAGGAATTATCTCATCAACAGCAGCCAACATGGTTTCAGGGACGGGAAATCCTGTGTCACAAACCTACTGGAGTTCTATGACATGGTGACAGCAGTAAGACAAGAGAGAGAGGGGTGGGTGGATTGCATATTCTTGGACTGCAAGAAGGCGTTTGACACAGTTCCACACAAGAGATTGGTGCAAAAACTGGAGGACCAAGCAGGGATAACAGGGAAGGCACTACAATGGATCAGGGAATACTTGTCAGGAAGACAGCAGCGAGTCATGGTACGTGGCGAGGTGTCAGAGTGGGCACCTGTGACCAGCGGGGTCCCACAGGGGTCAGTCCTAGGACCAGTGCTGTTTCTGGTATTTGTGAACGACATGACGGAAGGAATAGACTCTGAGGTGTCCCTGTTTGCAGATGACGTGAAGTTGATGAGAAGAATTCACTCGATCGAAGACCAGGCAGAACTACAAAGGGATCTGGACAGGCTGCAGACCTGGTCCAGCAATTGGCTCCTGGAGTTCAATCCCACCAAGTGCAAAGTCATGAAGATTGGGGAAGGGCAAAGAAGACCGCAGACGGAGTACAGTCTAGGGGGCCAGAGACTACAAACCTCACTCAAGGAAAAAGATCTTGGGGTGAGTATAACACCAGGCACATCTCCTGAATCGCACATCAATCAAATAACTGCTGCAGCATATGGGCGCCTAGCAAACCTCAGAACAGCATTCCGACTTCTTAATAAGGAATCGTTCAGGACCCTGTACACCGTGTACGTTAGGCCCATATTGGAGTATGCGGCACCAGTTTGGAACCCACACCTAGCCAAGCACGTAAAGAAACTAGAGAAAGTGCAAAGGTTTGCAACAAGACTAGTCCCAGAGCTAAGAGGTATGTCCTACGAGGAGAGGTTAAGGGAAATCAACCTGACGACACTGGAGGACAGGAGAGATAGGGGGGACATGATAATGACATACAAAATACTGAGAGGAATTGACAAGGTGGACAAAGACAGGATGTTCCAGAGATTGGACACAGTAACAAGGGGACACAGTTGGAAGTTGAAG
>NC_091299.1:3156810-3186810 GCF_038502225.1 Cherax quadricarinatus
CTTCCAGTGGTTGAATTATAGCCCCTGGTCCTGCCCGGTGATTCCTGCCTGTGGTCTACTTGTCAATTCCAGGGGGAAGAAGGGGGGGTCATCGTTCCCGCTGGCCCTTCTTAGACAAGGCCTCCTAGTTGTTGGCCTTATCAATTAGTCTGTTGGTGCTGGCAGCATACAGACGAACGTAGGCACCACATAAACGCACACGTAAGACGCACACGAGAAATATAAAGCTACTCAGGAAATTGGGAAGTTTCTAAATATTTCTTAACATACACAAAATCCAAGTAAAAAAAAAACAGAATTGACCACCAATTACAAGAGGTTCGTACATCGACAGCGAGAAATGTGCGAAATCCTGAAAGAACAATGCGAGTCAATGTTCGGCAACCCATTTGATAGGAGAGTCGAGGTCCTGCGTACTATATTCCTCACCTCTGACACACATACAAATCATGTATCAAACATAAACACGAATGCTTAATTATTCGAAAAAAAAGTCTGCTTACACACGGTGCACCTGGGTCTTTAGGTACGAGGAACTGCTTTTCACTCGGGTCTTGTGTACCATCTGTCGGGTCTGATGCTCTCATATCGAGTCTCTCAGTCCCGATTATTACGACTAAAACTGTATATAGTGCTTACCTTCAACTCATGGTCTTGTAATGCAATTTAATACAATCCTTTATTGACTACGTTTTGCCCACACAGTGGGCTTTATCAAAACACGAACAGATTCACCTGGAAAAAGAGTAGATCTGTTTGACTTCATCAAGCTCACTGTGTGGGCGAGACGTAGTCAGTAGAAGATCGCATTATACTACATTTGCGTTTGTTCTATCATGTCGGTATTTTATACATTTTATCGCCATCATAGTCTGGTGTTTTCCACCTCACTTTATTAAGGCTGCAGAAGTACTGTATACTTCCTTAACTACCTATAATTCATCTGGGTCGTTACCTACAACACATCTGTCTCCCCGGGTTCCCTTTCCTCGTATCTCACACACCTACCCACACACGCTGCCTCATCCTCATTTCTTATAGTGTTGGTGTTCACCTGGTGTTGGTGTTTTCCTAGTGTTGGTGAGGTGGAGGCGTGAGGCAGGCATGCAGGAGTGGGGTGGTGGTGTGAGGCAAGCAGGCAGGAGTGGGGTGGTGGTGTGAGGCAAGCAGGCAGGAGTGGGGTGGTGGTGTGAGGCAGGCATGCAGGAGTGGGGTGGTGGTGTGAGGCAAGCAGGCAGGAGTGGGGTGGTGGTGTGAGGCAAGCAGGCAGGAGTGGGGTGGTGGTGTGAGGCAGGCATGCAGGAGTGGGGTGGTGGTGTGAGGCAGGCATGCAGGAGTGGGGTGGTGGTGTGAGGCAAGCAGGCAGGAGTGGGGCGGTGGTGTGAGGCAAGCAGGCAGGAGTGGGGTGGTGGTGTGAGACAAGCAGGCAGGAGTGGGGTGGTGGTGTGAAGCAGGCCGGCAGGCAGGAGTGAGGTGGTGGTGTGAGGCAGGCATGCAGGAGTGGGGTGGTGGTGTGAGGCAAGCAGGCAGGAGTGGGGTGGTGGTGTGAGGCAGGCATGCAGGAGTGGGGTGGTGGTGTGAGGTAAGTAGGCAGGAGTGGGGTGGTGGTGTGAGGCAGGCATGCAGGAGTGGGGTGGTGGTGTGAGGCAAGCAGGCAGGAGTGGGGTGGTGGTGTGAGGCAAGCAGGCAGGAGTGGGGTGGTGGTGTGAGGCAGGCAGGCAGGAGTGAGGTGGTGGTGTGAGGCAGGCATGCAGGAGTGGGGTGGTGGTGTGAGGCAAGCAGGCAGGAGTGGGGTGGTGGTGTGAGGCAGGCATGCAGGAGTGGGGTGGTGGTGTGAGGCAGGCATGCAGGAGTGGGGTGGTGGTGTGAGGCAGGCATGCAGGAGTGGGGTGGTGGTGTGAGGCAGGCATGCAGGAGTGGGGTGGTGGTGTGAGGCAGGCATGCAGGAGTGGGGTGGTGGTGTGAGGCAGACTGGAGTGGGTTTGACCAGTCATGCTGCCGCGGATGGTGGGAGTGTAGCCACCAGCAGTTGGAAACACTCGTTTATCAGGTGACTTTATAAGACGTTCGTCCACAAGGTGACTTTATAAGACGTTCGTCCACAAGGTGACTTTATAAGACGTTCGTCCACAAGGTGACTCCACAAGACGTTCGTCCACAAGGTGACTCCACAAGACGTTCCTCCACAAGCTGACTCCACGAATGTCACAGTTGTGAGGATTGTGTTAACGTTGTAAAGAAACACGTATCAGAGCGATCATGTAACACATACTCTTGTTTTCTTGATATTTTCTCTTAATGTTGCAGTCCAACGAAAGCGTTGAAGATTCCGTAACTCACGTTGGTGTGTTCGTAGATCCAATTTGAAATGTCTTTATATTTCTTTTCTGTGTTATCAGTATATAACTAAATTACCCAAAATTTTCAGAGAAAAACGCAGTTTTTGAGTACATTCAGTACACTCATTGCGATACCGAGTTCGATTTTTTTTTTTTTTTGTCTGTTGATTTGTAGTCGAAAATATTTCAAATGACTCCATTTTATCTGGATTTTGCGAGCAGAAATGCGACAATAAATTCATTAAACGTGACCTCTTTTGTAAGTGTCTTGCCCTTTAGTCAGAGCACCCCTCAAAGGTGGCTCCTTGACGCTGGTGAGGGGCTCTTGTTCTGGGAAATTGGATCTGTGCTCCAGTTCCCTGAATTAAGCCTGAATACCTTCCAGCCCCCTCCCACAGGCGTTGTATAATCCGTACGGGTTTAGCGCTCCAAAATTTACACAGAGCTTGCCATTTTGAGTTGTGGGCAGGACTTGGCATCTTGATTTGTGAACAGGACTTGCCATCTTGACTTGTGGGCAGGGCTTGCCATCTGGGCTTGTGGGCAGGGCTTGCCATCTGGGCTTGTGGGCAGGGCTTGCCATCTGGGCTTGTGGGCAGGGCTTGCCATCTGGGCTTGTGGGCAGAGTTTGCCATCTGGGCTTGTGGGCAGAGCTTGCCATCTGGGCTTGTGGGCAGAGCTTGCCATCTGGGCTTGTGGGCAGAGCTTGCCATCTGGGCTTGTGGGCAGAGCTTGCCATCTGGGCTTGTGGGCAGAGCTTGCCATCTGGGCTTGTGGGCAGAGCTTGCCATCTGGGCTTGTGGGCAGAGCTTGCCATCTGGGCTTGTGGGCAGAGCTTGCCATCTGGGCTTGTGGGCAGAGCTTGCCATCTGGGCTTGTGGGCAGAGCTTGCCATCTGGGCTTGTGGGCAGAGCTTGCCATCTGGGCTTGTGGGCAGAGCTTGCCATCTGGGCTTGTGGGCAGAGCTTGCCATCTGGGCTTGTGGGCAGAGCTTGCCATCTGGGCTTGTGGGCAGAGCTTGCCATCTGGGCTTGTGGGCAGAGCTTGCCATCTGGGCTTGTATACCACAGATATTGTTGTCGAACCAGAGTGTAAATTCATTGTTGCAATAACTACGCAAAAAAAGGTCTGACACCTCACGAAATTATTTGTTTTATCGACTCGAATATTTCGTAAATTTGTTGAACTGAAATAGTTGCGTTAAGATGAAAATAAATTTTAGTAAAATTAGTTTGTTGCAAAGTTAATTTTTCGTAAAAAATTATTTTATATTTTTATTGATAATATAAATATATATATATATATATATATATATATATATATATATATATATATATATATATATATATATATATTATAACTTCATTAGAAAGTGAGATCGTTTCTTAAAGGACCGGACGAGCCACACGCGACTCGTGTGGCTCATTCAGCACTGTCTCAACTGTGAGCACTTGATCAAGCTGGTTGCTACTACTTGTAGCTCGCATGCTTGCATAATCATTGAGTCCTGATTTATCTGGCATTTTCTGAAGGAACCTGTTCTTTATTTTTTAATTACTAAAACCGGTCCTTTCATCATGGCGTGATTCATGTACCGTCTACCTAAGACCTTGGTGTGGTGGTGTTCCCACCTTGCAACTCATAGAATAGTGTAGCCGCATATTGTTGGTGTTCCCACCATGCAACTCGTTTAGTTTACGTAACTGCACACTGCGGGTGTTCTTATACCCCTCTGTCGTTTCCCTTTCCCTCTCCATTACAATTCCACATCTTCACCCATCGTCATTTATTATTCCTGCCGCCCGTCCTAATCTACCATGTCCAACACTCTCTACTTCATATCTAACATCCTCACCAACACTTGTATATCTGGTACCCCCTTAAGTATATCTGTAACAATTGGTGAGGTTAGAGTGGAGGAGCAGGTGCCCCCAGGTGTTGCTCGAGGTGGGCCTGCAACATCAAATAGGACGGCTCTCTCTCTCTCTCTCTCTCTCTCTCTCTCTCTCTCTCTCTCTCTCTCTCTCCTCATTACGGTTCCTTGATTTATATCCGAACTCGGCATATACGAAAGTATTATTATTCTGCGCCAGCCCTGGCTAACACAAGTTAATCTGTATTTGCGTATAGTTAACCGACAATGTACTGATATAGATGGGTGGCTTATGTTTGTCTTGTGACATAAAGTAGTCCTTTAGTGTGTTACTTGATATTCTCGCACTCATTATTTAAGTTGGAGGATAGACTGTTCAGAGACCAGTCCAGGGTGTTAAAATCCCGCCAGGATCTAGGCTTCACAACTAGGTCACAGCCAGTGTCTGCACACACCGTGAGCTTCACTCCGCCCTTACCATCCCCTCACCACCCCCCACTTCCTCTCCATTTTCCTACCTCCGAAATGTATAAATAGGAGCGTTCCATGTACGTTAAACTTTTGTGTAATGTAATACTGTGCATTCCTTGTTCCCCACTGCCACCCACCATTGTCCTTCCTTTTTCTTCTACCACCGCCGTAACTCCCCAACCCTATCCCCTCTGCTTCCTCCTTCCCCCATCGCTTCTCCAGCCACCCCCTGACGATATCCTCTTCGTCCTACCGCAGTCTTCCAGCTCAGGCTGACTGATTTCATCACTTGAGATGAGAAACCCATCTTCTTTGATGGAATATAGCAGGAAAACATAACTAGCTTCTGTTTAAACTATGTAATCATAGAAAGTCGGGCAGCAGCACACTGTTGTACCCGATTTTTATGATAAAAATATTTATATTTTTGTATGGCTGTTAAAGTTACTTGTAGCATGGTTCTTCGTCACTGACTTGTATGTGCTCTATATATTGGCTTCAGTCCTCAGTCTTGTGGCTTACATATCTTATTACAATCAAAACATGGATACATAAATTGCACATATGCAGTAACTACACAGAAAATTAAAACGAAGACGGCAGTCTTCGTTGAGGTCAGAAGAAAGTTGAGCCGGAGTATTAAGTGATGTTTAAAGATGGGGAGCAAAAGGACGGAGGAGTTGATACAGCCTGGCTCACTAGGAGGATTTGGGATCATATCCAACGACGATACCAAGGTAAAGGTTTTAAGGGGAAATTGGGCCACTGCTTGCTGCAGGTGTGGGATCACCCAGGGTATGATGGCAATGTGGGACTGCGTGCCGCTAGTAACAACAGCTTGGTTGACCAGATAGTAAGGGAAGCCTGGCCTGAGCTGGTCTACCTGGGTAGGACAACTCTTGAAACCTGTCACAGGTATGTTAGGGTCGAGTGTTACTTCTAGCCCGCCCCTTTATAAAGCTTCATCGACCAGCATTTCTCTCTCGAGGTCTTCATTATATTTATTATAAACGCTATGTATGGAGTGTTCCTCCACCATTTCCATACAGAGTTCATTCTGCCCTCAGAAAAAGGTACTTAACATCCCTTCCACCATTGTTTTTTTTTTTTTACTTCGTATTCTTGAACCTCTGTTCTTATGATAAATTGTTAATGTCATCTCCAGGCTAGTGAAGGCAGCAGCATGTTAATGGAGGCTTTGGCAGACAAATGAATGACAGATAAAGTGTTGACATCTCTGTTGACGGTAGATATCAGAGCTGGAGAAGAGAAAGATAGTTTGCTGTCTAAACGCAATAAATAATTTAAAATACATGGAACTCTTCTGGTACTGTACTCCCTGGAGCGAGGAAAAGATAATACCTTATAATGTATACATAGAAAGTGATTGAAAGCCTAGTCCTAAATCTACAGTCATAACATACTGGCGTGAGAAATATACGAGGAAATGTAAAATAAGTCTAATGAAAAGCAGTGGTCACTACGGGCACAATAAGAGAATAAATATTCAAGGTCCAAGACTATTTACCTTGCTACTAGCAAATATGCTATATAGCCCTTGTGGTTTAGCGCTTCTTTTGGATTATAATAATACTAGCAAATAAATATTGCCGGAACAAGTTTCAAGAGGAAGCCGGATCACAACTACAGCTAAGTCGACCACACTTCGATTGCTATGTGCCCTAACAGCAATAGCCTGGTTGAACAGGCACTCCACTAAAGAGTTTGGCCCTAGACTAGGCCACGGGAGTAGAAAAGCTTTCCAAAATAGATTACAGGTATATCAGTGGTTACGAGTATATCACTGGTCACAGGGATATTACTGGTCACAGGGATATCACTGGTCACAGGGATATCACTGGTCACAGGGATATCACTGGTTGCAGGTACATCACAAGTGGAAGGTGACAGTGCATCAGAAAATAACAGGTAGACAGTAACAGTATGGCAGACAGGTGAAAGGTAGCAGTGTGTCAAGCGGGAAGGTATTGAGCAGGAGACGCTACTTGGCTTCTACATGTCGAGCAGCTCATCGACCGACGACTGCTGCCGCATTCCTGCTGCTGCTGCTGACCTCATGCCGCAACATTCTGACCTCACCATAGGGTCGTCACCTCTGAACAGGTCATGTCATGACAAGAACACGTAACGAATGAACAATATTGTTCTGTCGTGATGATAAACATGTCACGTGTAGAAATTTGTGGGGTTACAATGGAAGTGCGTTAGGGAGATGGAACGGGTGTGTGTATTACTGTTAAGGTTATGGAGTGAGGCCCCTCAAGGAAAGTTCCTTGACGCTGGTGAGGGGCTCTAGATCTAGGGAAATGGATCTGTGCTCCAGTTCCCTGAATACCTTCCACAGCCCCCTCCCCCCACAGGCGCTGTATAATCCTACGAATTTAGCGCTTCCCCCTTTGATTATAATAATGATATGGAGTGGGGAGTAGTGTTGTGTGGTGAGTAGTAGTACTGTGTGATGGGGAGTAGTTCTGTGTGGGGGAGTATTGAAGGGGTGGTTAGGGAAGTGGAAGATAGTGTGAAGGGAGTGGGTGAGGGAGGACCTGGTAATAGTGTGCACACCATGTTGTTGCAGGGGCCGAGTCTCAACTCTGGGTCCCTCTGAAGGTTCACGCAGCACTATCAGACCCTCAAAGAGTATTTGATAAGGCTGGTTCCTCCTTACGGATATAAAAATAGAAGTCAATAACTTGATTTTTTTTTTAAATAATCATGAAATTAATCCTACCTTCAGCAAAAAGGAAAAATGAAATATATGATCAGTGATTCAAAGCTAATATGTACACAGTGACGTAGTGGAGAATAGTGCCGTGGCAATGTTTTGGGCACGTAGCTTTGAATCGTGGTTTGAAACTCCGAGCCGTTGCTGAGGATGGGGGGGGGGAGGGTCACAGGTGGACGTGACTGTTTAAACAGAAGACAGTGTCCCCAACACGAGTAGAGATTCTGACGAACAGACGTTGACTGTGATCCTCTGTCCACCACAACACTTGTGAAGCAAAGAACTGCCTCGAAACGCTAATGGAGTTATAACTGGGAGAAGGCTGCTTGAATGGTGTGTAGCTGACTAAGTGATCGGCTACGTATAGAAGGGGGACCAGTGTAGGTAGAGATGTCAAAGTGACATATCTGATCTTGTAAAGATAAAGGCTGCCCTTCTGGATCTCGCCTCTCTCGAATGACCCGAGTCGACAGTCAAGGCTAAAAGAAATAAAGCACGAAGTTACACACCAATCTAGAAATCACTCGCACGATAGGCGTACAACCTTTAAAAGAAATGATGAATATTAAAAGATGACATAACACTATGCAAGTTAAATCAAGGCAGGAATAAATTGGAGTCTAAAACTCTATTATTATTATTATTATTATTATTATTATAAAATAAGCACTAAACCAGCGCTGCTCTAAAACCCTAGACAAGAGTGAAGCTCTTATTGAAACCAACTTAACCTTAAACATGTAATAATTTAGACAGGAGTGGAACGAATACTTACAGATTTGATGGGAGCTGTAGGTCAAGTGACTGACCACCGGTCGGAGACACCCTTGTCACCTCCCACCGGGTGCTCTAAGGGGGGAGGGGAACTGTGCTCCCACTCTAACTGAACAAGCAGACTGCCCAACAAACTACCACCACCATTCATTTCATACTTCCACCACTCCTATCTAATAAACTTTTCCCTCACGAACCCGCCTTTTCGCTAGTTACTACTGGAGTAACTTTTATATAAATGTTGCACAAGTGTCTTATTCATCATCTTGTCGGTTTTCTAAACCATTTATATATCTGTCATGCACAGCAACATCTTGGAATCTTTATACAAGGAATTTTTCAATGTTTCCCTATCCTGGAGGCATGACCTACTTTCACTGGTGTTTTTTTTTTTCACCGGTGACGCCGCCTCCAACTTCTTCACCTCACTTTTCTGCAATATAAAAGCACTTCGTACATGTGCTGTACTTCTATCAAGACTGATGGACTGAACGCGTTGACTCCAGGCTCACGGACTGATTACCTCTTTCTCCACCGTTCTTCTCTGTATTGGACTGAAGCCACTGGCTGGCGAAAGATACCCAAATGTTGCACAAATGTTTTACTGTGTTTACGCCTGGCTTCAAGAGCCTTATCGTACCTCTTCTTAAAGTTATGTATGGATCCTGCCTTCGCCATGTCTCTATCCAGATCGTTCCACTTGCTGACCACCCTAAGACTGAAGAAATACTTCTTAAAGCACCAAACGAGCCTGGCCTAAGGCCGGGCTCTGGGTGTAGAAAACCTCTCGAAGCTTGTCAGAGGTATATCAAAGGTAATATCCCTGTTCCTTATGTGTTCAACTTCGAGCTGTGCCCTCGTGTCCCTGCTGTGTAAGTCTACGTTATCAGAGGTCTTTCATGCATGACCCGGGTCTTCCAGGTATTGATTCCTAATGGTCCTGTAAGGGGCTCGTTGTCGGAGGCCCTAATTAGTGTCTTCTTGAAGGGTCTTTGTGTTAGCGGATCGTCCCTGGAATGATAGGTTAATGTTTCCTTCGGTGGATATTGGATAAGCGTCACTGAATGTTTGGGTTTATGTCGCTGAATGTTTGGGTTTATGTCGCTGACTGTTTGGGTTTATGTCGCTGAATGTTTGGGGTAGTGTCACTGAATGTTTGGGTTAGTGTCACTGAATGTTTGGGTTAGTGTCGCTGACTAGGTTAGTGTGGTCATAAGCTAGGTCTGGTTTAGTATATTTGTTGCTGTATGTCTGTATTAGTGTCAGTGAGACAGCATGACAAGCGAGGTCTTCTTAGGTTTTTTACTGGTGCCTCTGTGGTTCTAAGTATATGTAAATGGTCTTCCAGAAGGGAATAATTGTTTCACTTCCCTGTTCACTGGTAATGCAAAACTAATGCGGGGAATGAGACGAGGGACAGACGAACCATACCACGGGCGGGGTTAGAACCCGCGATCAGAGAGTCTCAAAACTCCAGATTATCTGATCGCGGGTTCTAACCCCGCCCGTGGTATGGTTTGTTTGCAATCATGTCATTACGATTTCGTGAGTCATAGAGACAGAGGAACTCCAGAGAGTCCTGGGCAGACTGCAGAGATAGTTCAGTATGTGGCTGTTGGAGATCCAAGGTCTTGAGAATTGTGGAAGGACTGGGAAAGTCAGATGCTAAGAGTGCAGCTTTTGTGGTGATAACCAACAATTATCAGCGAAAGATGTCTTGCGAGTCAGCGTGAAAGATATTTTTTCGGATTATTGACTCAAGAGGGTTATTAACCCAGCTTAATGCAAGAGAGCATTGTAGGTTATTTCTGTATAGCCCTTAGTTCCTTTTTCCCATGATACGATCCACAAGGGTCTACTGACACCTGGATCTTTATTTACTGGTGCTACACGAGCAGGACAATTGTAAGAACACTTTCCCTTATATCTCAACACTCCCATTTCGTTGAGCCGTCCACACCACTGTGCTACGAGCTGAACCACCTCACGCCGAGAACACTGCCAGATGCACATAAAACGTATATCCTCGGAAGCATATCAGACTAGGAAATTTCAGTGCAACATCCAGAAACCTGAGCAAGGACTCCATCATGACATATTACATTATACGTTAATATATCATAATTTGCAGCTTTAGCATGACGCCCTTACCTGATCAAGGTCAAACACATACTTAGGAAGCTTGAAAGAATACAGCAAGTCTTCTCGGAACCGAGATGCATGATCTGTAAGGAGAGACTAAAGGAGCTGAACCTGACAACACTGAAGTAGGGAGAGAGCTTAGGGAAGAAATAATTACAATAGGGATCGACTACTGGAAGTGAGTGGCTCAGGGACAAGGAACTACAAACGGAAGCTGAAGTCACAGGGATGTAAGAAAGAATTTCTTGTCTTATTGTTGTATTAAACTGGACTGGGGAATATGAGGATATGATGTTAGTAAACTTCATAGTTTCTGGAATAGATACGACAGGCCCCCACTAGTTCAGAACCCAGTAATGCCATTCATTACCTTGAGACGCTTTACCAGGCACTGACTCGTCTCTCGTAAACGTGTGCAGACAACAGTGTGTATATCAACATTCTTTCAGTAGTTTACGTAGGTGTGATGACTGGTGGATATATATATATATATATATATATATATTATATATGTATATATATTATATATATATATTAGGAGCGTCATGAAACAAGACGGAATTACAGCTCCATAACTCACCACTGAACTGTATCATTATATTTGTATATGACATACACCCAAAACTTGCTGTCTCTTGCTCCATTTTGTTAAAAAAAATTTCCTCTGGCGTCAGCGTGTGGGCGTTCTTCTAAGTTAAAATAGCGAAGCTTAGATGCCTCAGGTCAGAAACACTTGGGAAAACAGATAGCGTTTCGCCTACTCCGTCGGCGGCTTCAGGTCACATACAGATCTGCTTAAGGACAGAGGATGTTTGTACTGTATATATAGGAAACGTAGTGACGTGAAGTCACATGAGGTATGTTGAAGTTGACGTCTTGGGTAGATTAATGACAGGATGGACAAAAACTCATTTATGGCCGAGAAGAGGTCGGATTTGAGAAGGTCCTGCATGGCGTGGGCCAGTAGGTCTGTTTCAGTGATCCTTCATACTTTAAGCTTTTGGTATGTGCAATAACCAAGTTTCCTGGCAAGAGGCTCAGCTGTATTGTAGAAGCCGTTGTTCTAGTTGAGATTGATGGATATGCTGATGAGCGATAACTCAAAGATCTTGTTTCTCTGGATGTCTTCCTCCTTGGCTATGAGTCGTGAGTCTTTATAATTAATTAAATGACTGTGGGAGTTTCGGTGTAAAATGCTGGCGTATTGGTGTTTAGAAATTCATGTTTGGATGTATCTGAATGTTCGCCCAGGGGTATACACAATCCCTTGCAATCGTTGCAAGGCATTGTGTATACCCCTGCAGATGATCGAACCTGTTGATGTTCCTTACTGATTATGATATCCTGGATTATAGTGGATGCAGTAGTACCAGCTACTTGGAATGCGGTGTTGATGAGAATGTTGGAGACGTACTTGGCAGTGTACTTGGTAGGAAGGACGATATATGTTTCGGTGGTATCACGTCTAGGTGAGTTAAAAATGTTATGTACACTGAGTCTGTAGTCTGAGGAAGTGACGATGATAGTGAAGCTTAGAAAATTATTGGTTTTATAAGATCATTCTTCAAGGAATTCACTGCTGCAGATGCGAAGGGTACGCAGGAAAAAGCCTGTGATTATGCTGTGCTTAGTTTGATATCGTGGTATGTATAGAAGTGGAAAGATCGTGTTGTAATAAGACACAAAATGCGAGTTACGGCATTTTATCGTGAAGACGTTTCGTCTACTAGGGACTTCATCAGTTCACACAGAGAAGAAGACATGGGTATATATATATGGGTTGTAGAGAGGTCCTGAGGTGAAAGAATAAGGCAATGTAATCACAAGTGAAAAGCCAGCCGAGTAAGTGAAGTTAGATTTTAAGAATGATAAGTCTTGCTTCTGGGAAGTGCATAAGGGGGTTCTCAGTGTTTGTGTGCATTTTTAATGTCGTCGCTTCGGCATGCTTTAATATGTTCTTTGACTCTGTTATCTAAGTCTCTGGAGGTTTCACCGACATAAATCTTGTCGCAGGGTCCACAGGATATGATATAGACACCGGCGATTGTGTTCATTGGCTTTTCTTGACCAAGTCTTTTATAGTTTTAGTTGAAATGTTGGTGACTCTAATATTGGCTTCAGCTACTGAGGTATTGGAAAGGTTGTTGCTAGTTTTATTGAAGGAGAGTGCAATGTATCTGCTGGATATTGTGTTGGAACTGGAGTTGTGTAAAATCATCTTGGCTTTCCTCTTGCAGTTGATAAGGAAATATTTTGTATATTGAAGTTCAATGAAAACTTGATTGATATAATTATATTCTTCGTGAGATGCTGCAGTGGGAGAGATTCTATGCGCTCTTAAAAATAATCCAATGACGATTCCATGCTTTATTTGTTGACTTTCGGTAGACTTCGAAATACAGTTTATCGCCATCTTTTCTAATTAGTACGTTTATTACTAATTCATTAGTGAACTTGACGAAGGTTCCGCAGAATTGATGTTGCTGAAGAGATTCTGGATGTTGAGGCGTCGGGGGGGGGGGGTTAGTGGGAATAACTCGTATATAGTAGACGTATCTTAAACACATCACACATTTTGGGATACGAATTTAAAGTCTGTTTCTCCAGATGTTCCATGTACTATATATGTTGACCATGACAGCACTAAAGATTGTTTATACATAGAGTTTTCAAACGAAAAATCATTTTAATTGGCATGCAGTTCAATTGCAGGTAGTGGTAAATTTAGTCCCTAGTCAATTTTCACACGAAAGTCGGTGGATGAAGTGGTTGGCACCTTAGTGAACAAGGACGTCACGTTGAAACTACGTAACTTCTTATTCCTGATCGATATGTCCTTGATTCTGTTAAGATCTTCAGTGTGTTATAAGTGGGCTGTGCTTATAGTTCCCATACTAGCAAGTTGATGTGGAGCACTGCTAGTGCCCAAGGTGAAAGGTCTCATTGGGATACCAGGGTTGTGTGTTTTGGGTAGACCGTGCTTATTAGGACCTGCCCAAAACATTTGAAACCGATCACAGATGTAGGCTAGGTAAGGTGAGATAAGTCTCTTCTTAGTACTTAATGATAATTTCTTTAAAATTTTCTAGCTTATTGTAAATTAGTTCGTGTTCCCGACCACCATTTCTCGTTCTCCCGGCTTTTGTAATCTGCTGCATTTGCAGAATCGACGCACAGACTCTTGTTAATGGATATTTAAATACCTTATTACTAATTGAGGCTCTCCAATCATGCCCGGTTACATTCTTTTTATTGTGTGTTGGGAAACTGTGTGGCATTAAACAATGATAATTGGGTTGTAATAGCCATGAGTTTAGTGTGTGTGCGTGTGCGTGCGTGCGCGCGCTTGCACGTTTCGGGTTGGTTGGGGGGGTCACTGCCAGAAACCAGCCTGGACCGGTCCCGGTCCAGGCTGGTTTCTGGTCCCATTACTCGAGTTATTTATGGCAGTAGTACAAACAGCAGCCTGCGAACCGCTTGCAGGAACTGCCTAGTTGACCAGGCAGACCATAAGTCTAGCTTCAGGCCAGACTTCTAGTTAGAACAGTCCAAAAAGCCTGCCACAGGTATGTTAAAGGCCAGCGTAAACATCACGGAGTGTGCGCGTGTGAAGCGTGTGTTTGTAGCGAGTGTGAAATTATTGTCATTTTAGTGGTGTGTTGGAAGCAGGTGTGTGGTCCCAGTCATGTGTGTTGAGTGTGGAAAGCAGGTGTGCATGTGTGGAGTGTCAGTCATGTGTGCCAGTTACCGATCTAGTCTTCAGTGTTCAGTGTGGAGCCGCACGCTATCCTCGCTGTTCTTGTCCTATTCGTTGATGTACTTGGTCCCGTTTCCTAGTTTACCCTGACTGTCCTAGTGGCGCAGTCTGTCTCTTTGCATCCTGAGCCGTGAAGATGCAAGGAAGGTTAGCTTTTATTTTCTCACTGCATAAGGACATGGGGATGTGTTGGTGCCCACTGCATGAACTGACGGATGCTGAGGCACAAGTGAGGGCGCCCTATTGTTCGATTTTGACCGACAGTGAATGTCCTGAGAAAAAGGTAGATCCGGTGAGCTCTCACTGATAAGTTGTTTAAGGTTCATCATGAAGAATCAAGCAGGAAGCCTGGCCTCAGGCTGGTTACAGCTGTGGCGTGTTAGGCTCTTCTCGTTCCACAGAAGTCGTCGCTTTGAGACTGGTAATCTATCGACTGATGAATGGTCAAACATGTCTCGCCTGCTCGTGCGCTAGTCATCCTGCGCCTCCCTGTGTCTTGTCCCTCACACTGTTGAACATACAGTACTTTAACTGTCGGAGACTTCAGTCTTTGCTTATTAAGTACATAATTTGTCATAGTGTTTATCAAGACCTCTGTGAACTTTTAAGCTATTCTTGATCGTGGAATTCGTGATGCTTTTAACAGATGCAAAACTGTTTATGCCTTTTTATCTAGTCGTAATTTATTTTTTAATGCCACGATGAATTTTTGTGGTGATTTTTATGTAGTAAATTTGCACATACTTGCGAGCACTTTCATTATAGTGAGTGTAGCGTGTGCGTGCGTGCTGTTAGTAGAACTGCCATCAAATATGCTCAGTTCAGTGCCGTCTAGATACAATTCGATACAGTGAGTTAAAATCATACAATACTAGCTGCACTTGGAATCTTGGATCACACTGGTGCCGCCACAGGCAGGAACATAAGACTAAAGGTTATTAAGAGTTCGCCGTGTCTTTCAGCAGGTGGTACATAAGGTGGTTTGCGTGCCGGGAACAACTAAAGTGAGAGGTCGTCATCCTGGAAGAATAGATGGATATAACAATTTTATTGGTAATTCCGCTGGGTTACCAATGAAAGTGTTTAATAAGCCTCTTAGGTATTGATCAACTTGCAGTACACATGGATATTGACATATTTATGTTGAGCTGGATATTAACCCAGAAGTGGTATTGTCAGCACGTTTTTATTACGCTTCATATATCTTTAGTTCTTTAACTTGTGTTCTGTTACATCACAGTGTCATGTTTTGTGCGAGACTATCACGTTATAAAACACACGTGATGAACGATATCTAATACAGCCAGTATTCAAAGATGGTTGTGTTGCTACAGCCAGTGTTGTGAGGCAGGTGTTGTACTTTGTGCTTCGACGTGTGTGTTGTCTACCTGGTAATTGTTCTGGGAATTATGTCCGCTGTGACCCGGCGTCAAACGTCGGCTTCCAGGTTGATGGCATGATCCTTCAGGCTCTTCGTGCTAGCCGCACGTAGTCCGACGTCAGCACCACATCCGATTCCCTGCTGACCAGTAATTGTTTCTGAAAATTTATCAACTTCCCTTGGGTATATTGATATATTTCCCTTTTATATGGAAAAGCTTCAGACCCATTATGCTTAGAGTTGTATATGAGTATATTATTCCCAACCCTTCCTCTTATATGGGAACATTTTATACACAATTTCATTGGGCAAGTTCCTAATGAGTTCTTCCTGTGTTTTCCAACTGTAAATTATTTTTCTGGTCTGCGCTACAGGAAGCATTCTGTGAGATATATTGGGCGTTTCCAATTACTTTTGTGCTCGAATTGATAGTGAAAGTTATCTATACGGTCTTCAGATCTACGAGGCTTCTTTGTTGAGCCTAAGGCGGCATATTTGATCTGGTTTTGTGCGCCAGGCGGTATCTTATCTTGCAGTCATTAACCGTAAACCATTTCCCTAAGAGTATAGAAGATAAGTGACAATAATCATGTTTCATGATACGTAACAATGTGTCCAATTGCTACTAATAGTGTTACTGCTGTTGTTGCTGACACCGCTGCTGCTTCTGTTGCTATTGTTGATACCTCTATGTATATTAGTGTAACTATACCGCAGGTGTTCCTACCCAGTAACTGTTGTATAGCTGCACTGCGGGTGTTCCCACCCTGCGACTGATACTGAATAGTGCTCCTCATAATGAAAGAACAAGGAACTCTTGTGTTCCCACCCTCCCTGCCCTTTTCATTCACTGCAACGTGTTGAGGGTACAACCAGGTGCAAAGTGTTGAGGGTACAACCAGGTACAAAGTGTTGAGGGTACAACCAGGTGCAAAGTGTTGAGGGTACAACCAGGTGCAAAGTGTTGAGGGTACAACCAGGTGCAAAGTGTTGAGGGTACAACCAGGTGCAAAGTGTTGAGGGTACAACGAGGTACAAAGTGTTGAGGATACAGCCAGGTACAAAGTGTTAGGGTACAACCAGATACAAAGTGTTGAGGGTACAGCCAGGTACAAAGTGTTGAGGGTACAACCAGGTACAAAGTATTGAGGGTACAGCCAGGTACAAAGTGTTGAAGGTACAACCAGGTACAAAGTGTTGAGGGTAGAGCCAGGTACAAAGTGTTGAGGGTACAGCCAGGTACAAAGTGTTGAGGGTACAACCAGGTACAAAGTGTTGAGGGTACAGCCAGGTACAAAGTGTTGAGGGTGCAACCAGGTACAAAGTGTTGAGGGTACAGCCAGGTACAAAGTGTTGAGGGTACAGCCAGGTACAAAGTGTTGAGGGTACAGCCAGGTACAAAGTGTTGAGGGTACAGCCAGGTACAAAGTGTTGATGGTACAACCAGGTGCAAAGTGTTGAGGGTACAGCCAGGTACAAAGTGTTGAGGGTACAGCCAGGTACAAAGTGTTGAGGGTACAGCCAGGTACAAAGTGTTGAGGGTACAGCCAGGTACAAAGTGTTGAGGGTACAACCAGGTACAAAGTGTTGAGGGTACAACCAGGTACAAAGTGTTGAGGGTACAACCAGGTACAAAGTGTTGAGGGTACAACCAGGTACAAAGTGTTGAGGGTACAACCAGGTACAAAGTGTTGAGGGTACAACCAGGTACAAAGTGTTGAGGGTACAACCAGGTACAAAGTGTTGAGGGTACAACCAGGTACAAAGTGTTGAGGGTACAACCAGGTACAAAGTGTTGAGGGTACAACCAGGTACAAAGTGTTGAGGGTACAACCAGGTACAAAGTGTTGAGGGTACAGCCAGTACTGAAAATTTCCCATGAATGGAGTTCCTATTTAAATTTTTACACGCCAACAAGGCCACCGGAAGTGACCCCAACGTTAACACAGAAATTGTTGAAATTTTTATTTCATTTTTTTTATGCATTTGGGAAAGTAAACTAGCACTCTAATTTATGAATAATACAGGTGACGATGCTCGACTGACACTGATAAGATTTCTCACTCAGTTGTTACTTGATAATTGTCGAGGACGGACCGTAACGTCGTCCAAACTTAACTTTTCTATAAGCAGGTTATTAGTGAAGCTTTAACCTAGCCTCGATAAAAGATCAGAATTTTAAATATACATAACTACATTTCAGCTGTCGTAGTGGGAGCGGAGCAAGATGCGCGAAACCCCAAAATGAATGACCAGTATAGGATTAATAATTGATTAATTCTCAAAATTTAGTCAGAATACTGTGTATCACACCTACTACTGCTCCCTCGAAATTCATGGCAAAATTGTAAGCAGAATGAGTGGCACTTGGCCATAATATACTCTCCATTTGACATGAATATAGTGGCCTTGATTTATAGTAGTGTCTGGCAGGATCACTGTTAACGTGGGTGTGTAGTCACTGTTCCCTGTTGACATGTGTGGGGAGGGAAGCTGGGAGATAATTATATCTGTGCTGAAGAGGAAGATACTTGTATTTACTTGGAGGAGGGAGATAGAGATTATTGGAGTTGTTGTCTCCTGGCCTTGGGGTTGTGGTGAAGGCCGCGGTGACGTCTCGTGCCGGTGTCGACTATCTCCTCTTGCTTGTGTGGGAGTGTGCATGAATGTTTAAACCAGGGGTTCCCAACCTAGGGTGCAGGCACCTCAAGGGGTGCGTGATGGCATATCAGGGGGTGCGACAAAGAGTCCTAATGAAAAGCACAATTCCGTTTATTTTACCAAAAACTTTTCTAATTTCTCAACTTATATTTGCATTTTATGCAAATGTAATATTACTTTTGTAGGTGGTGCAACATTAATCAAACATTTCCTACGGGTACGCGGCATAGGACACGTTGGGAACGGTCAGCTATACTTTGGTAGAAGGCTCGTCTGTTTTTTTCCATTTCGTACTCTCAAACCCTAAATTTTTACATGTCCTTCCACTTCATTATTTTAATTTTGGAGGCAGTTTGTACCAAGACCAGTGATTTATCTTTTATGTTTACAGGAAATGAATATTTAAAAAAGTGATAACTTGTGAAAAATTTTTGAGGTGACAATGAAAATTTCCCGAGCCTGTGTTAAACTTTGTGGAGGAAGGTGAGAAGTGGAGTGAGGGGATCCAGGTGTGTGGAGCCGTGTTAGTGTGAGGCTGTGATCATTTGTATGGTGAAGACTGGAAAGCAATAGCACTGCACCACACCCCACTGCTTACTGGGGGAGGTGGCACTAGTGCTGGGGGGCCTCTACTGGGGTGGTAGTGCTGCTTACACTTGCTTTCACACTCTAGCACTGCCCCAACACAGTTCACTGCCTCCCCCTCCCAGGCATCACCGTACATACCCTGCTATCGTTGCAGTCTTCCGTTCTCACGTGGAACTGTCTGATACTGTTGCGTTCACCTCTTCCACGTTTATTCATCTGATGTAAGTCACCCATTGGTGCGAGTCACCCACTTCCACGGTGCTGGGTTACACACCTAATACCAAACAATTTACTGTGCAGTTGATGTGAGCGTATGGTGGTGTTTTGTTACTTGTGCCTTTTTGAAGTGAAGGATTGGTGGGTGTGTGAGCGGGTGTATTATTACAAGGAAGACAGAGCGGAGATGCGGGTGTGTGTGTGAGAGGAGCCTGGGTGAGGCGCCCCACACACAGGACACACAGAGGAGGACATGCACACGTCGTCATGCCCAGGGTGGTACTGAAGCCGCTCAAGCCATGCCCTGGCTCTCCCTCAAGGTCAGCTTGGGCACCTCATCCCGCCGCCACCATCAAACAGTAAGGAAATGTTCACTCTTCTCTTTTGCTGCACTTTTGCTTCAAATCCCCTCACCCCCACTCCTCACCCCCACCCCTCACCCTATATCCTCTACTCTTTCCCTAGCCTGTCAATCTCTTTCCTCAACCCCCTGCTCATTTTCCCTCCCTTTACCCATTTTTCCTTCCTTTAGTTTCGGTGTGGACTTCGAAATTTCCTGCTATACTCTCCCATGTGCTACTTTTTCCCTCCCATTCACTCTTCTCCCTCCACCCCTCTTCTCACTTCCCTCCCTTCACTCCCCCCCTCATTCCTTTCCCCCAGTGCTGCTGCCGCTATCACCCCCACAACACATGTATGTTGAGTGCTTTAACAATACTACTTAGGTTGCTGGTATACAGGAACCCCCCTTCCTTAAACATTCCAGCCAGAGGCGCCCCCCCCCTCCCATCCTTCCCTACGCCTCTGATAAGTTCAAGTTACTCACAGAACGAAGCAGTGTGGCTCATGCTTCGTACTGCCCAAATTCTAAATATGCGGCAAGAACTTGATATCCTAAGCATCAGAAATTGTCACTGAAAAAATACCCTCATTGGGGTCAGTATGCTCAGGCAAGCCCATCCAAACCCTTGCACAGAAGCCCTCCAAATTTTCCTCAGCACTGGTGAACACTCATCCAGATGAATCAAAAACTTGAACTGACCTCCTCATGAACCAGATACATACATGGTCTATGTCAAGTAAGGCAAGAGCGACACTTTCCCGCTCCATGGAATATTACCCCATTCCAACCCACAATCCCTCCCTTTTTCCCATACAAACTTTTTAAATCACAGTCAAAGCTTCGCCTTGAAGCCAAGCAGGATGCCCTAAGCTGTACTGATGACTTAGTCACACAGCATACACTTCAACAAATTATTTATGCTGTTAATTCTGTTCACCAATCCACTGGTGCAGCTGGTAGTGCTGTTATCTTTAGAGCGATGGCTCTCATAAACAAATTGATGCACGCATCAATAACTGGGAATCTACCCTTCAAATTGAAATGTTGGCCATACTCCTTCCACTCAGATGCGTCCAAGTATCAAAAGTCGACGTTCATTTATAACTGATTCTCAGTCATCCATAAATACTCTCAACTCCTTAATTAAGTATAAACTGTGGCATGCTTGTGTCAGATGCCAGGCACAGGTATGGTAGGACTGTGGACAGTGGAGTCAAAGTGCACCTTCTGTGGATTTCGTCTCGCATTGCTATTCATATGCATGATAGAACTGATGTATTGGCTAAATTATATGCCTGCATAGAGGGAGTAGATTACAATCTTGGGCTGTCAGTTAGCAGTTTGAGAAAAGAAATACGAAAAGAACTTAAAATGAACTTCATTGACTTAAGACTTGGGGAGATTGACATCAGTCAGTCCATCTATTATCATTCTATCATGCAGGAGCAGCCACATGTCTATGGTGCATCCAACAAGATAAGCAGACTCTTGGATGTCACTACCGCCCGGCTCCGGCTGGGTTACCAGTATCTTTGGGACTTTAAACCACACCACCACCAGATGTAGACTAAACGAGTTGTGCCAGATGGACAATTGTCACACCTTGCTTCGTTATTTGCCGGAATTCGATAAAATTAATAAATTCAGAGACAAATCAGAAATGTCCAAGAAATGTAAGTTTTATCCACAAGGTGTATTACAAACCATTCTGGAAAAATACTTCGACTTTGCTTACTGTAAATAACGCAGTACCGCTTTTTTTTTTTTTTGCGTGCGTGTGACCTAATTCTTGTCTGCATAGTTAATTCATTAAGATTGTGACCATATATAAACATGTAAATAGTTCATCACCGCTATAACGTGTTCATGTATGAATACTTTGCGACCCAGTCCCTGGACCCATTATTTGTCTCTGTAATCTTTTGACTACCGCCCAGAGGATGGGTATGGTGTACATAATAAAGATGTTAAATGATGCCATCACTCAGCAGTTTAGGCAGGAGAACCACTACGTTTCCTTGTTTAGTGATTAACGTAAGTTTTATGTATAGGCATAATATGATGTATAGGTACATGTAATTTTATGTGTAGACACGAAGTGTTTTTATAGACAATATTTATGCATAATAAGAGACGATGGGTGTTTCCAGAACGCTCTTGTTTTGTATATGTAGCCAAATTTGGCATAATTTGTTTTAAGAAATTTTCCAGTCTGTTGAAATTCAGTGGAATTTCTGCTAAACTTCCTGCATACATAAAAAAAGTAGCTGTTGTGGTTTTAATCAGCATGCATTCTTATAGCAATAATTATAGATGAGGAAGAGGGAACGAAAACTAGATTGGATTGTGAAGGGCCTGCCTAGTATGGGCCAACAGGCCTGCTGCAGTGTTCCTCGTTTCTTGTGTTATGTTCTTATGTGAGCGGTTGATAATCATTATAGATACCGGCGTTGTCACAGCCTCCCTTCAGCCATCTTCCTGATAGTGAGTTAATTCCTTCAAGATCTACACCATGGAAAATACTTATGGATTAGATCTCCGATCTGTAAAATAAAGCCAGTGAAAATCAGAGGTGCTGTAGGCAGAGTTAGAAGACAGTGACAACATCCCTAATCTAAGACTATTCCGTGTCCTACCAGCAGATATAATAAATATTGCTGGAACAACGGTAAAAGTTTACCTGCAGAATGTGTCTTATCAGTCTGGTTGTAATGCCCTTGCAGGCACTGTGGAATATCTTGACTAGTAAACAATGAAGTCTGGTCTCAGACTGGGCTTCAAGTGTGGAACTCTCGAAATCGGCGAGTATGTCACTGGCATGTGTATGACAGTCTTGTAGATGAATGGTTCAGAGAACCATGTGTCTAATTTATGACAGTCTTAAAACTACGAGGTTCGTGGAGATAGGATTTCCCATCCCTGATTCGGTGCCGAGTTTCTCTTAACGAAATCTTTCCTCTCTAGATATTGATTCCACGAGCTCCCATCTAATAATTTTCTCCAGAACTTTGGAAATTATACACGTTCTTGATACCGTTGTGTAATTCAGTGCGTCTTTAATATGAAGACAGTGTGTGCTTGTTATTATATTTCTGATAGTTCATGGTCTCCTGGATAGCAGGTGCTGCCGAAAAGTATGATAGAAAGACACTTGGTGTAGAGCAGATCATATATTATAAAACGTTTGGCTCTGTGTAAAGCTTTGTCATATCGCTCTTCACAGAGCTAAATGTCTTCAATAATAAATATATTTTTTTACTGTATCAAGTGTCTTTGTATGATGCCCCTTGTTCAGTGATTGAAGATCCTTATTTTTATGAATCCACTTAGATTCTCCTGCCCCTTTCTTGTGTTAATGGTGTGTGTGTGTGTGTGTGTGTGTGTGTGTGTGTGTGTGTGTGTGTGTACTCACCTAGTTGTACTCACCTAGTTGAGGTTGCGGGGGTCGAGTCCGAGCTCCTGGCCCCGCCTCTTCACTGATCGCTACTAGGTCACTCTCCCTGAGCCGTGAGCTTTATCATACCTCTGCTTAAAGCTATGTATGGATCCTGCCTCCACTACATCGCTTCCCAAACTATTCCACTTAATGACTACTCTGTGGCTGAAGAAATACTTCTTAACATCCCTGTGATTCATCTGTGTCTTCAGCTTCCAACTGTGTCCCCTTGTTACTGTGTCCAATCTCTGGAACATCCTGTCTTTGTCCACCTTGTCAATTCCTCTCAGTATTTTGTATGTCGTTATCATGTCCCCCCTATCTCTCCTGTCCTCCAGTGTCGTCAGGTTGATTTCCCTTAACCTCTCCTCGTAGGACATACCTCTTAGCTCTGGGACTAGTCTTGTTGCAAACCTTTGCACTTTCTCTAGTTTCTTCACGTGCTTGGCTAGGTGTGGGTTCCAAACTGGTGCCGCATACTCCAATATGGGCCTAACGTACACGGTGTACAGGGTCCTGAATGTGTGTGTGTGTGTGTGTGTGTGTGTGTGGCGGGAAGGAGGGAGGAAGAGATGGGGAGAGGGAGGGAGAGAGTGGGAGAGGGAGGAGAGAAAAAGAGAGAACATAAGAACATAAAGGTACAATGCAGCAGGCCTACTAGCCCATGCGAGAGAGAGAGGGAGTGATTGATTTTGCCACCGAAGTGGCTAGTTTATTGTGCACCCAGTATCCATCTTGTGGACGGTAGCGCAAGAGCATATGGATACACAATAGGCCTAGGAACTAGGCCCCAAAAGGGTAACAGGTGTACATTTGGATTTATTTCTACAGTTCATTTATCTTTTACAAGCAAATTTAGGAAATTTTCTTAGTATATCTGGTATCTTATTTTCATTAATAAGATATCCTGACATGTCACATAGGTTATTATATTGTCTATCCCTATATTCCTCAATAAGTGGATAATTAAGCACATAGTGTTCAAGACAGTAACCATATGCCTGACCACATAATTTGCATTTAGTTTGATCATCATCTGTGTGTCTCCCAAACTGCCAGAAGTACTTGTAACCAAGCCTAAGCCTGGCCACTACAACATCAGTCAGTTTGTTCACATTGCAAGTTGCTCCATAAACATACTTATCTACGTTCATGTTATCATAGTGGGTTTTAGCTCTACTCAGATTTCTAATTACATTCCTATAACAATTATTTTCATTATTTACTTCTCTCCTAATATCATTCCTAATGCTAGACACAGATATACCAAAGTTATATTCTACATTCTCCTTCAGGGGTACTCTTCTTGGCTAACATATCAACTTTATCATGAAGGAGTAATCCAATGTGTGATGGGATCCATAGTAATTGTACATTAATTCCTTTGTTCCGGATTTTTGAGTATCTGTACCTGGCTTCTCCAATAAGCATATTGTTGGAATCATTATATGAATCAAGAGCCTTCAATGATGACATAGAATCAGTAATGATAGAGTCAAGCTCAGTGTCATAAGTTAGTTATAGCGCCATTAGGATCGCAGTTGTTAATTCTTATGCCTAACTCAACAAATTTATTATCGTTCTTAACTAAGAAGGTGGCAACAAGAGCAGATGCAGCCCTGCCAGAAGACTCCTGTTTAGATCCGTCAGTGTAGATAACTTGTGATAACTTATTGCTACCAGCTCGGCGAGAAATTTTTTCTTGAGCAGTTGCTTTAACGTGTGATTTAAAGAAGGTATTACTAGCAATGAGCTTCTTGGGAGGGACTTGCAGGTATGTGATATTAAATGAACACATCTTCCACGGAGGGGTGAAATGTTCTTATCTACAGTGATACAGTTCATGCAAGTTATAAAACTTAATATGATTGCATTTTTTCACAATCCATTTGGATCTGTGTGTATTTACATCTAGACACTTAGTAAGATTCATAGTGACAGTGTCTGGTTCATTTCTTAACATTCTAATACTGAGTACAGTGTTAACCTCAATAATCCTATCACTGGTACTAGAGAGAGAGGGGAGAAAGGGAGAGATTGATTATCTATTTGATTTTGTTAGGGTGAGTTTTAGCTATTAGTCTCGCCCCATAACCATTTACCAAATTGATGTGAAAATTTTGTCCTATGTAATTTTGAAGCCATGTATTGAGTCTGCTCCGCGGTGTTATGTCTGGTTCGTTCCACTTCTTTACGTATCTTGATGCTGGTCAAGAGCTCGTTATCTAAGGAATTGAATCTGTGCTCCAATTCTTTGAATCGATCCTGAATGCCTTCCATTCCCACAGGTGCTATATGACCCCTACTTGTCTAGCGCTCCCCCGTGAATATTATAATGATAATCCATTTTTTTACCGTTATGTTAAATGTCACTGTGGGTTATTTAGGATTGCCCGAAGGTTACTTGAAGATTCCGGGATTCACCACCCTCGCGGCTTGGTACCATACCAAGACTGCTGGTTGATGACCTACCTGATCAACTAGGCTGTTGGTGTTACACGCAGTCCAACGTAGGCACCACAGCCCGGCTTATCAGGAACAGACTTAAGGAATTTGTCAAGTTCCTGTTTGATAACAGCTAGACGTCTATTGACAATTTCCCTTACGTATGAATAGTGTTGAAGAGTCGAGGTTCCTTTACGATTATTGTGAGTTATCTCTTAGTATACTCAAGGTATACTTGCTTCTCTCTGTGGTATTTTGCATAGTGTGCTGATTCTCTTGCTCTCGTAAGTAGTAATTTAAGTGTGGTGATTTGGGACCAAATATCCCCCATAATATTGCAGATATAAACTATAATGTATTTTTGTAGCCTACCTTCCAAAAACTACAGTTCAAAGAGCTCTAGGCGTTCCCAGTAATTTAGGTGCTTGAATAAATTTATATGGACAGTGAAAGATCTCTATAGATTCTCAAGTGTTGTAATTTCGCCTGTCTTAAAATAGGCTGTTAGTATTTAGCAATATTCCAATCTAGAAAGCACAAATGACTTTAGTGTATCGTCATTGGCTTGGCTTCTCTTATTTTGAAGGTTTTAGTTATCCAGCTCAAGCTCTTGATCAGCTGTGGTGCATATATTTGACTCCGTGCGGCTAGTACTAACTGCCTGGTTGATCATATCAACTAGGAAGCTAGCTCTGGGACCGGGCAGTGCGTCTTCAACTAACACTCAGTAAATCTAACTTATCAGATAGCAACAATGTTGTGAACCTTGAACTTACGATCTTCAAACATTAACGTTCCCCTTCCGCTCTGTTAACTGGTTAGAGTTTGCTTGATACTTCCACTTTTAAACTTCATTTTTTTTCCACAACGGAGTAGCTAAAAATTGTCCTCACTGAACCTCGTTGTTTTCTGTGGCCGACTGGAAGATCTGGTTATTAGTAACTTGGAGAATTGCTGTCCTCAGTGACTGCAACTCTGCAAAGAATATGACTGTATGACTCAAGTCTCTTTCTGTGTCTGATGTAACTTCCTGACGCTTAACTGGCGATAATGCAGAATACATTACGGATGTGGATTACGAAATGCAAGAAATAAACTTGAAATAAATTTACGCCCTCTGTGATTATGATTTATACAAGATGAAAATAAATTGGTCACGCCAGGATCAGGAGCTGGTTTGTAATAGTGTAAATTTGATCAGTTTAGAAATGTTATGTTGAAAGCGCTAAATGATTACACTTGTTCTTTGTTCTCCCAAGGCTAAGAGAATGTTTGGTAAATGTTGTGTTTGCTGGGGGGGATGGGGGAGTCCAGTCTCAGCTCCTGAGACCTCTGGGCGAGCATAGGGTAAGTGTTATCAGAGGCATAGGTTGCGCGCGTGAAGGTGCTTGTGTGTGCGCTGCTCAGGACGCTCAAGAGCAGCCGCTGATTCATTGATTTTCTTGCAGAAATACCTAATAGAACCTGCTTGTCACAATCTTAATTCTAGTTTTTTTTTTTGAACAAGTACAATAATAATAATAATAATAATAATAATAATAATAATAATAATAATAATAATGCGGTTTGGTCAGGCGTGATTGTTTTTGGTGCGATTACTTGCGGGATAATATCTGGGTGTTTAGTGTGGTCGAGACTGGTTGACTAGGGATTGCAAAGTGTGGTTATAATTGACTGGTGACCTGGTTGTGCTTAATTAATTAGTGATTATATGCTATGATTAGTTAATTACTAATAAATCCAGTGCGGAGATGAGGTGTAATAATCGTAATTGGAAAATACTGTCCACACTGAGACACATGTGCAAGACTTGGGTATACCCAAATGTTGCACATGTGTCTAACTCATCAACTTGTCGGTTCTCTGAACTATTTATCTATACTGTTCACACTACACACACTGTGGGGGGAGAGAGCAACGGACAAGTGAAGTAGCAGCAGCAGCAGCAGCAGCAGCAGCACTCACAGCAAGAGGCATTCTTGAGCCTCCCCACTGCTTGGGTCTCGGCCCTAAGCTGGGTTGTGACTCGAAAAGGATCCTGTAGTGCTTGCTGCCTTTGCACCTACTGACATCGTCTGCTGATGTGCAGCTGTCACACCCTTCGAGCCCTGTGTGGGCGGGGTTTGTGGCAGCACAAGATGCCTAACTTCTCCCTTCGAGCCCCTTGGTGGCGGGGAATGGGGCTAGGCCTGTGGACAGCTAGTCCCAGAAGACGAGGAGGTACTTGTACCTCCTCGTCTTCTGGGACTAGCCTGAGACACTCCCTCTACTAGTCTGACTAGTCTGAGACACTCCCTCGACAGGAAGCCAAAGCCGGGTCACCACTTGGAAAAGGCCCGGGCCGGGGGATTATATTGGTGACTCTACAAAGAAGAACACTGTGGAGTATCTTGATTTGTATACCATGAAAGCAGCAGTGTGTATTTCAGTTTTATACACACAAAGTTCATCACTATATTAGGGATGAAAGCATCCTTGATTTGTGGGCAACAGTTGGCATGCAGTCGGCATGCAGTCTTATTGACCCTCGTGGAGTCGATAGGATTTAAACCTAATACATCAACCAAATCAACTTCCCCACACCCGTGAAACAAGATACTTGAACCTTCGTTCCGAAACAGCGGCAAACTTTACCAGTTTCTATAGAATGTGACAGAAATACGATGGCTGTGTAGGTCTGCTGACAGCAACAACAGCGAGGTTGGCCAGGCAGTTTGGCCTCAGTATTGGTAGAACGATCTCGTAACCGGTAATAGGCATGATTGAAGTGAGGATTTTGATTGGCTGCTTGTGGTGTGATTTGTGATTATATATTTGTGATTATATGGGGTGGTTATTATGTGGTGGTGTAGGGACAGTATGGTGAGATCATTGTTTATATGTTGTGAATGGGGACAGTATGGTGTGATTGGTTAGTTGGTTATTGTAAGATGCAGCTCTTATGGTATACTTAATTGCCTTCCCGGTAACGCTTACGTATTTATATATTATTCTTGTAATGTGGAGACACTTTTATGTGTATATGAATATTACAAGTTTCCCTTTCCGCTTCCATAGGAAGTGGACACTTAAAGGCATTTGTGTGAAAGGAAGTTGTACCTGTCATGATGAAGTTGGTAATGTTCCGAAGCACAGTGTGACCTTACTGACGGAGTCACCTGCATATTATAGTGTATAGCTGGGAGCTGTGTGTGGGGGAGGCTGGTTGGTTGGATGGTTAATTATGTTTAAAGAATATCGACTACATGAGGAGTCATTATGGCTGCATGTAATTTGTTTACCACCAGTCAAGAATGTTTTTATTCTTAAAGTAGAGATTAAAGTATACACCGACGTATACCTGTCGGTGTATACATCTTGTGTGGCTGAGAGGTGATATAAGTACCCGACCTGTGCTATTTACAGCCATTATGAAGCAAGGCACACGTGAAGATGTTGGTCGGTCATATCCCTAGCTTGAGTAGTTCATTATTGGTGCCTCTGGCGGGATTGAACCCGCGGTCAGAGAGTCTCATAACTCCAGACCGTCGCGTTAGCCACTGGACCATTACGATTTCGTGAGTCATTGGTGCCTCTCACAGACGTCGTAAAGTGTGCAGAATGAAGGCACAACCATAAATGTTGTCCAGACTCTCCAGCTGCACCACGCAACTTTCAACTCTCATGCCAAATACTATTTTCTTAATAAGGTTACCTAACATTGCAGTGGTCTCTCTTTTATACATTTACCCGTATTATGTACCTTTCTTGTAACTTATCCATTGTTATTGAGGGAGGGAGAGAATACTTCAGAACAGTAACTTGTTCAGTTTTATCTTGAATGTGTTCCTGGTACCTGCTGGGGATGTGAATGTGTGCATTTTGCCAACGGAAGCAGTCTGGTGAGCAGTAGACCCGCTCGAGAAACACAGCGTGAAGGCCATTGGAACCTAGCTCTTCAAGGATGGTGCCGTGATGCCGGTGACAGGATTCCACTCAGTCCAGTAGACAGTAACTACCCCTCCTCTCCCCTTCCTTGGGTCAAGCTTGATTACCTCTCAGTCCCTCGGGAGATGTATAACCCTTACGGAATTAGCAGAGAAAGGTGGTTTTATGATTTGACGTGCTGTTGGAGTGTGAGCAGGGCAACATGAAGGGACTCGGGGCAAACCAGTGAGCATGGTATGATTAAATGAATTTATTGAATATTTTATCTCTGTGGGTCACCCTACCTCGGAGGGAGACGGTTATTATTATTATTATTATTATTATTATTATTATTATTATTATTATTATACAGTAAGATGTTAATTTTTGTTTTAAAGATTATAATATTATGAATGAGCTGCAGCCGTGATGACCCTCTTGCAGTGAATAATCTTTAAACCTCGCTAACTATAAAATATTGCAATGGTGGGCTAGTCTTGCCTCCTCTCCCCTCCTACCTATTCCTTATATGACCTTGACAACTGGCCCCGCCCACCATGCCGCTGGAAACAATGTGACCGGTTCAGAGCAGCTTTGGTAATCATTCCTGGTGTGACCTTGATCTGCTCTCCAGCTGGCCTGCCCACCCATGCCGTTGGAAACAGTGTAGCACGGGGGTCAGAGCAGTTGTGGTAATCATTCCTGGCTGTGACCTTGACCTCTCTCCCACCTGACAGTTGGCCCCGCCCACCCATGCTACTGGTAACAGTGCCAGTGCAGCTGTGGTCGTCATTCCCTGGACCAACCAAGGTGTGTTTCTGGCATCACTGCTCTAAAGCGTATTATAAATAGCGTACAATATCTACAATTTGACGAGTAAGGCACATGTGCAATACTTAAATATATTTATTTTGTCAGTAAAAAT
>NC_091299.1:3191810-3316810 GCF_038502225.1 Cherax quadricarinatus
GGGAGGGATGATGCAGCTGCAGGTTTGATGGTAGGTGGGAGGGATGTAGCTATAGATTGGTTGGTAGGTGGGAGGGATGATGCAGCTGCAGGTTGGATGGTAGGTGGGAGGGATGTAGCTATAGGTTGGATGGTAGGTGGGAGGGATGGTGTAGCTACAGGTTGGATGGTAGGTGGGAGGGATGATGCAGCTGCAGGTTGGATGGTAGGTGGGAGGGATGTAGCTATAGCTTGGATGGTAGGTGGAAGGGATGATGCAGCTGCAGATTGGATGGTAGGTGGGAGGGATGATGTAGCTACAGGTTGGATGGTAGATGGGAAGGATGATGTAGCTACAGGTTGGACGGTAGGTGGGAGGGATGATGTAGCTACAGGTTGGATGGTAGGTGGGAGGGATGTTTTAGCTGCAAGTTAGATATTAGGTGGGAGGGATGTTGTAGCTGCAAGTTAGATGGTAGGTGGGAGGGATGTTGCAGCTGCAGGTTAGATGGTAGGTGGGAGGGATGATGTAGTTGCAAGTTAGATGGTAGGTGGGAGGGATGTTGTAGCTGCAGGTTAGATGGTAGGTGGGAGGGATGGTGTAGCTGCAAGTTAGATGGTAGGTGGGAGGGATGTTGTAGCTGCAAGTTAGATGGTAGGTGGGAGGGATGTTGTAGCTGCAAGTTGGATAGTAGGTGGGAGGGATATTGTAGCTGCAAGTTGGATGGTAGGTGGGAGGGATGTTGTAGCTGCAAGTTGGATGGTAGGTGGGAGGGATAATGCAGCTGCAGTTTGGATGGTAGGTGGGAGGGATGCTGTAGCTGCAGGTTAGATGGTAGGTGGGAGGGATGATGTAGCTACAGGTTGGATGGTAGGTGGGAGGGATGATGTAGCTACAGGTTGGATGGTAGGTGGGAGGGATGATGCAGCTACAGGTTGGATGGTATTTGGGAGGGATGATGTAGCTACAGGTTGGATGGTAGGTGGGAGGGATGATGTAGCTACACGTTGGATGGTACGTCGGAGGGATGATGTAGCTACAGGTTGGACGGTAGGTGGGAGGGATGATGTAGCTACAGGTTGGACGGTAGGTGGGAGGGATGATGTAGCTACAGGTTGGATGGTAGGCGGGAGGGATGATGTAGCTACAGGTTGGATGGTAGGTGGGAGAGATGTAGCTACACGTTGGATGGTAGGTCGGAGGGATGATGTAGCTACAGGTTGGATGGTAGGTGGGAGGGATGATGTAGCTACAGGTTCGATCGTATTTGGGAGGGATGATGTAGCTACAGGTTGGATGGTAGGTGGGAGGGATGATGTAGCTACAGGTTGGATGGTAGGTGGGAGGGATGATGTAGCTACAGGTTGGATGGTAGGTGGGAGGGATGATGTAGCTACAGGTTGGATGGTAGGTGGGAGGGGTGATATAGCTACAGGCGGACTAGTCGCAGACTAGATTGTGAGCTGACTGCACTTCTGGTCACTTGTCATCACTTGGGCTGCATCCTGCCCAACTGCCTCCTCTAACCTTGGACTAATTATGCTGGGGTACCCGTTTTCTCTCTCGCACACACATTCTCTGTCAATCGAAAGGTTCAAAGTTCAATCTCGGTCGAGGTGAAACGTAAGGGCAAATCTTGCATTTGTTGCCCCATTTCAACAAGCAGTAAGTGCGAGGCGAGACGTATGGGCAACTCTCCTTGTACTTGCTGCGTACTATTCAACCAGCAGTAAGTACATACCTGGGTCTTAGCAAAGTGTTGAAGTAACTTCATTCTTCCTGGATGTTGTCAAGTGTTGAGCAGATATGTAACGTCCGGCACACATTTGACTCCAATTCCATCCTGTTCACTATTTGAAAGTGTCGTAATAATGGTAATAATAATGATTTTCGGTTGCTGCGCGATCCCAGAAAGGTGTCCCCGTATTCTACAAGACTAGCTGCCTCTGCCTCAGTGAACACAAAAGTAATGTTGGAGGGTGGTGATTAAGATACAGTGCAACGGAGTATTACTATGTATACGTATGTATGTTTCTGTGTATGGATTTCTGTATACGTGTGCAGTTGCATATGCATGCGGTACAAGTACTTAGGTGCGTATGTGTGCATATTTGTGTTTGTGTATTTACATGTATATTTTTATATACGTGAGTAGGTGTTTGCTTATGCATGTGTGTGTATGCATATAAGTACGTGTGCGTATATATGTGTGTGTGTACTCACCTAGTTGTACTCACCTAGTTGAGGTTGCAGGGGTCGAGTCCAAGCTCCTGGCCCCGCCTCTTCACTGGTCGCTACTAGGTCACGCCCTGAACCATGAGCTTTTTCGTACCTCTGCTTAAAGCTATGTATGGATCCTGCCTCCACTACATCGCTTCCCAAACTATTCCACTTCCTGACTACTCTGTGGCTAAAGAAATATTTCCTAACATCCCTGTGATTCATCTGTGTCTTCAACTTCCAACTGTGTCCCCGTGTTGCTGTGTCCAGTCTCTGGAACATCCTGTCTTTGTTCACCTTGTCAATTCCTCTCAATATTTTGTAAGTCGTTATCATGCCCCCCCCCTATCTCACCTGTCCTCCAGTGTCGTTAGGTTGATTTCCCTTAACCTCTTCTCGTAGGACATAACTCTTAGCTCTGGGACTAGTCTTGTTGCAAACCTTTGCACTTTCTCTAGTTTCTTTACGTGCTTGGCTAGGTGTGGGTTCCAAACTGGTGCCGCATACTCCAATACGGGCCTAATGTACACGGTGTACAGGGTCCTGAACGATTCCTTATTAAGATGTCGGAATGCTGTTCTGAGGTTTGCTAGGCGCCCATATGCTGCAACAGTTATTTGGTTGATGTGCGCTTCAGGAAATGTGCCTGGTGTTATACTCACCCCAAGATCTTTTTCCTTGAGTGAGGTTTGTAGTCTCTGGCCCCCTAGACTGTACTCCGTCTGCGGTCTTCTTTGCCCTTCCCCAATCTTCATGACTTTGCACTTGGTGGGATTGAATTCCAGGAGCCAATTGCTGGACCAGGTCTGCAGCCTGTCCAGATCCCTTTGTAGTTCTGCCTGGTCTTCGATCGAATGAATTCTTCTCATCAACTTCACGTCATCTGCAAACAGGGACACCTCAGAGTCTATTCCTTCCGTCATGTCGTTCACAAATACCAGAAACAGCACTGGTCCTAGGACTGACCCCTGTGGGACCCCGCTGGTCACAGGTGCCCACTCTGACACCTTGCCACGTACCATTACTCGCTGCTGTCTTCCTGACAAGTATTCCCTGATCCATTGTAGTGCCTTCCCTGTTATCCCTGCTTGGTCCTCCAGTTTTTGCACTAATCTCTTGTGGGGTACTGTGTCAAACGCCTTCTTGCAGTCCAAGAAAATGCAATCCACCCACCCCTCTCTCTCTTGTCTTACTGCTGTCACCATGTCATAGCACTCCAGTAGGTTTGTGACACAGGATTTCCCGTCCCTGAAACCATGTTGGCTGCTGTTGATGAAATCATTCCTTTCTAGGTGTTCCACTACTCTTCTGACAATCTTCTCCATGACTTTGCATACTATACATGTCAGTGACACTGGTCTGTAGTTTAGTGCTTCATGTGTGTCTCCTTTTTTAAAGATTGGGACTACTTTTGCTGTCTTCCATGCCTCAGGCAATCTCCCTGTTTCGATATATGTATTGAATATTGTTATTAGGGGTACACATAGCGCCTCTGCTCCCTCTCTCAGGACCCATGGGGAGATGTTATCTGGCCCCATTGCCTTTGAAGTATCTAGCTCACTCAGAAGCCTCTTCACTTCTTCCTGGGTTGTGTGTATTGTGTCCAGCACCTGGTGGTGTGCCTCACCTCTCCGTCTTTCTGGAGCCCCTTCTGTCTCCTCTGTGAACACTTCTTTGAATCTCTTGTTGAGTTCCTCACATACTTCACGGTCATTTCTTGTTGTCTTTCCTCCTTCCTTCCTTAGCCTGATTACCTGGTCCTTGACTGTTGTTTTCCTCCTGATCTGGCTGTATAACAGCTTCGGGTCAGATTTGGCTTTCGCTGCTATGTCGTTTTCATATTGTTGTTGGGCCTCCCTTCTTATCTGTGCATATTCGTTTCTGGCTCTGCGACTGCTCTCCTTATTCTCCCGGGTCCTTTGCCTTCTATATTTCTTCCATTCCCTAGCACACTTGGTTTTTGCCTCCTTGCCCCTTTGGGCGAACCATGGGCTCATCCTGGCTTTTTCATTATTCCTGTTTCCGTTGGGTACAAACCTCTCCTCAGCCTCCTTGCACATATTCCATCTTCTCATTAACTGGCTTTCCTGCCAGTTCTCTGTCCCACTGAACCTCGTTCAGGAAGTTCCTCATTCCCATGTAGTCCCCTTTCTTGTAGTTTGGTTTCATTTGTCCTGGCCTTCCTGCTTCCCCCTCCACTTGTAGCTCTACTGTGTATTCGAAGCTCAAAAACCACATGATCGCTGGCCCCAAGGGGTCTTTCATATGTGATGTCCTCAATATCTGCACCACTCAAGGTGAATACTAAGTCCAGTCTTGCTGGTTCATCCTCTCTTCTCTCTCTTGTAGTGTCCCTTACGTGTTGGTACATGAAGTTTTCCAGTACCACCTCCATCATCTTAGCCCTCCATGTATCTTGGCCCTCATGTGGCTCCAAGTTCTCCCAGTCGATCTCCTTGTGGTTAAAGTCACCCATGATCAGGAGCTTTGCCCTGCATGCATGAGCTCTTCTGGCCACTGCAGCCAGTGTGTCAACCATCGCACTATTGCTCTCGTCATACTCTTGCCCTGGCCTCCTGCTGTTCTGTAGTGGGTTATACATCACTGCAATTACCACCTTGGTATCTCCAGAGTGAAGCATTCCCACTATGTAATCACTTTCTTCTCCGCTGTCTCCTCTCTCCAGCTCATCAAAATTCCATCGGTGTTTGATCAGCAGTGCCACTCCTCCAACCCCCTGTTCCTTCTGTCTTTCCTCAGGATCTGGTATCCCGTTGGAAAGATGGCATCTATTATCATACCTGTATGCTTGGTTTCTGTGAGCGCTATGATGTCCGGTGATGCCTCTTTGACTCTTTCGTGCCACTCCTCCCACTTGTTTGTTATTCCATCAGTGTTTGTGTACCATACCTTCAGTTTCCTTTCCAACACTGTGGTTTGTGGGGCCTGTGGGGGTGGGAGACCTGGTAGCATACTGTGGGATTCTATGGTTGGGGGTTGGGTGGAAGCTGTGGGTATGGATTGTAGTTGTGTTGGGATGGTGTGATAGGTTGTGGGGTTCTGAGGATAGTTGTGTGTGCGCTTGCCGTTGCTGCTCTGTTCTGCTCTGACTGACCTCTGCTGGTTCCATCCTTGTCTCCTTTCCTAGCTCCTTCTGCTTTTTTGTCCTCTCCCTCAGCTGCTGTAGCTCTGTTTGTGTTCTGTCTCTGTCTATGAACACCTTCTTGTACTCTTCCGAGTTTTTCAACCGTGGTTTCTCTTGGAGGATCCTGTCCCGCACTGTTTCTGCCCTTTGTGTGTGTGTGTGTGTGTGTGTGTGTGTGTGTGTGTGTGTGTGTGTGTGTGTGTGTGTGTGTGTGTGTGTGTGTTATATGAACGTGCATATTGATGCACTTGCATATGTGTGCGAGAATATATGCATGTATGTATTTTTGTGGATATTCATATGCATATGTTTACATGTATGCACTCTTGCATATTAAGGTGTGTGTGTGTGTCTGAGTATTTGTGGGTGTATTGTACGTGTGTACATGTGCTTATGTGTCCACCTTCAATACCACCACCTCCACCAGTTCCACCATTACTACCACCTCCACCAGTATCACCAATACCACCATCTCCACCAATACCACCTCCACCAGTACCACCAATACCACCATCTCCACCAATACCACCTCCACCAGTACCACCAATACCACCACCTCCACAAATACCACAGCCTCCACCAATACCTCCACCAATACCACCACCTCCACCAGTACCACCAATACCACCACCTCCACCAGTACCACCAATACCACCACCTCCACCAGTACCACAGCTTCCACCAATACCACCACCTCCACCAATACCATCACCTCCACCAATACCACCACCTCCACCAATACCACCACCTCCACCAATACCACCACCTCCACCAATACCACCACCTCCACCAATACCACCACCTCCACCAATACCACCACCTCCACCAATACCACCATCGCCACCAGTACCACAGCCTCCACCAATACCACAACCTCCACCAATACCACCACCTCCCCCAGTACCACCAATACCACCACCTCCACTAGTGCCACCAATACCACCACCTCCACTAGTGCCATCACCTCCACCAGTACCACAGCTTCCACCACTTCCACCACCAATACCACCACCTCCCCCAGTACCACCAATACCACCACCTCCACTAGTGCCACCAATACCACCACCTCCACCAATACCACCACCTCCACCAATACCACCACCTCCACCAATACCGCCACCAGTACCACAGCCTCCACCAATACCACAACCTCCACCAATACCACCACCTCCCCCAGTACCACCAATACCACCACCTCCACTAGTGCCATCACCTCCACCAGTACCACCAATACCACCACCTCCACTAGTGCCATCACCTCCACCAGTACCACAGCTTCCACCACTTCCACCACCAATACCACCACCTCCACCAGTACCACCAATACCACCACCTCCACCAATACCACCAGTACCACCAATACCACCACTACCACCAATACCACCACCTCCACCAATACCACCACCTCCACCAGTACCACCAATACCACCACCTCCACCAATACCACCACCTCCACCAGCACCACCAATACCACCACCTCCACCAATACCACCACCTCCACCAGTACCACCAATACCACCACCTCCACCAATACCACCACGTCCACCAATACCACCAGTACCACCAATACCACCACCTCTACCAATACCACCACCTCCACCAGTACCACCAATACCACCACCACCACCACCAGTATCACAGCCTCCACCAATACCACCACCTCCATCAGTATCACAGCCTCCACCAATACCACCACCTCCACCAGTATCACAGCCTCCACCAATACCACCACCTCCACCAATACCACCACCTCCACCAATACCACCACTTCCACCAATACCACCACCTCCACCAGTATCACAGCCTCCACCAATACCACCACCTCCACCAGTACCACCAATACCACCACCTCCACGAGTATCACAGCCTCCACCAATACCACCACCTCCACCAATACCACCACCTCCACCAGTACCACCAATACCACGAGTATCACAGCCTCCACCAATACCACCACCTCCTCCAACGCCACTACCACCAGTACCACCACCACCAGTACTACCACCACCAGTACTACCACCACCAATACAGTCACCACCACTAATACTACCACTTCCATTAATGCCACTACCACTTCCACCAATACCACCACTTGTACCATCACCAATACCACCACTTGTGCCATCACCAATACCACCCCTATTACCATCACCAATACCACCACTTGTACCATCACCAATACTACCACTTGTACCATCACCAATACCACCACTTGTACCATCACCAATACCACCACTTGTACCATCACCAATACTACCACTTGTACCATCACCAATACCACCACTTGTACCATTACCAATACCACCCCTATTACCATCACCAATACTACCACTTGTACCATCACCAATACTACCACTTGTACCATCACCAATACTACCACTTGTACCATCATCAATACCATCCCTTGTACCATCACCAATACTACCACTTGTACCATCACCAATACTACCATTTGTACCATCACCAATACCACCACTTGTACCATCACCAATACCACCACTTGTACCATCACCAATACCACCACTTGTACCATCACCAATACCACCCCTTTTACCATCACCAATACTACCACTTGTACCATCACCAATACTACCACTTGTACCATCACCAGTACTACCACTTGTACCATCACCAATATTACCACTTGTACCATCACCAATACTACCACTTGTACCATCACCAATACCACCAGCTGTACCATCACCAATACCACCAGCTGTACCATCACCAATACCACCACTTGTACCATCACCAATACCACCCCTTGTACCATCACCAATACTACCACTTGTACCATCACAAATACTACCACTTGTACCATCACCAATACCACGTGCTGTACCATCACCAATACCACCTGCTGTACCATCACCAATACCACCTGCTGTACCATCACCAATACCACCTGCTGTACCATCACCAATTCCACCGCCAGTACCATCACCAATGCCACCACCAATACCATCACCAATAGCACCACCAATACCACCACCTGTACCATCAATAGCACCACCAGTAGCACCACCACCACCACCACCATCAATACCACCACCAATACCACTACCAGTACTATCACCAATACCACCACCACAGTACCACCACCACCACCAATAGCACCACCACAGTACCACCACCACCACCAATACCACCACCACAGTACTACCACCACAGTACCACCACCACCAATACCACCACCAATACCACCACCAGTACCACCACCTCCAGTACTACCAACACCAATACCACCAGTACTACCAATACCACCACCACCAGTACTTCCAACACCAATACCACCACCACTAATATTACTAACACGAGTACCACCAATATCATCGCCAATATCACCAATACCACCACCACCAATATCACCACCAGTATCACCACCATCACCACCACCACCACCAATACCACCACCACCACCAATACCACCACCAGTACCACCACCACCATCACCACCACCAATACCACCACCATCACCAATACCACCACCATCACCACCACCAGTACCACCACCACCACCAATACCACCACCAGTACCACCACCACCACCACCACCACCACCACCACCACCACCAGTACCACCACCACCACCACCAGTACCACCACCACCACCACCAATACCACCACCACCACCAGTACCACCACCACCACCACCAGTACCACCACCACCACCAGTACCACCACCACTACCACCAATACCACCATTACCTCCACCAGTACCACCACCACCACCACCAACTTCACCAGTACCACCAGCACCAACTCCACCAGTACCACCACCACCAACTCCACCAGTACCACCACCACCAACTCCACCAGTACCTTCACCACCAACTCCACCAATACTACCACTACCTCCACCAGTACTACCACTACCTCCACCAATACTACCACTACTACCACCAATACCACCATCACCACCAATATCACCACCACCACCATTATCACCACCACCACCAATATCACCACCACCACCAATATCACCACCACCACCAGTATCACCACCACCACCAGTATCACCACCACCACCACCACCACCACCACCACCACCAGTATCACCATCACCACCAATACCACCACCAACTCCACCAGTACCACCACCACCAACTCCACCAATACCACCACCACCAACTCCACCAATACCACCACTATCACCACTAATACCACCTCCACCACTACCCCCACTGCTTCCACCAATACCACCACTGCCTCCACCACTACCTCCACCAATACCAGCACTACCTCCTGCAATACCAATACCACCACCTTCACTAATACCTCCACCAATACTACCATTGCCACCACCAGTGTTACCAATACTACCATTGCCACAACCAGTGTTACCAATACCACCACCAATACTACCAATATCACCTCCAATATCACCACCACTAATACTACCTCCAATATCACCACCACCAACACCTTCACCAATACCACCTCCAATATCACCACCGCCAATACCACCTTCACCAATACCACCTCCAATGTCACCATCACCAATACCACCTTCACCAGTACCACCTCCAATATCACCACCACCAATACCACATCCAATATCTCCACCACCAATACCACCATAATCACCATCACCTCCACCAGTACCACCATTATCACCATCACCTCCACAAGTACCACCATTATCACCATCACTAGTACCACCATTATCGCCATCACCTTCCCTAGTACCATTATCGCCATCACCTTCACTAGTACCGCCATTATCACCTTCACTATTACCATCACCATCACCTTCAGTAGTGCCACCATTATCACCATCACCTTCACTAGCACCATCACCTTCACTAGCACCATCACCATAACCTTCACTACTGCCACCATTATCACCATCACCTTCACTAGTACCACCATTATCACCATCACCTTCACTAGTACCGCCATTATCACCTTCACTAGTACTACCATCATCACCATCACTTTCAGTAGTGCCACCATTATCACCATCACCTTCACTAGCACCATCACCTTCACTAGCACCATCACCATAACCTTCACTACTGCCACCATTATCACCATCACTTTCAGTAGTGCCACCATTATCACCATCACCTTCACTAGCACCATCACCTTTACTAGTACCACCATCATCACTAGTACCACCATTATCACCATCACCGTCATTAGCACCATCACCTTTACTAGTACCACCATCACCAGTGCCACCATTATCACCATCACCAGTGCCACCATTATCACCATCACCTTCACTAGTACCACCAATAATACCACCACCACCACGACTACCACATTCTGCAGCACACTCCCTCCATCACCAAAACCATAAACCACCGTTATCACCATCACCGTTACTAGCACCATCACCATCACCTTTACTAGTACCACCATCATCACCACCAGTGCCACCATTATCACCATCACCAGTGCCACCATTATCACCATCACCTTCACTAGTACCACCAATAATACCACCACCACCACAACTACCACATTCTGCAGCACACTCCCTCCATCACCAAAACCATAAACCACCATTACCACCATCATATGCATGTGTATATACGTGAACCTGTAACAGCATTATTCATTGTGTCAGCGATACCTGCAGTAGTGATGTCGAATCTGTGTACAGTGATCTCGTGAAAATCAATTTCGGGAATGGTTTATGTAAAGTTGAGCAGAGAACACCTGCGCATGTCAATTGCTCTACCAACCTTCACATTGTAATACTTTACCAAGGTTTAAAATGTGAAGTCGATTGAATAAGCCGTTCTGAAATTATTAACGAAATTCTTCGATTATATTAGCAAACTGTAGCTGACAGAACGACGGCTCTGGCATCACGCCGTTCAGTATTTAAGGGTTCACTCAGCTCAGGAAATTTAAAAATGCTATTTACAGTTGTATTAATTTTGAAATTTTCTACAATCCTGTAAGAAAAAATTCGTTTTCATTTGTTTGAAACACAATTTGCTAAAATTGGCACCCACACAGCTTAAAATTATTAAAAAAAGTCTTAAGATACTCAACCACTTGGGGTTTGAAGCTGATCAGAAGACGCATTCACTAGTTGCTAAATGGGAAACAATTTACTTAAAACTGGCAAATTGAAATTTATGCAGTTCAGAGCGAGTGTCAAGGTGTGTTTTAATAGTCACCAAACGAAACTTGTGTACTATCATGACCATAAAATGCATCAGCCATTAAATATTGAAGCTGTTCAGAAGAGATTAGCTGAAATTTAACGTGATTTAACGGGAATAAAAATTTCGGTATTTTACACACAAAATAATCGGATCTGCCCCTACACACTCGAATTTCACTCTCCACCGCTGAGGATTTTGGAAGTTATAAGAGCCATTACGGGAAGCTGGGAATAGGTTCAACAACTTTGGTCATAGGGCACATGAACATGTCTGTTGTTCCTAGCATTTGGTCCTGGTTACCATACACACGTGTTGAAAATTTTAAGCCGATTGGAAGAGGCGTTCTGTAGTTAGGAGCAATACACAATAAAAGAAATAGGAAGAAAAAAATTGAGGCAACCTCTTCAAGGTTACCCTTCGGGAATACATAATAATAATAATAATAATAATAGGGAAAGGCTTTTAAACGATCTAAGGTGAAACAAGAGCCTGGACCATGGCCGGGCTCTGGGAGTAGAAAAACTAGAAACTCATAAAAGACGTATCATAGATATTGATTGTAAAATTGTACTTTGAATCTAATCCATGTAAAACTCTCCAGTTTGATGCGTTCATCACAAAGCTGAGCTTTAGTGGCTATCATATAATTTTTTTTTTAATCTTGTGGTCAACATTTTGGCTCTTTTAGGCTGATGAACCATATATGTTACCTAGCAGTCATGGGTATTATGCATAATTGTTAAGTGGGGTTCAGTCACAAAAACTAATCCTACTTATTGTAAATTCATTATATATATATATATATATATATATATATATATATATATATATATATATATATATATATATATATATATATATATATGTCGTGCCGAATATGTAAAACTGGTCAATTAGCAAGAACTCATTTAAAATTAAGTCCTTTCTGAAATTTTCTCTTATACATTTAAAGATATATTTTTTTCATTAATGTTAATGTAAAATTTTTTAATTTTGCACCAAAAGAATCTTAGAAAACTTACCTAACCTTATTATAACAAGAACAATTTATTTTAGCCTAAACCAACTAAATATATTTTAAATATGTTTACAATAATTTAGTACTAAACAAACACAATCAAATATATTTTTTTCGTTAGGTTCAGAATGATTTTGGCGAAATTATTGCATACACAAATTTTCACTTGTACTATATGGCAAGATGAGCGTTGCTATTTAAGCCAAGATCGCAAGTTCTGCCTATTCGGCACGACATTATATATATATATATATATATATATATATATATATATATATATATATATATATATATATATATGCATGCAAAACAACCACTCTGAAAGAATAGAGAAATTCCAAGCGCTTTCGTGACTACTCACATTATCAAGGAACTATGAAAGTAAAGCATCCAAGGAAGGTATATAAGGGGTCTGGCCAACACCTCACTATCAGATCCCACAACGGTTATATATATATATATATATATATATGTGTGTGTGTGTGTGTGTGTGTGTGTGTGTGTGTGTGTGCCGAATAGGTAAAATTGGTCAATTAGCAAGAAATTTAAAATTAAATCCCTCCTAAAATTTTCTCTTATACGTTTAAAGATATATATTTTTTAATTTATGTTAATGTAAAAATTAATAATTTTGTACCGGAAGAGCCTTAGAAAACTTACCTGACCTTATTATAACAAGAGCAATTTAATTTAGCCTAATACAACTAAATGTATTTTATATAAGTTTACAATAATTTAATAAATACAATGAAATATATTTTTTTTCGTTAGATTCAGAATGATTTTTGCGAAATTATTGCGTACACAAATTTTCGCTTGCCCTGTTCGGCAAGAAGTGCGGTGATATCTAAACCAAAATCGCAAGTTTTGCTTATTTGGCACAACATTATATATATATATATATATATATATATATATATATATATATATATATATATATATATATATATATATATATATATATCGTGCCTAATAGGCAGAACTTGCGATCTTGGCTTAAATAGCAACGCTCATCTTGCCATATAGGACAAGTGAAAATTTGTGTATGCAATAATTTCGCCAAAATCATTCTGAACCTAACGAAAAAAATATATTTCACTGTGTTTGTTTAGTATTAAATTATTGTAAACAAATCTAAAATATATTTAGTTGGGTTAGGCTAAAATAAATTGCCCTTCTCATAATAAGGTCAGGTAAGCTTTCTAAGATTCTTTTGGTGCAAAATTAGAATTTTTTACATTAACATTAATGAAAATAATATATCTTTAAACGTATAAGACAAAATTTTAGAAAGGACTTAATTTTAAATGAGTTCTTGCTAATTGACCAGTTTTACATATTCGGCACGACATTATATATATATATATATATATATATATATATATATATATATATATATATATATATATATATATATATATATATGCAATATGATCACAGTAAATAGGTGATTTCAGAATATGCAAAACAACCATCGTGAAAGAATAATGAAATTCCTTGATAATGTGAGTAGTCACGAAAGCGCTTGGAATTTCATTATTCCTTCACAGTTGTTGTTTTGCATATATATATATATATATATATATATATATATAATAAAAAATCATCCACTCAAACTTATTTCACAGTTATCAGAGTTTTTCGCTTGTGTTGAGACTGGCAGCGTCCAGCAGTAGTCCACCACACAAACTGGTAGTTAGGTTGAGACTGGCAGCGTCCAGCAGTAGTCCACCACACAAACTGGTAGTTAGGTTGAGACTGGCAGCGTCCGGCAGTAGTCCACCACACAAACTGGTAGTTAGGTTGAGACTGGCAGCGTCCGGCAGTAGTCCACCACACAAACTGGTCGTTAGGTTGAGACTGGCAGCGTCCGGCAGTAGTCCACCACACAAACTGGTAGTTAGGTTGAGACTGGCAGCGTCCGGCAGTAGTCCACCACACAAACTGGTCGTTAGGTTGAGACTGGCAGCGTCCGGCAGTAGTCCACCACACAAACTGGTCGTTAGGTTGAGACTGGCAGCGTCCGGCAGTAGTCCACCACACAAACTGGTCGTTACGTTGAGACTGGCAGCGTCCGGCAGTCGTCCACCACACAAACTGGTCGTTAGGTTGAGACTGGCAGCGTCCGGCAGTAGTCCACCACACAAACTGGTCGTTAGGTTGAGACTGGCAGCGTCCGGCAGTAGTCCACCACACAAACTGGTCGTTAGGTTGAGACTGGCAGCGTCCGGCAGTAGTCCACCACACAAACTGGTCGTTAGGTTGAGACTGGCAGCGTCCGGCAGTAGTCCACCACACAAACTGGTCGTTAGGTTGAGACTGGCAGCGTCCGGCAGTAGTCCACCACACAAACTGGTCGTTAGGTTGAGACTGGCAGCGTCCGGCAGTAGTCCACCACACAAACTGGTCGTTAGGTTGAGACTGGCAGCGTCCGGCAGTAGTCCACCACACAAACTGGTCGTTAGGTTGAGACTGGCAGCGTCCGGCAGTAGTCCACCACACAAACTGGTCGTTAGGTTGAGACTGGCAGCGTCCGGCAGTAGTCCACCACACAAACTGGTCGTTAGGTTGAGACTGGCAGCGTCCGGCAGTAGTCCACCACACAAACTGGTCGTTAGGTTGAGACTGGCAGCGTCCGGCAGTAGTCCACCACACAAACTGGTCGTTAGGTTGAGACTGGCAGCGTCCGGCAGTAGTCCACCACACAAACTGGTCGTTAGGTTGAGACTGGCAGCGTCCGGCAGTAGTCCACCACACAAACTGGTCGTTAGGTTGAGACTGGCAGCGTCCGGCAGTAGTCCACCACACAAACTGGTCGTTAGGTTGAGACTGGCAGCGTCCGGCAGTAGTCCACCACACAAACTGGTCGTTAGGTTGAGACTGGCAGCGTCCGGCAGTAGTCCACCACACAAACTGGTCGTTAGGTTGAGACTGGCAGCGTCCGGCAGTAGTCCACCACACAAACTGGTCGTTAGGTTGAGACTGGCAGCGTCCGGCAGTAGTCCACCACACAAACTGGTCGTTAGGTTGAGACTGGCAGCGTCCGGCAGTAGTCCACCACACAAACTGGTCGTTAGGTTGAGACTGGCAGCGTCCGGCAGTAGTCCACCACACAAACTGGTCGTTAGGTTGAGACTGGCAGCGTCCGGCAGTAGTCCACCACACAAACTGGTCGTTAGGTTGAGACTGGCAGCGTCCGGCAGTAGTCCACCACACAAACTGGTAGTTAGGTTGAGACTGGCAGCGTCCGGCAGTAGTCCACCACACAAACTGGTCGTTAGGTTGAGACTGGCAGCGTCCGGCAGTAGTCCACCACACAAACTGGTCGTTAGGTTGAGACTGGCAGCGTCCGGCAGTAGTCCACCACACAAACTGGTCGTTAGGTTGAGACTGGCAGCGTCCGGCAGTAGTCCACCACACAAACTGGTCGTTAGGTTGAGACTGGCAGCGTCCGGCAGTAGTCCACCACACAAACTGGTCGTTAGGTTGAGACTGGCAGCGTCCGGCAGTAGTCCACCACACAAACTGGTCGTTAGGTTGAGACTGGCAGCGTCCGGCAGTAGTCCACCACACAAACTGGTAGTTAGGTTGAGACTGGCAGCGTCCGGCAGTAGTCCACCACACAAACTGGTCGTTAGGTTGAGACTGGCAGCGTCCGGCAGTAGTCCACCACACAAACTGGTCGTTAGGTTGAGACTGGCAGCGTCCGGCAGTAGTCCACCACACAAACTGGTCGTTAGGTTGAGACTGGCAGCGTCCGGCAGTAGTCCACCACACAAACTGGTCGTTAGGTTGAGACTGGCAGCGTCCGGCAGTAGTCCACCACACAAACTGGTCGTTAGGTTGAGACTGGCAGCGTCCGGCAGTAGTCCACCACACAAACTGGTCGTTAGGTTGAGACTGGCAGCGTCCGGCAGTAGTCCACCACACAAACTGGTCGTTAGGTTGAGACTGGCAGCGTCCGGCAGTAGTCCACCACACAAACTGGTCGTTAGGTTGAGACTGGCAGCGTCCGGCAGTAGTCCACCACACAAACTGGTCGTTAGGTTGAGACTGGCAGCGTCCGGCAGTAGTCCACCACACAAACTGGTCGTTAGGTTGAGACTGGCAGCGTCCGGCAGTAGTCCACCACACAAACTGGTCGTTAGGTTGAGACTGGCAGCGTCCGGCAGTAGTCCACCACACAAACTGGTCGTTAGGTTGAGACTGGCAGCGTCCGGCAGTAGTCCACCACACAAACTGGTCGTTAGGTTGAGACTGGCAGCGTCCGGCAGTAGTCCACCACACAAACTGGTCGTTAGGTTGAGACTGGCAGCGTCCGGCAGTAGTCCACCACACAAACTGGTCGTTAGGTTGAGACTGGCAGCGTCCGGCAGTAGTCCACCACACAAACTGGTCGTTAGGTTGAGACTGGCAGCGTCCGGCAGTAGTCCACCACACAAACTGGTCGTTAGGTTGAGACTGGCAGCGTCCGGCAGTAGTCCACCACACAAACTGGTCGTTAGGTTGAGACTGGCAGCGTCCGGCAGTAGTCCACCACACAAACTGGTCGTTAGGTTGAGACTGGCAGCGTCCGGCAGTAGTCCACCACACAAACTGGTCGTTAGGTTGAGACTGGCAGCGTCCGGCAGTAGTCCACCACACAAACTGGTCGTTAGGTTGAGACTGGCAGCGTCCGGCAGTAGTCCACCACACAAACTGGTCGTTAGGTTGAGACTGGCAGCGTCCGGCAGTAGTCCACCACACAAACTGGTCGTTAGGTTGAGACTGGCAGCGTCCGGCAGTAGTCCACCACACAAACTGGTCGTTAGGTTGAGACTGGCAGCGTCCGGCAGTAGTCCACCACACAAACTGGTCGTTAGGTTGAGACTGGCAGCGTCCGGCAGTAGTCCACCACACAAACTGGTCGTTAGGTTGAGACTGGCAGCGTCCGGCAGTAGTCCACCACACAAACTGGTCGTTAGGTTGAGACTGGCAGCGTCCGGCAGTAGTCCACCACACAAACTGGTCGTTAGGTTGAGACTGGCAGCGTCCGGCAGTAGTCCACCACACAAACTGGTCGTTAGGTTGAGACTGGCAGCGTCCGGCAGTAGTCCACCACACAAACTGGTCGTTAGGTTGAGACTGGCAGCGTCCGGCAGTAGTCCACCACACAAACTGGTCGTTAGGTTGAGACTGGCAGCGTCCGGCAGTAGTCCACCACACAAACTGGTCGTTAGGTTGAGACTGGCAGCGTCCGGCAGTAGTCCACCACACAAACTGGTCGTTAGGTTGAGACTGGCAGCGTCCGGCAGTAGTCCACCACACAAACTGGTCGTTAGGTTGAGACTGGCAGCGTCCGGCAGTAGTCCACCACACAAACTGGTCGTTAGGTTGAGACTGGCAGCGTCCGGCAGTAGTCCACCACACAAACTGGTCGTTAGGTTGAGACTGGCAGCGTCCGGCAGTAGTCCACCACACAAACTGGTCGTTAGGTTGAGACTGGCAGCGTCCGGCAGTAGTCCACCACACAAACTGGTCGTTAGGTTGAGACTGGCAGCGTCCGGCAGTAGTCCACCACACAAACTGGTCGTTAGGTTGAGACTGGCAGCGTCCGGCAGTAGTCCACCACACAAACTGGTCGTTAGGTTGAGACTGGCAGCGTCCGGCAGTAGTCCACCACACAAACTGGTCGTTAGGTTGAGACTGGCAGCGTCCGGCAGTAGTCCACCACACAAACTGGTCGTTAGGTTGAGACTGGCAGCGTCCGGCAGTAGTCCACCACACAAACTGGTCGTTAGGTTGAGACTGGCAGCGTCCGGCAGTAGTCCACCACACAAACTGGTCGTTAGGTTGAGACTGGCAGCGTCCGGCAGTAGTCCACCACACAAACTGGTCGTTAGGTTGAGACAGTAGTCCACCACACAAACTGGTCGTTAGGTTGAGACTGGCAGCGTCCGGCAGTAGTCCACCACACAAACTGGTCGTTAGGTTGAGACTGGCAGCGTCCGGCAGTAGTCCACCACACAAACTGGTCGTTAGGTTGAGACTGGCAGCGTCCGGCAGTAGTCCACCACACAAACTGGTCGTTAGGTTGAGACTGGCAGCGTCCGGCAGTAGTCCACCACACAAACTGGTCGTTAGGTTGAGACTGGCAGCGTCCGGCAGTAGTCCACCACACAAACTGGTCGTTAGGTTGAGACTGGCAGCGTCCGGCAGTAGTCCACCACACAAACTGGTCGTTAGGTTGAGACTGGCAGCGTCCGGCAGTAGTCCACCACACAAACTGGTCGTTAGGTTGAGACTGGCAGCGTCCGGCAGTAGTCCACCACACAAACTGGTCGTTAGGTTGAGACTGGCAGCGTCCGGCAGTAGTCCACCACACAAACTGGTCGTTAGGTTGAGACTGGCAGCGTCCGGCAGTAGTCCACCACACAAACTGGTCGTTAGGTTGAGACTGGCAGCGTCCGGCAGTAGTCCACCACACAAACTGGTCGTTAGGTTGAGACTGGCAGCGTCCGGCAGTAGTCCACCACACAAACTGGTCGTTAGGTTGAGACTGGCAGCGTCCGGCAGTAGTCCACCACACAAACTGGTCGTTAGGTTGAGACTGGCAGCGTCCGGCAGTAGTCCACCACACAAACTGGTCGTTAGGTTGAGACTGGCAGCGTCCGGCAGTAGTCCACCACACAAACTGGTCGTTAGGTTGAGACTGGCAGCGTCCGGCAGTAGTCCACCACACAAACTGGTCGTTAGGTTGAGACTGGCAGCGTCCGGCAGTAGTCCACCACACAAACTGGTCGTTAGGTTGAGACTGGCAGCGTCCGGCAGTAGTCCACCACACAAACTGGTCGTTAGGTTGAGACTGGCAGCGTCCGGCAGTAGTCCACCACACAAACTGGTCGTTAGGTTGAGACTGGCAGCGTCCGGCAGTAGTCCACCACACAAACTGGTCGTTAGGTTGAGACTGGCAGCGTCCGGCAGTAGTCCACCACACAAACTGGTCGTTAGGTTGAGACTGGCAGCGTCCGGCAGTAGTCCACCACACAAACTGGTCGTTAGGTTGAGACTGGCAGCGTCCGGCAGTAGTCCACCACACAAACTGGTCGTTAGGTTGAGACTGGCAGCGTCCGGCAGTAGTCCACCACACAAACTGGTCGTTAGGTTGAGACTGGCAGCGTCCGGCAGTAGTCCACCACACAAACTGGTCGTTAGGTTGAGACTGGCAGCGTCCGGCAGTAGTCCACCACACAAACTGGTCGTTAGGTTGAGACTGGCAGCGTCCGGCAGTAGTCCACCACACAAACTGGTCGTTAGGTTGAGACTGGCAGCGTCCGGCAGTAGTCCACCACACAAACTGGTCGTTAGGTTGAGACTGGCAGCGTCCGGCAGTAGTCCACCACACAAACTGGTCGTTAGGTTGAGACTGGCAGCGTCCGGCAGTAGTCCACCACACAAACTGGTCGTTAGGTTGAGACTGGCAGCGTCCGGCAGTAGTCCACCACACAAACTGGTAGTTAGGTTGAGACTGGCAGCGTCCGGCAGTAGTCCACCACACAAACTGGTCGTTAGGTTGAGACTGGCAGCGTCCGGCAGTAGTCCACCACACAAACTGGTCGTTAGGTTGAGACTGGCAGCGTCCGGCAGTAGTCCACCACACAAACTGGTCGTTAGGTTGAGACTGGCAGCGTCCGGCAGTAGTCCACCACACAAACTGGTCGTTAGGTTGAGACTGGCAGCGTCCGGCAGTAGTCCACCACACAAACTGGTCGTTAGGTTGAGACTGGCAGCGTCCGGCAGTAGTCCACCACACAAACTGGTCGTTAGGTTGAGACTGGCAGCGTCCGGCAGTAGTCCACCACACAAACTGGTAGTTAGGTTGAGACTGGCAGCGTCCGGCAGTAGTCCACCACACAAACTGGTAGTTAGGTTGAGACTGGCAGCGTCCGGCAGTAGTCCACCACACAAACTGGTCGTTAGGTTTGCCTGATATTTATTCTCCATAATGGCTGTGTCTTGGAAGTCATTCACTACCTACCTGGTGTGTACCCGGAGGGTGTTCCGGGGGGTCAACGCCCCCGCTGCCCAGTCCTAGACCAGATCTCCCGGTGGGTCAGGGCCTAATCAACCAGGCTGTTACTGCTGGCCCCTCGTAGTCCAACGTACGAACCACAGCCCGGCTGATCCGGCACTGACTTCAGGTATCTGTTCAGTTCCCTCTTGAAGGCAGCCAGGGATCTATTGGCAATTCCCCTTATGGCTGGTGGGAGGTTGTTGAACAGTCTTGGGCTTCGGACACTTATTGTATATTCTTTGTGTACTCATGACCCCCCTGAAGAGTTCGATTTCATAGAAACTGTACTTGTTGGAGCGAAACTCAACTTCAGTTATGAATACAGAGGCTCAACATTAATCAGAAACTCACCTTTATAAACGAGAACTGAAACCATTGTTGGCCACTGTTATAATTAAATCTCTCTCTCTCTCTCTCTCTCTCTCTCTCTCTCTCTGGGTTGTGGTAGTGGTGGGTGGTAGTAGCAGTGGATGTTGAGTTGTGTTGAGGGAAACATGATACTGGTGGTAGAATAGTGGTGGATGTGGTGGTCCTGCACTGTGTGTTGGGGAGGGGGGGGAGGGGTCGATCATCACAATGGTTGTCATGTCCTTCAGTGATCAAGCCAAACCCCCAATCCTCTGCCTACCACTTTCACCCCCACTCTTTCTCCCCTCCCCGCACCTGATCCACCACCTGCTTCCCTAGAACCTCCACATGCCTGACCCCCTGCTACCACTTGCCTCACACCCCCCCTACTAACACTTACCTCATGACCCTGAAGTGGTGCTAGGTTTGCCTCAAGTCACGCTGCAGTATTGATAGTGTGTGTGTGTGTGTGTGTGTGTGTGTGTGTGTGTGTGTGTGTGTGTGTGTGTGTGTGTGTGTGTGTTTTAAAGTTGCCTGCAGTATCGTCAGTGTGTAAACATTGGGAGGAAAAAACTATCGTACAATATGGTACATAAAAAAGGGATCTGGGAGTAAACATCACACTTAATGTGTCACCTGAGGTGCACATTAACCGCCTAACTTTTGCTCACATGCAAGACTGGAGATTAAGAATTGCCATCAGAGTTTAAGGAATTTATCAAGACACTTAGTAAATTGGTAGACAGCAACCATCCAGGGAGGGACTACTGGAGCCTGATAAACATGGTTCATTTATCACATTTATTTGTTGCTTTGTCCTATAAACACTAAAATAACATGTAAATTTTGCTACCTTCTTTCTTTCAATATTCATTTTCCTTTCAAGTCTGCTTCTTAATTTTTATTTCTGTAATATTATGTCTTTAATTTAGGTATGGTTTGCAAAGGCATTTGACAAATGTGATCATGGAGTGATAGCACACAAAATGAGGGCCTTGGGCATTACAGGGATGGTGGGCAGATGGATTTTCAGGTTCCTAACACACACAACACAAAAAGTAGTAGTAAATAGAGTAAAGTCCACCATCAGTGCAATAAAAAGCTCAGTTCCCCAAGGCACTGTCCTGGCACCTCTGCTGTTTCTCATCCTCATAGACATACGTAAAAACACCCGTCACAGTTTTGAAACATAATTTGCAGATGATACTAAAATAAGCATGAAAGTCACTTCGGTAGAAGACACTGAAAAATTACAGGAAGATATAAGCGTTGTTTTCCAGTGGGCAATGGAGAACAAGATGACATTCAATGGTGATGAGTTTCAACTGCTTAGGTTTGGAAAGAATGAAGAACTCAAAAGGAACACTGTATACAAAACTTAAGAGGATCATCAAATAGAACGAAAGGAACACATGAAAGCCTTGGGAATAATTATGTCAGCTGACCTTTCTTTCAAAGAACACAATAAGACCAAAGTCGCGACAGCCAGGAGAATGACAGGGTGGGTATTGAGAACCTTCAAAACAAGGAAAATAATGCCAGTGGTGACACTTTTCAAATCGCTAGAGCTCCCTCGCTTGGAATATTCCTCAGTGTTGATGGCCCCGTTCAGGGCAGGAGAAATATTAGAGCAGGAACAAATGCAGATATCGTTTATGGCCCGCATAGAGCTAAAGGATTTAAATTACTGGGAACGCCTTAAAATATTAAATATGTACTCGCTGGATCGGAGGAGAGAGTGAGACATACGTACATGATAATATATACCTAGAAAGTACTCGAGAGCCAGTTCCCAAATCTGCACACGGCCATAACATACTGAAGCGAGAGATATGGGAAGAAGTGCAAAATAAACCCAGTGAAAAGCAGAGGTGCAGTGGGCACATGATTATTCAACATCTTACCAGGAGATATCAGAAACAATGCTGGAACAGATGTTAAAGTCTTCAAGACGAAATTGGACAAATGTCTTCACAAGGTGCCAAATCAACCAGGCTCTGATGGATATGTGGGGCCACCAGCAACAGTCTGGTTGACCAGGCTAGCATTGCATGGAGTAGACTCTCGAAACTCACCAAAGGTATATTGTGAAGGCTTACTCAACCCTGTAAGATCTTAAGTAGGTCTTACCAAGGCTGGCCCCTCCTTAGGAAAATAATGAATAGAAAAAGAATAATATACAAATATAAACACTTTATTGTTATAATTGTAAATATAAAACATTTAAATATGAACTTTTATCCTACGTGAAAGAGAGATGAAAATTGAAATAAAAAAATATTTAAATTCAACGCTAATATGTACAGTTAGACTGTGGTGTCTGGTTGATGTTGACACCGCGCCTTGTAGAAATTGTAACCGTTGCTGATGATGTGGGGGGTCACAGCTGTTGAGTGACAACCCAACGAGTAGTTCGTCACAGTGTCTCCAGCCTTGAATAATCCGCCAAGGTGATAGGAACGCAGGTCTTTCACCACTGCAAAGATGAGGGGTAGTTACCTGCGGTTGGCTACACTCAGGTATGTAGATAAAAAGTGACGTCCCAGAACTCGTGTGAAGCTCGTCTCCTTCAACACTGTCTCTGTAGTTGCCAGATGACCCAAGCTGGCATTCCAAGAGTCGTGTTGGGAGCTGTGAGTCAAGTGATTATCCATTTGGTCGTAGCCCCACGCGTCACCTTTCCGGGTGGAAAAAAGGGGAGGGGGATAGCGGGAGCTAGACACTGACCCTACCTTAACAAGCAGACTGGCAATCAAACTATCGTCACCATATACTCGCTCGCTACTCCTATCTGTTGAACTTTTCCCTCACATATATCATAGGTGAGATCAAACCGCAGGTACCATCCTTGAGATCATATACATATAAATTATTTATATCAGTCTGTGCGCACCATTATCATGGAACCCCCCACTTGTTCGTGCAAGTTTAGGAACTCGATGAGGTACTAAGAATCATCTAATTATAATGTAAAGACGACTGCGATACTGAAGGATACTAATTATATATATATATATATATATATATATATATATATATATATATATATATATATATATATATATATATATATATATATATATATATATATAACGACTTTAAAAGAAGCATGGAGCAGAGGGAGGCCATTATTACGAACAATAACATAAAATCTTGTCGATGAAAGATTGAATATCAGATTGGAAGGAGGGAGAATGAAGGAAGTATGCTCAAATATGTGCAAGTGAATTTGTCGGCAGATGAGTCTATGAAAGATGGACAAGAACGGATAGAGACAAGACGATTCAGAATGCTAGACAAGGTCAAAGGTACACGGAAGGTAAAGACACAGGAAGAATCACAGCGATGTCAGGAAATACTAAATCAGTCTCAGCTGGATGAAGAAGTGTAGAGAATAGCTATTTCAGAGTTCCAAGGGTGGATACGATAGCACCAGAAGTGTCACAGGCCAATATAATCGCTCAGAAATCTGTAAGAATTCTCATGTGTGTAGTTAAGTTAGCTGTGATGTATATATATAATGTTGATAGTTGGAGTAACTGCGAAGCTTTGGTGGAATAATTACGACGATTGGTGTAATTGCAATGATTGGTTGATTAACTGCAGTGATTGGTGGAATTTCTGCAATGAGTGTTGGAATAACTGACTAATTCGTGTTGCTGGTTTATGATGTAAGGCAAATGATATTCCCTCAGTGAAGGAGGACAGTTAAAATTTACACTACTGGTGTTCTAGAACAGTGAAGCCTCACACTACTGGTGTTCTAGAACAGTGAAGCCTCACGCTACTGGTGTTCTAGCACAGTGAAGCCTCACACTACTGGTGTTCTAGAACAGTGAAGCCTCACGCTACTGGTGTTCTAGCACAGTGAAGCCTCACACTACTGGTGTTCTAGAACAGTGAAGCCTCACGCTACTGGTGTTCTAGCACAGTGAAGCATCACGCTACTGGTGTTCTAGCACAGTGAAGCCTCACACTACTGGTGTTCTAGCACAGTGAAGCCTCACACTACTGGTGTTCTAGCACAGTGAAGCCTCACACTACTGGTGTTCTAGCACAGTGAAGCCTCACACTACTGGTGTTCTAGCACAGTGAAGCCTCACACTACTGGTGTTCTAGAACAGTGAAGCCTCACACTACTGGTGTTCTAGAACAGTGAAGCCTCACACTACTGGTGTTCTAGAACAGTGAAGCCTCACACTACTGGTGTTCTAGAACAGTGAAGCCTCACACTACTGGTGTTCTAGAACAGTGAAGCCTCACACTACTGGTGTTCTAGCACAATGAAGCCTCACACTACTGGTGTTCTAGAACAGTGAAGCCTCACACTACTGGTGTTCTAGAACAGTGAAGCCTCACACTACTGGTGTTCTAGAACAGTGAAGCCTCACACTACTGGTGTTCTAGAACAGTGAAGCCTCACACTACTGGTGTTCTAGAACAGTGAAGCCTCACACTACTGGTGTTCTAGAACAGTGAAACCTCACACTACTGGTGTTCTAGAACAGTGAAGCCTCACGCTATTGGTGTTCTAGCACAGCGAAGCCTCACACTACTGGTGTTCTAGCACAGCGAAGCCTCACACTACTGGTGTTCTAGCACAGCGAAGCCTCACACTACTGGTGTTCTAGAACAGTGAAGCCTCACACAACTGGTGTTCTAGCACATTGAAACCTCACACTACTGGTGTTCTAGCACAGTGAAGCCTCACACTACTGGTGTTCTAGAACAGTGAAGCCTCACACTACTGGTGTTCTAGCACATTGAAACCTCACACTACTGGTGTTCTAGAACAGTGAAGCCTCACACTACTGGTGTTCTAGCACATTGAAACCTCACACTACTGGTGTTCTAGAACAGTGAAGCCTCACACTACTGGTGTTCTAGAACAGTGAAGCCTCACACTACTGGTGTTCTAGAACAGTGAAGCCTCACACTACTGGTGTTCTAGAACAGTGAAGCCTCACACTACTGGTGTTCTAGAACAGTGAAGCCTCACACTACTGGTGTTCTAGAACAGTGAAACCTCACACTACTGGTGTTCTAGAACAGTGAAGCCTCACGCTATTGGTGTTCTAGCACAGCGAAGCCTCACACTACTGGTGTTCTAGCACAGCGAAGCCTCACACTACTGGTGTTCTAGCACAGCGAAGCCTCACACTACTGGTGTTCTAGAACAGTGAAGCCTCACACAACTGGTGTTCTAGCACATTGAAACCTCACACTACTGGTGTTCTAGCACAGTGAAGCCTCACACTACTGGTGTTCTAGCACAGTGAAGCCTCACACTACTGGTGTTCTAGAACAGTGAAGCCTCACAATACTGGTGTTCTAGAACAGTGAAGCCTCACAATACTGGTGTTCTAGAACAGTGAAGCCTCACACTACTGGTCTAGCACATTGAAACCTCACACTACTGGTGTTCTAGAACAGTGAAGCCTCACACTACTGGTGTTCTAGCACATTGAAACCTCACACTACTGGTGTTCTAGCACAGTGAAGCCTCACACTACTGGTGTTCTAGCACATTGAAACCACACTACTGGTGTTCTAGCACAGTGAAGCCTCACACTACTGGTGTTCTAGCACATTGAAACCTCACACTACTGGTGTTCTAGCACAGTGAAGCCTCACACTAGTGGTGTTCTAGCACAGTGAAGCCTCACACTACTGGTGTTCTAGCACAGTGAAGCCTCACACTACTGGTGTTCTAGAACAGTGAAGCCTCGCACTACTGGTGTTCTAGCACAGTGAAGCCTCACACTACTGGTGTTCTAGCACAGTGAAGCCTCGCACTACTGGTGTTCTAGCACAGTGAAGCCTAACTCTACTGGTGTTCTAGCACAGTGAAGCCTCGCACTACTGGTGTTCTAGCACAGTGAAGCCTCGCACTACTGGTGTTCTAGCACAATGAAGCCTCACACTACTGGTGTTCTAGCACAGTGAAGCCTCACACTACTGGTGTTCTAGCACAGTGAAGCCTCACACTACTGGTGTTCTAGCACAGTGAAGCCTCACACTACTGGTGTTCTAGCACAGTGAAGCCTCACACTACTGGTGTTCTAGCACAGTGAAGCCTCACACTACTGGTCTAGCACAGTGAAGCCTCACACTACTGGTGTTCTAGCACAGTGAAGCCTCACACTACTGGTCTAGCACAGTGAAGCCTTACACTACTGGTGTTCTAGCACAGTGAAGCCTCACACTACTGGTGTTCTAGCACAGTGAAGCCTCACACTACTGGTGTTCTAGCACAGTGAAGCCTCACACTACTGGTCTAGCACAGTGAAGCCTTACACTACCGGTGTTCTAGCACATTGAAGCATTGCACTACTGGTGTTTTAACACAGTGAAGCCTCACATTACTGGTGTTCTAGCACAGTGAAGCCTCACACTTCTGGTGTTCTAGCACAGTGAAGCCTCACACTTCTGGTGTTCTAGCACAGTGAAGCCTCACACTTCTGGTGTTCTAGCACAGTGAAGCATTACACTACTGGTGTTCTAACAGTGAAGCCTCACATTACTGGTGTTCTAACACAGTGAAGCCTCACACTACTGGTGTTCTAGCACAGTGAAGCCTCACACTACTGGTGTTCTAGCACAGTGAAGCCTCACACTACTGGTGTTCTAGCACAGTGAAGCCTCACACTACTGGTGTTCTAGCACAGTGAAGCCTCACACTACTGGTGTTCTAGCACAGTGAAGCCTCACACTACTGGTGTTCTAGCACAGTGAAGCCGCACACTGTTCTAACAGTGAAGCCTCACACTACTTATGTTCTCGCACAGTGAAGCCTTACACTACTGGTGTTCTGGCACAGTGAAGCCTCACACTACTGGTGTTCTAACAGTGAAGCCTCACACTACTGGTGTTCTAGCACAGTGAAGCCTCACACTACTGGTGTTCTAGCACAGTGAAGCCTCACACTACTGGTGTTCTAGCACAGTGAAGCCTCACACTACTGGTGTTCTAGCACATTGAAACCTCACACTACTGGTGTTCTAGCACAGTGAAGCCTCACACTACTGGTGTTCTAGCAGTGAAGTTTCACACTACTGGTGTTCTAGCACAGTGAAGCCTCACACTACTGGTGTTCTAGCACAGTGAAGCCTCACCCTACTGGTGTTCTAGCACAGTGAAGCCTCACACTACTGGTGTTCTAGCACAGTGAAGCCTCACACTACTGGTGTTCTAGCACAGTGAAGCCTCACACTACTTGTGTTCTAGCACATTGAAACCTCACGCTACTGGTGTTCTAGCACAGTGAAGCCTCACACTACTGGTGTTCTAGCACAGTGAAGCCTCACACTACTGGTGTTCTAGCACAATGAAGCCTCACACCTCTGGTGCTCCAGCACAATGAAGCCTCACACTACTGGTGCTCCAGCACAGTGAATCCTCATACTACTTGTGTTCTAGCATAATGAAGCCTCACACTACTGGTGCTCTAGCACAGTGAAGCCTCACACTACTGGTGCTCTAGCACAGTGAAGCCTCACACTACTGGTGCTCTAGCACAGTGAAGCCTCACACTACTGGTGTTCTAGCACAGTGAAGCCTCGCACTACTGGTGTTCTAGCACAGTGAAGCCTCACACTACTGGTGTTCTAGCAGTGAAGCCTCACACTACTGGTGTTCTAGCACAGTGAAGCCTCACACTACTGGTGTTCTAGCACAGTGAAGCCTCACACTACTGGTGTTCTAGCACATTGAAACCTCACACTACTGGTGTTCTAGCACAGAAGCCTCACACTACTGGTGTTCTAGCACAGTGAAGCCTCACACTACTGGTGTTCTAGCACAGTGAAGCCTCACACTACTGGTGTTCTAGCACAGTGAAGCCTCACACTACTGGTGTTCTAGCACAGTGAAGCCTCACCCTACTGGTGTTCTAGCACAGTGAAGCCTCACACTACTGGTGTTCTAGCACAGTGAAGCCTCACACTACTGGTGTTCTAGCACAGTGAAGCCTCACACTACTGGTGTTCTAGCACATTGAAACCTCACACTACTGGTGTTCTAGCACAGTGAAGCCTCACACTACTGGTGTTCTAGCACAGTGAAGCCTCACACTACTGGTGTTCTAGCACAATGAAGCCTCACACCTCTGGTGCTCTAGCACAATGAAGCCTCACACTACTGGTGCTCTAGCACAGTGAAGCCTCACACTACTTGTGTTCTAGCACAATGAAGCCTCACACTACTGGTGTTCTAGCACAGTGAAGCTTCACACTACTGGTGCTCTAGCACAGTGAAGCCTCACACTACTGGTGCTCTAGCACAGTGAAGCCTCACACTACTGGTGTTCTAGCACAGTGAAACCTCGCACTACTGGTGTTCTAGCACAGTGAAGCCTCACACTACTGGTGTTCTAGCAGTGAAGCCTCACTACTGGTGTTCTAGCACAGTGAAGCCTCACACTACTGGTGTTCTAGCACAATGAAGCCTCACACTACTGGTGCTCTAGCACAGTGAAGCCTCACACTACTGGTGTTCTAGCACAGTGAAGCCTCACACTACTGGTGCTCTAGCACAGTGAAGCCTCACACTACTGGTGTTCTAGCACAGTGAAGCCTCACACTACTGGTGTTCTAGCACAGTGAAGCCTCACACTACTGGTGTTCTAGCACAGTGAAGCCTCACACTACTGGTGTTCTAGCACAGTGAAGCTTCACACTACTGGTGTTCTAGCACAGTGAAGCCTCACATTACTGGTGTTCTAGCACAGTGAAGCCTCACACTACTGGTGTTCTAGCACAGTGAAGCCTCACACTACTGGTGTTCTAGCACAGTGAAGCCTCACACTACTGGTGTTCTAGCACAGTGAAGCCTCACACTACTGGTGTTCTAGCACAGTGAAGCCTCACACTACTGGTCTAGCACAGTGAAGCCTTACACTACTGGTGTTCTAGCACAGTGAAGCCTCACACTACTGGTGTTCTAGCACAGTGAAGCCTCACACTACTGGTCTAGCACAGTGAAGCCTTACACTACCGGTGTTCTAGCACATTGAAGCATTGCACTACTGGTGTTTTAACACAGTGAAGCCTCACATTACTGGTGTTCTAGCACAGTGAAACCTCGCACTACTGGTGTTCTAGCACAGTGAAACCTCACACTACTGGTGTTCTAGCACAGTGAAGCCGCATACTGTTGTTCTAACAGTGAAGCCTCACACTATTGATGTTCTAGCACAGTGAAGCCTCACACTACTGGTGTTCTGGCACAGTGAAGCCTCACACTACAGGTGTTCTAACAGTGAAGCCTCACATTACTGATGTTCTAGCACAGTGAAGCATCACACTACTGGTACTCTAGCAGAGTGGAGCCTAACACCACCGAAGCTCTAATACTCCCGGAGCCCGACCATGGGCCAGGCTCCGGGAGTAAAGGGCTCTTAGAACTCATCAGAGATAAAGGTGAATACAAGTAACTTATGTAAGAGTACGGTATTCTCCACTTGGCTGCTAGTGTGTGTTTAGCTATGTGAAGGACAGTAAATGCTTCAACCAGGGTAAACCTTTGGCATTTAACCTCGTTTTAGGGCATGCGTCTCTTGTAATTGTGTGTTGTTATGATGTGAGAGGTTTGTAACAGTGGTGGTCGTGGTGGAGACGGTAGTTTTGTAACAGTGGTGGTAGTGGTGGAGACGGTAGTTTTGTAACAGTGGTGGTAGTGGTGGAGACGGTAGTTTTGTAACAGTGGTGGTGGTGGAAACGGTAGTTTTGTAACAGTGGTGTTGGTGGAGACGGTAGTTTTGTAACAGTGGTGGTGGTGGAGACTTAATTTTGTAAGACTGGTGTTGGTGTAGACTAGTTCCGTGAGTTGAGTGCAGGAGAAAGTCTCTGGGACGCACAATCAGCTGTGGGGGGAGAGAGGGGGGGGGTATAAGTCCCCGGTAAGCAGCACGTAACGTTATCGAGCAGGTGTTATCAGGCTATCATGTCCTCACTACAATACACCACACTACATATGCTCCTCACTGGCGCCACATTAGATTACACCCCGTGTGTATTGGTAATTCAGTGATTAATAATTCGTGGGTTACTACTTGGTGTATTAGTAATATAAGTTATCGATAAACTTGTGGTGACTGTGTGATCACGTGTTTGTGGCTACAGCAACAGAATTATGCTCAAAGTATTCATTACTTTAGTATGTAATTTATATAAAATATTAAAGCTTCCAGGAGTTGTAGCACATCATGTTTGCTGTTTCATCTCATTTCCACAATCATACTCTTAAGAAATACTGTCTAGAGTACATTCTGCATGTTTGTTTTTTGTATTTGGATTTCGGGCTTGTTGCTGTCTTTAATAGTGGTGGCAGAAAGTCTTAGTTTTATTTTCTCGTATATTTGTATGATTTTGTCCACTGTTGTTATATATCCCGTCTTTCGTCTACCAGTAAGAACGTTGTCAGTACCTTCTGTCTAAAGTCCTAATTTATATTTAACATTAATTCCGTGTTGCTCGTTTTTGAATTCAACAATTATGTTGACTTTTTTAACATGAAGCAACAACTTGGTGACAAGTGACGCCTTTATAAACAAAATTGGATGTATCATTGTACTGCTACATTATTCTATATGATTGTTAAATAGTGGGAACAAAAGCGAACTATATTTCCCTGTCATATTCCATCCACAGGATGGGGTTCAAACATTAAGCGATTATATCTATCAGGCTGAGCCAGAGAAACTTAGCTAAGGTAATGAAGACATGGTCATCTATGGGTTCAGTGGCTACTGAAACTTGCAAGGTTTCGTTCCAATAAAGTTAGCATTACCATTGTTAGCACTTTTTGTAATTACCACCATTACTTAGGCTGAGACCTTTTATGCAGCACTTGATACTTCCAGAAGGTAGGGAAGTAGTGTCTTACACAAGCTCTGACATTCCAGCAGGACTAGAGTCTAACACTTTTTTCTGGATGTGAAGCCAACAGTCGGCTAACACACAGGTACCTATTTTTAACTGCTAGGCGGGCAGGAGCAGTAGGGAAAACTTGCCCAAATATTTCTCCGTTCCAGAGAATCGAACTTTTGTAGTTGTGAGTTGAATGCTCTCAGCAGTAAACTAAGCGGCAACCTTTGTAAACACCTTTTTTATTAAATAAAATTGGATACACTAGCAGTGTGCTGATGTCCTATTCTGTATGATGGTTATACACTGAGAGTCAAATCTAGGTATGTTTCCCTGTCCTATATCATCACACATGATCGGGTTTACAAGGTGCTAATTGTCAGCTTGATAAGGGAAGCTTTAGTAGGGTAATGATGATATTACGCATTCCAGCAAGGGTTTATCAGCTATAGGAGACTCGATGGTTTCATTCCATCAGAGCTGAAGTTATCATATGACAATTACTATCACTCAAGATATTACATCCCATATGACGTCTCCAGCATCCCAGAGCGGGAACAAGAGAAACTGAAGGACACAGAAAGGGAGGAGAGGAAAATAGGAATGTGGGTGGCATAAGATATTTAACTATATTATACCTATACGGGGATAAAATTATCACCGGAACGTTAAATTTTTGCAATAAATATTCTCTGAAGACTTTCTTGATCTTTCCCACCTGTAAAAAAGATTACGTATGTATGTATATATATGTTGTGCCAAATAGGTAAAACTTACTATTTTGGCTTAAATAACAACGTTCTTCTTGCCAAATAAGGGAAGCGAAAATTTGTGTATGCAATAATTTCGCAAAACTTATTCTGAACCTAACAATAAATATATTTCATTGTGTATTTTAAAATTATTATTAACTTATCTAAAATATATTTAGTTGGATTAGACTAAATTCAATTGCGCTTGTTATAATAAGGTTAGGTAACTTTTCTAAGGCTCTTTTGGTACAAAATTATTCATTTTTACATTAACATAAATGAAAAAATATATATATCTTAGATCCGTTCAACAACTCTAGCCTGAATGATGGCACACATGCGCGCGCGCGCACACACACACACACACACACACACACACACACACACACACACACACACACACACACACACACACACACACACACACACACACACACACACACACACGATCAGTGAAGAGGCGGGGCCAGGAGCTCGGACTCGACCCCCGCAACCTCAACTAGGTGAGTACACACACACACACACACACACACACACACACACACACACACACACACACACACACACACACACACACACAGTTCCTTGCCCCACCTCTTCACTGGTCGCTACTAGGCCACTCTTCCTGCTCCATGAGTTTATCATATGTAGATGAATGGTTCAGAGAACCGACAAGTTGATAAATTAGACACATGTGCAACATTTGATTATTATTAAAGATACCCAAATGTTACACATGTGTCTTAATGTATCAACTTTATCATACCTCTTCTTAAAGCTATGTATGGATCCTGCCTCCACTACGTCACTTCCCAGACTATTCCACTTTCTGACAACTATGTGACTGAAGAAAGACTTCCTAACATCCCTGTGATTCATCTTAGTCTTCAGCTTCCAACTGTGACTCCTTGTTGCTGTGTCCCATCTCTGGAACATTCTGTCTGTCTACCTTGTCAATTCCTCTCAGTATTTTATATATCGTTATCATATACCCCCCTCCTCTCTCTATCTCTCTCTCTCTCTCTCTCTTGTCCTCCAGTGTCCTATATATATATATATATATATATATATATATATATATATATATATATATATATATATATATATATATATATATATATATATATATATATAATATGCAATAAGACCACAGTAAACAGGTGATTTTAAATCATGCAAAACAAGCACTGTGAAAGAGTAGTGAAATTCCAAGCGCTTTCGTGACTAATCACATTGTCAAGGAACTAGTTGGATCAGCGGACCTACTGCAGTATTCCTCTTTTCTTATTAGTCCGGTATTGTCGCGCGTTAGGTGTTTCTTTGTTGTGGGAGTTGACTGTGAGGTGTGATCTAAGCCCTTTAATTGCCTTCCTTTGATGTATTACTTTCATAGTTCCTTGACAATGTGAGTAGTCACGAAAGCGCTTGGAATTTCTCTACTCTTTCACAGTGGTTGTTTTGCATATATAATGTGTGTGTGTTTGTGTGTGCGTGTGTGTGTGTGCGTGTGCGTGTGCGTGTGCGTGTGCGTGTGCGTGTGCGTGTGCGTGTGTGTGTGTGTGTGTGTGCGTGTGTGTGTGTGTGTGTGTGCGCGTGTGTGTGTACGTGCGTGCGTGCGTGCACGTGGGCGGGTGGGTGTTGATAACAGAAGTCACTATAAGCCTGATAATAATAGTCTTGTATATAACTCTACGCTAAACACTCGCCAATTTTTACTAGTGCTTTCAGTTCACCTCACTGGCTAGTAGTGTTATTAAGCTACTAGTCTTACATCGCCTGGGAAATGAGCTGTAGTCATGTTTGATCCAAGGAAGGCGAGGGTAGCTCTAGTTCCTTGGATCAGAGCCTCTTAGCAGTATTAAGACATTACTTTCATAACGACTTGGTGTGAACCATTGTCGTTTTGATAGTCTTATGAAGCAGTTATTGCTAGTACCAGAGTGATGAGTGGTGACTAGTTTGTGCCAGGGTGATGAGTGGTGACTAGTTTGTACCAGAGTGATGAGTGGTGACTAGTTTGTACCAGAGTGATGAGTGGTGACTAGTTTGTACCAGGGTGATGAGTGGTGACTAGTTTGTACCAGGGTGATGAGTGGTGACTAGTTTGTACCAGAGTGATGAGTGGTGACTAGTTTGTACCAGAGTGATGAGTGGTGACTAGTTTGTACCAGAGTGATGAGTGGTGACTAGTTTGTGCGAGGGTGATGAGTGGTGACTAGTTTGTACCAGAGTGATGAGTGGTGACTAGTTTGTACCAGAGTGATGAGTGGTGACTAGTTTGTACCAGAGTGATGAGTGGTGACTAGTTTGTGCCAGGGTGATGAGTGGTGACTAGTTTGTACCAGAGTGATGAGTGGTGACTAGTTTGTACCAGAGTGATGAGTGGTGACTAGTTTGTACCAGAGTGATGAGTGGTGACTAGTTTGTGCCAGAGTGATGAGTGGTGACTAGTTTGTGCCAGAGTGATGAGTGGTGACTAGTTTGTACCAGAGTGATGAGTGGTGACTAGTTTGTACCAGAGTGATGAGTGGTGACTAGTTTGTGCCAGGGTGATGAGTGGTGACTAGTTTGTACCAAAGTGATGAGTGGTGACTAGTTTGTGCCAGGGTGATGAGTGGTGACTAGTTTGTACCAGAGTGATGAGTGGTGACTAGTTTGTGCCAGGGTGATGAGTGGTGACTAGTTTGTACCAGAGTGATGAGTGGTGACTAGTTTGTGCCAGGGTGATGAGTGGTGACTAGTTTGTACCAGAGTGATGAGTGGTGACTAGTTTGTACCAGGGTGATGAGTGGTGACTAGTTTGTACCAGAGTGATGAGTGGTGACTAGTTTGTACCAGAGGGATAAGTGGTGACTAGTTTGTACCAGGGTGATAAGTGATGACTAGTTTGTACCAGAGTGATGAGTGGTGACTAGTTTGTACCAGTGATGAGTGGTGACTAGTTTGTACCAGGGTGATAAGTGGTGACTAGTTTGTGCCAGGGTGATGAGTGGTGACTAGTTTGTACCAGAGTGATGAGTGGTGACTAGTTTGTACCAGAGTGATGAGCGGTGACTAGTTTGTACCAGGGTGATAAGTGGTGACTAGTTTGTACCAGAGTGATGAGTGGTGACTAGTTTGTACCAGTGATGAGTGGTGACTAGTTTGTACCAGGGTGATAAGTGGTGACTAGTTTGTGCCAGGGTGATGAGTGGTGACTAGTTTGTACCAGAGTGATGAGTGGTGACTAGTTTGTACCAGGGTGATAAGTGGTGACTAGTTTGTGCCAGGGTGATGAGTGGTGAATAGTTTGTACCAGGGTGACGAGTGGTGACTAGTTTGTACCAGAGTGATGAGTGGTGACTAGTTTGTGCCAGGGTGATGAGTGGTGACTAGTTTGTACCAGAGTGATGAGTGGTGACTAGTTTGTACCAGAGTGATGAGTGGTGACTAGTTTGTACCAGAGTGATGAGTGGTGAATAGTTTGTACCAGGGTGATGAGTGGTGACTAGTTTGTGCCAGGGTGATGAGTGGTGACTAGTTTGTACCAGGGTGATGAGTGGTGACTAGTTTGTACCAGGGTGATGAGTGGTGACTAGTTTGTACCAGGGTGATGAGTGGTGACTAGTTTGTACCAGGGTGATGAGTGGTGACTGTACCAGAGTGATGAGTGGTGACTAGTTTGTACCAGAGTGATGAGTGGTGACTAGTTTGTACCAGAGTGATGAGCGGTGACTAGTTTGTACCAGGGTGATGAGTGGTGACTAGTTTGTACCAGGGTGATGAGTGGTGACTAGTTTGTACCAGAGTGATGAGTGGTGACTAGTTTGTACCAGAGTGGTGACTAGTTTGTACCAGGGTGATGAGTGGTGACTAGTTTGTACCAGGGTGATGAGTGGTGACTAGTTTGTACCAGTGATGAGTGGTGACTAGCTTGTACCAGGGTGATGAGTGGTGACTAGTTTGTACCAGTGGTGAGTGGTGACTAGTTTGTACCAGGGTGATGAGTGGTGACTAGTTTGTACCCGAGTGATGAGTGGTGACTAGTTTGTACCAGGGTGATGAGTGGTGACTAGTTTGTATCAGATTGATGAGTGGTGACTAGTTTGTACCAGAGTGATGAGTGGTGACTAGTTTGTACCAGAGTGATGAGTGGTGACTAGTTTGTACCAGAGTGATGAGTGGTGACTAGTTTGTACCTGAGTGATGAGTGGTGACTAGTTTGTACCAGAGTGATGAGTGGTGACTAGTTTGTACCAGAGTGATGAGTGGTGACTAGTTTGTACCAGTGATGAGTGGTGACTTGTTTGTACCAGAGTGATGAGTGGTGACTAGTTTGTACCAGAGTGATGAGTGGTGACTAGTTTGTACCAGGGTGATGAGTGGTGACTAGTTTGTACCAGAGTGATGAGTGGTGACTAGTTTGTACCAGGGTGATGAGTGGTGACTAGTTTGTACCAGGGTGATGAGTGGTGACTAGTTTGTACCAGGGTGATGAGTGGTGACTAGTCTGTACCAGAGTGATGAGTGGTGACTAGTTTGTACCAGGGTGATGAGTGGTGACTAGTTTGTACCAGGGTGATGAGTGGCGACTAGTTTGTACCAGGGTGATGAGTTGTGACTAGTTTGTACCAGGGTGATGAGTGGTGACTAGTTTGTACCAGGGTGATGAGTGGTGACTAGTTTGTACCAGGGTGATGAGTGGCGAGTAGTTTTTACCAGAGTGATGAGTGGTGACTAGTTTGTACCAGAGTGATGAGTGGTGACTAGTTTGTACCAGTGATGAGTGGTGACTAGTTTGTACCAGAGTGATGAGTGGTGACTAGTTTTTACCAGAGTGATGAGTGGTGACTAGTTTTTACCAGTGATGAGTGGTGACTAGATTGTACCAGAGTGATGAGTGGTGACTAGTTTGTACCAGTGATGAGTGGTGACTAGTTTGTACCAGAGTGATGAGTGGTGACTAGTTTGTACCAGGGTGATGAGTGGTGACTAGTTTGTACCAGTGATGAGTGGTGACTAGTTTGTACCAGGGTGATATGTGGTGACTAGTTTGTACCAGTGATGAGTGGTGACTAGTTTGTACCAGGGTGATGAGTGGTGACTAGTTTGTACGAGAGTGGTGACTAGTTCGTACCAGAGTGATGAGTGGTGACTAGTTTGTACCAGAGTGATGAGTGGTGACTAGTTTGTACCAGTGATGAGTGGTGACTAGTTTGTACCAGTGATGAGTGGTGACTAGTTTGTACCAGGGTGATGAGTGGTGACTAGTTTGTACCAGTGGTGACTAGTTCGTACCAGAGTGATGAGTGGTGACTAGTTTGTACCAGAGTGATGAGTGGTGACTAGTTTGTACCAGGGTGGTGAGTGGTGACTAGTTTGTACCTGAGTGGTGACTAGTTTGTACCTGAGTGGTGACTAGTTTGTACCAGAGTGATGAGTGGTGACTAGTTTGTACCAGAGTGATGAGTGGTGACTAGTTTGTACCTGAGTGGTGACTAGTTTGTACCAGAGTGATGAGTGGTGACTAGTTTGTACCAGAGTGATGAGTTGTGACTAGTTTGTACCAGAGTGATGAGTGGTGACTAGTTTGTACCAGGGTGGTGAGTGGTGACTAGTTTGTACCAGGGTGATGAGTGGTGACTAGTTTGTACCAGTGATAAGTGGTGACTTTGTACCAGAGTGATGAGTTGTGACTAGTTTGTACCAGAGTGATGAGTGGTGACTAGTTTGTACCAGAGTGATGAGTGGTGACTAGTTTGTACCAGAGTGATGAGTGGTGACTAGTTTGTACCAGAGTGATGAGTGGTGACTAGTTTGTACCAGGGTGATGAGTGGTGATTAGTTTGCACCAGAGTGATGAGTGGTGACTAGTTTGTACCAGAGTGATGAGTGGTGACTAGTTTGTACCCGGGTGATGAGTGGTGACTAGTTTGTACCAGAGTGATGAGTGGTGACTAGTTTGTACCAGAGTGATGAGTGGTGACTAGTTTGTACCAGAGTGATGAGTGGTGACTAGTTTGTACCAGAGTGATGAGTGGTGACTAGTTTGTACCAGGGTGATTGGCGACTAGTTTGTACCAGGATGATGAGTGGTGACTAGTTTGTACCAGAGTGATGAGTGGTGACTAGTTTGTACCAGAGTGATGAGTGGTGACTAGTTTGTACCAGGGTGATGAGTGGTGACTAGTTTGTACCAGAGTGATGAGTGGTGACTAATTTGTACCAGGGTGATGAGTTGTGACTAGTTTGTACCAGGGTGATGAGTGGTGACTAGTTTGCACCAGAGTGATGAGTGGTGACTAGTTTGTACCAGAGTGATGAGTGGTGACTAGTTTGTACCAGGGTGATGAGTGGTGACTAGTTTGTACCAGAGTGATGAGTGGTGACTAGTTTGTACCAGAGTGATGAGTGGTGATTAGTTTGTACCAGAGTGATGAGTGGTGACTAGTTTGTACCAGAGTGATGAGTGGTGACTAGTTTGTACCAGAGTGATGAGTGGTGACTAGTTTGTACCAGAGTGATGAGTGGTGACTAGTTTGTACCAGAGTGATGAGTGGTGACTAGTTTGTACCAGAGTGATGAGTGGTGACTAGTTTGTACCAGAGTGATGAGTGGTGACTAGTTTGTACCAGAGTGATGAGTGGTGACTAGTTTGTACCAGAGTGATGAGTGGTGACTAGTTTGTACCAGAGTGATGAGTGGTGACTAGTTTGTACCAGAGTGATGAGTGGTGACTAGTTTGTACCAGGGTGATTGGCGACTAGTTTGTACCAGGGTGATGAGTGGTGACTAGTTTGTACCAGAGTGATGAGTGGTGACTAGTTTGTACCAGGGTGATGAGTGGTGACTAGTTTGTACCAGAGTGATGAGTGGTGACTAGTTTGTACCAGGGTGATGATTGGTGACTAGTTTGTACCAGGGTGATGAGTGGTGACTAGTTTGTACCAGGGTGATGAGTGGTTACTAGTTTGTACCAGTGATGAGTGGTGACTAGTTTGTACCAGGGTGATGAGTGGCGACTAGTTTGTACCAGGGTGATGAGTGGTGACTGGTTTGTACCAGGATGATGAGTGGTAGCTTGTTTGTACCAGGGTGATGAGTGGTGACTAGTTTGTACCAGGATGATGAGTGGTAACTTGTTTGTACCAGGGTGATGAGTGGTGACTAGTTTGTACCAGGGTGATGAGTGGTGACTAGTTTGTACCAGGGTGATGAGTGGTGACTAGTTTGTACCAGGGTTATGAGTGGTGACTAGTTTGTACCAGGGTGATGAGTGGTGACTAGTTTGTACCAGGATGATGAGTGGTGACTAGTTTGTACCAGCTTGATGAATGGTGACTAGTTTGTACCAGGGTGATGAGTGGTGACTAGTTTGTACCAGGATGATGAGTGGTGACTAGTTTGTACCAGGGTGATGAGTGGTGACTAGTTTGTACCAGGGTGATGAGTGGTGACTAGTTTGTACCAGGGTGATGAGTGGTGACTAGTTTGCACCAGGGTGATGAGTGGTGACTAGTTTTGTACCAGGGTGATGAGTACGACGTACGAACCACAGCCCGGCTAATCAAGTTCTGACTTTAGGTGCCTATCCAGCGCCTTCTTGAAAACAGGCAGGTGCGTGTTGGTAATCCCCCTTATGTATGCCGGGAGGCAGTTGGACAGTCTTGGGCCCCTGACACTTAATGTGTTGCCTCTTACTGTAATCGTGGCACCCCTGCTTTTCATTGGGGGAATGTTGCATCTCCTGCCTAGTCTTTTGCTTTCGTAGGGAGTGATTTTCGAGTGTAAGTATGGTACTAATCCCTCTATTATTTTTCAAGTGTATATTATCTTGTATTTCGCCTGCATACCAGGGAATACAAATAAAGCGACTTCATTCTCAGTAATTTAGGTGCTTTATTGTACTTATTTGTGCCATGAATGTTCTCTGTACATTCTCCAGGTCGGCAGTTTCGCCTGCCTTGAAGGGGGCAGTTAGTGTACAGCAGTATTCCAGCCTAGAAAGAACAAGCGATTTGAAGAGAATAATCATGGGCTTGGCGTCCCTAGTTTTGAAGGTTCTCAATATCCATCCTATCATTTTTCTAGCAGATGAGGTAGATACAGTGTTGTCTTTGAAAGTGAGATCCTCTGGCATTATAACTTCCAGGTCATTCACATCAGTATTTCGCTCTATTGTATGGTTAAAATTTGTTTTATACCCTGATAGTTGTAATTTCCTCAAATTTTCTATATCTGAGTAGTTGAAATTTCTCTTCATTGAACTTCATATTGTTTTCTGCGGGCCATTAAAGATTTGGTTGATTTCCGCTTGGAGTCTTGCAGTGTCTTTGATGGAGGACACTGTCATGGCAATTCGGATGCCATCCGTAAAGGAAGACACGGAGCCATGGCTTACATATCTGTCTGTCAGATACGAGGAACAGGATGGGAGCTCGAGTACTGTACCTTGTGGAACACAGCTTTTCACTGTAGCCGCCTCAGACTTTGTTTGCTATTACTCTTTGTATTCTATTTGTTAGGAAGTTATAGGCCCGTCTACCAGCTTTTCTTGTTATTTCTTTATGACGCATTTTGTGCGCTATTGCACCATTGTCACACTTGTCGAAGGTTTTCGCAGAGTCTTTGTATACTACATCTGCATTTTGTTTATCCTCTGAAGAATCCAGGTCCTTGTCATAGTGGTCCAGTAGATGGGACAGGCAGGAGCGACCTGCTCAAAATCCGTGTTGCACTACCTGGAGAGTATTCCGGGGATCAATGCCTCCGCGACCCGGTACATGACCAGGCCTCTCGGTGGATCAGGGCCTGATCAACGAGGCTGTTACTGCTGGCCGCACGCAATCAAACGTATGAACCACAGCCCGGCTGATCCGGCACCGTCTTTAGGTATCTGTCCAGCTCCTTCTTGAAGACAACCAGGGGTCTACTGGTAATGCTCCTTATTGCTGGTGGGAGGGTGTTGAACAGTCTTGGGTCCCGGACACTTATTGCGTTTTCTCTTAGTGTATCAGTGACGCCCCTACTTTTGACTAGGGGTATGTTGCATCGCCTGCCAAGTCTTTTACTTTTGTATGGAATGATTTCTGTGTGCATATTAGCGACCAGTCCCTCCAGAATCTTCCAGGTGTAGATTATGATACATCTCTCTCGCCTGCGCTCTAGTGAGTACAAGTCAAGTGTTTCTAGGCGTTCCCATTAGTTAAGGTGTTTGATGGAACTTATACGTGCAGTAAAGGTTCTCTGTACATTCATTCTCTAGCTCTGCAATTTCACCTGCCTTGAATGGGGATGTTAATGTACAGCAATATTCCAGCCTAGAGAGAACAAGTGATTTAAAAAGGATCGTCATTGGCTTGGCATCTCTTGTCTTGAATGTTCTCATTATCCATCCTATCAGTTTCCTAGCAGATGTGATAGTGGCACTGTTGTGATCCTAGAAGGTGAGGTCTTCGGACATTACCACATCCAGGTCCTTCACATTAATTTCCGCTCTATTGTGTGATTAGAGTTTGTAGTATACTCAGTTCTAGTTATTATTTCCTCCAGTTTTCCATAACGGAGTAGTTGGAATTTGTCTTTATTGAGCATCATATTGTTCTCTGTTGCCCATTGGAAAACTTGGTTTCTATGATCTTGGAGCTTTGCCGTATCCTCAGCGGATGACGCTCTCATGCAGATCCTACTATCGTCTGCAAAGGATGATACAGTGCTGTGGTTTACATCTCTGTCTATGTCTGATTTGAGAATAAGGAACAGAAAATGTGAGAGTATGTGCGTTGTGGGACAGAGCTCTTCACTGTGGCAACTTCCGATTTAACTCTGTTTACCACTACTCTTTGTGTGCGATTGGTTAGAAAGTTGAAGATCCATCTGCCTACTTTGCCAGTTATCCCTTTAGCGCGCATTCTGTGTGCTATTACACCATGGTCGCACTTGTCAAAGGCTTTTGCAAAATCTGTTTATACCACATCTGCATTCTGTTTTTCCAGTGCATCTAGGACCATATCAGAGTGGTCTAGCAGTTGTGAAAGGCAGGAGCGACCTGCCTTTGTTGGGTATGTAGGTGGTTGGCGATCTTCTTAGAACCCTTTCAAATATTTTTATGATATGGTTTGTTAGCGCTATCGGTCTGTAGTTCTTTGCAATTGCTTTACCGCCATCTTTGTGGAGTGGGGCTGTTGTTTTCAGTGACTGTAGGATGACTCCTGTGTCCATGCACAATCTCCATAGAATGCTGAAAGGACGTGACAAGGTTTTTTTGCAGTTCTTGATGAACACGGAGTTCCACGAATCCGGGCCTGTGGCAGAGTGCATGGGAATGCCGTTAATTGCCTTTTCGAAGTGTTGTGGTTTTAGGATAATATCAGAGATTTTTGAAATGACCAAATTTTGAGTCTCGGTTATAAAAAAAATAATTTACATCGTCGACCCTTAGTCTGGTTAATGGCTCGTTGAACACTGAGTCGTATTGGGACTTTAGTATCACTCATTTCCTTGCTGTCATTTGTGTAGGTCGCATCTCATCTAAGCAGGCGTCCAGTACTAGATATTGTGTTCACCTTAGATTTGGCATAAGAGAAGTATTTTGGGTTTCATTCAATTTCATTGATGGCTTTAAGTTCTTCCTGAGATTCTTATTTTCTGTAAAATTCCTTATGCTCAAGTTCGATCTTTGCTATTTCTCTGACCAGTACCTCCCTTTGTATTTAAGATATACTGACCCCTCTCAACAGCTCTGTGATTCTTCTCCTTCACCTTTATAGGGTGCGTCTATTTCTAGTTTATATCTTCTCTCTTTTTCTGAATGGAATATTCCTTGAGCAGACCTCAAGTGCCACAGAATAAACTTTTTCTAGGAAAAAGTAGCTGATCCGTGTTGTATAGGATATCTTCCCAGCTTGTTTTATTTAGGACATGGTTGACTTGTTCCTATTGTATCTTACTTGTTATTGAAGTTAAATTTTGTGTGTACCTGGATGATTGGTCACACTACTGTGTACTCGGGTGATGAGTGGTCACACTAGTGTGTACCTGGGTGATGAGTGGTCACACTAGTGTGTACTCGGGTGATGAGTGGTCACACTAGTGTGTACCTGGGTGATGAATGGTCACGCTAGCGTGTACCTGGGTGATGAATGGTCACACTAGTGTGTACCTGGGTGATGAATGGTCACACTAGTGTGTACCTGGGTGATGAGTGGTCACACTACTGTGTACTCGGGTGATGAGTGGTCACACTAGTGTGTACCTGGGTGATGAGTGGTCACACTAGTGTGTACCTGGGTGATGAGTGGTCACACTAGTGTGTACCTGGGTGATGAATGGTCACGCTAGCGTGTACCTGGGTGATGAGTGGTCACACTAGTGTGTACCTGGGTGATGAGTGGTCACATTAGTGTGTACCTGGGTGATGAGTGGTCACACTAGTGTGTACCTGGGTGATGAGTGGTCACACTAGTGTGTACCTGGGTGATGAGTGGTCACACTAGTGTGTACCTGGGTGATGAGTGGTCACGCTAGTGTGTACCTGGGTGATGAGTGGTCACGCTAGTGTGTACCTGGGTGATGAGTGGTCACGCTAGCGTGTACCTGGGTGATGAGTGGTCACACTAGTGTGTACCTGGGTGATGAGTGGTCACACTAGTGTGTACCTGGGTGATGAGTGGTCACACTAGTGTGTACCTGGGTGATGAGTGGTCACACTAGTGTGTGGGTGATAAGTGGTCACACTAGTGTGTACCTGGGTGATAAGTGGTCACACTAGTGTGTACCTGGGTGATGAGTGGTCACACTAGTGTGTACCTGGGTGATAAGTGGTCACACTAGTGTACTTGGGTGATGAGTGGTCACACTAGTGTGTGCCTGGGTGATGAGTGGTCACGCTAGCGTGTACCTGGGTGATGAGTGGTCACACTAGTGTGTTCCTGGGTGGTCACACTAGTGTGTACCTGGGTGATGAGTGGTCACACTAGTGTGTGGGTGATGAGTGGTCACACTAGTGTGTGGGTGATGAGTGGTCACACTAGTGTGTACCTGGGTGATGAGTGGTCACACTAGTGTGTACCTGGGAGATGAGTGGTCACACTAGTGTGTACCTGGGTGATGAGTGGTCACACTAGTGTGTACCTGGGTGATGAGTGGTCACACTAGTGTGTACCTGGGTGATGAGTGGTCACACTAGTGTGTACCTGGGTGATGAGTGGTCACACTAGTGTGTACCTGGGTGATGAGTGGTCACACTAGTGTGTGGGTGATGAGTGGTCACACTAGTGTGTGGGTGATGAGTGGTCACACTAGTGTGTACCTGGGTGATAAGTGGTCACACTAGTGTGTACCTGGGTGATGAGTGGTCACACTAGTGTACCTGGGTGATAAGTGGTCACACTGTGTACCTGGGTGATGAGTGGTCACACTGTGTACCTGGGTGATGAGTGGTCACTAGTGTGTTCCTGGGTGATGAGTGGTCACATTAGTGTGTACCTGGGTGATGAGTGGTCACACTAGTGTGTGTCTGGGTGATGAGTGGTCACACTAGTGTGTACCTGGGTGATGAGTGGTCACACTAGTGTGTACCTGGGAGATGAGTGGTCACACTAGTGTGTACCTGGGCGATGAGTGGTCACACTAGTGTATACCTGGGTGATGAGTGGTCACACTAGTGTGTACCTGGGTGATGAGTGGTCACACTAGTGTGTACCTGGGTGATGAGTGGTCACACTAGTGTGTACCTGGGTGATGAGTGGTCACACTAGTGTGTACCTGGGTGATGAGTGGTCACACTAGTGTGTACCTGGGTGATGAGTGGTCACACTAGTGTACCTGGGTGATAAGTGGTCACACTAGTGTGTACCTGGGTGATAGGTGGTCACACTAGTGTGTACCTGGGTGAATGGTCACACTAGTGTGTGTCTGGGTGATGAGTGGTCACACTAGTGTGTACGTGGTTGATGAGTGGTCACAATAGCGTGTACCTGGGTGATGAGTGGTCACACTAGTGTGTACCTGGGTGATAAGTGGTCACACTAGTGTGTCTGGGTGATGAGTGATAACGCTAGTGTGTACCTGGGTGATGAGTGGTCACGCTAGTGTGTATCTGGGTGATGAGTGGTCACACTAGTGTGTACCTGGGTGATGAGTGGTCACACTAGTGTGTACCTGGGTGATGAGTGGTCACACTAGTGTGAACCTGGGTGGTGAGTGGTCACGCTAGTTTGTACATGGGTGATGAGTGGTCACACTAGTGTGTACCTGGGTGAAGAGTGGTCACACTAGTGTGTACCTGGGTGAAGAGTGGTCACACTAGTGTGTACCTGGGTGATGAGTTTCACACTAGTTTGTACCTGGGTGATGAGTGGTCACACTAGTGTGTACCTGGGTGATGAGAGGTCACAATAGTGTGTACCTGGGTGATGAGTGGTCACACTAGTGTGTTCCTCGGTGATTGGTCACACTAGTATGTACCCGGGTGATGAGTGGTCACACTAGTGTGTACCTGGGTGATGAGTGGTCACACTAGTGTGTACCTGGGTGAGTGTTCACAATAGTGTGTACCTGAGTGATGAGTGGTCACACTGGTGTGTTCCTGGGTGATCAGTGGTCACACTAGTGTGTACCTGGGTGAATGGTCACACTAGTGTGTACCTGGGTGAGTGGTCACACTAGTGTGTACCTGGGTAATGAGTGGTCACACTAGTGTGTACCTGGGTGATGAGTGGTCACACTAGTGTGTACCTGGGTAATGAGTGGTCACACTAGTGTGTACCTGGGTGATGAGTGGTCACACTAGTGTGTACCTGGGTGATGAGTGGTCACACTAGTGTGTACCTGGGAAATGAGTGGTCACACTAGTGTGTACCTGGGTGATGAGTGGTCACACTAGTGTGCACCAGGGTGATGAGTGATTAGTGTGTACCAGACTGATGAGTGATGACTAGTGTGCACCAGGTTGATTGATTTGTGTGCACCAGAGTGATGTGTGATTAGTGTGCACCAGGGTGATGTAGGATTAGTATGTACCAGGGTGATGTGTGATCAGGGTGCTCCAGGGTGATGTGTGATTAGCGTCCACCAGGGTGATTGATTAGTGTGCACCATGGTGATGTATGATTAGTGTGCACCAGGGTGATGTGTGATTAGTGTGTACCAGGGTGATGTGTGATTAGTGTGCACCATGGTGATGTATGATTAGTGTGCACCAGGGTGATGTGTGATTAGTGTGTACCAGGGTGATGTGTGATTAGTGTGCACCATGGTGATGTATGATTAGTGTGCACCAGGGTGATGTGTGATTAGTGTGTACCAGGGTGATGTGTGATTAGTGTGCACCATGGTGATGTATGATTAGTGTGCACCATGGTGATGTGTGATTAGTGTGCACCATGGTGATGTGTGATTAGCGTCCACCAGGGTGATTGATTAGTGTTTGTAGATGAATGGTTCAGAGAACCGACACGTTGATAAATTAGACACATGTGCAACTCTTAGGTATCTTTATTGAGGAAACGTTTCGCCACACAGTGGCTTCATCAGTCCATACAAAGGAGAATCTTGAAGAACAGGAGGAGAATGAGGTAATCAGTCCCTCAACCTTGAGTCGATGTGGTCACTCCATCAATCTTGAATAGAATACGGCATACGTGCTGAGAAGGAGCTTATAAACCGTTGGCAGGAGAGATGAAGCCACTGTGTGGCGAAACGTTTCCTCAATAAAGATACCCAAGAGTTGCACATGTGTCTAATTTATCAACATGTCGGTTCTCTGAACCATTCATCTACAAACCTGTCAGACACTGCAACTTCTTGGGATCTTAATACTTGGGAATTCTTCGCTTGCCTAATTCTTGGGCACGACCTACTTCCACATTGAACAAATGTTACACGACCTATGACTGCTGCACCTCTCCTGCCAACGGTTTATAAGCTCCTTCTCCGCACGTATGCCGTATTCTATTCAAGATTGATGGACTGACCACTTCGACTCAAGGTTGAGGGACTGATTACCTCATTCTCCTCCTGTTCTTCAAGATTCTCCTTTGTATGGACTGATGAAGCCACTGTGTGGCGAAACGTTTCCTCAATAAAGATACCCAAGAGTTGCACATGTGTCTAATTTATTGATTAGTGTGCACCATGGTGATGTATGATTAGTGTGCACCAGGGTGATGTGTGATTAGTGTGCACCAGGGTGATTTATGATTAGTGTGCACCATGGTGATGTATGATTTGTGTGCACCAGGGTGATGTGTGATTAGTGTGCACCAGGGTGATGTGTGATTAGTGTGCACCAGGGTGATGTGTGATTAGTGTGTACCAGGGTGGTGTGTGATTAGTGTGCACCATGGTGATGTGTTATTAGTGTGTACCAGGGTGATGTGTTATTAGTGTGCACCAGGGTGGTGTGTGATTAGTGTGTACCAGGGTGATGTGTGATTAGTGTGCACCATGGTGATGTGTTATTAGTGTGTACCAGGGTGATGTGTTATTAGTGTGCACCAGGGTGCTGTGTGATTAGTGTGTACCAGGGTGATGTGTGATTAGTGTGCACCATGGTGATGTGTTATTAGTGTGTACCATGGTGATGTGTTATTAGTGTGCACCAGGGTGGTGTGTGATTAGTGTGTACCAGGGTGATGTGTGATTAGTGTGCACCATGGTGATGTGTTATTAGTGTGCACCAGGGTGGTGTGTGATTAGTGTGTACCAGGGTGGTGTGTGATTAGTGTGCACCGTGGTGATGTGTTATTAGTGTGTACCAGGGTGATGTGTTATTAGTATGCACCAGGGTGATGTGTGATTAGTATGCACCAGGGTGATTGATTAGTGTGCACCAGGGTGATTGATTAGTGTGCACCAGGGTGATGTGTGATTAGTGTGCACCAGGGTGATGTGTGATTAGTGTGCACCAGGGTGATGTGTGATTAGTGTGCACCAGGGTGATGTGTGATTAGTGTGCACCAGGGTGATTGATTAGTGTGCACCAGGGTGATGTGTGATTAGTGTGCACCAGGGTGATGTGTGATTAGTGTGCAACAGGGTGATTGATTTTTGCACCAGGGTGATGTGTGATTAGTGTGCACCAGGGTGATTGATTAGTGTGCACCAGGGTGATTGATTAGTGTGCACCAGGGTGATTGATTAGTGTGCACCAGGGTGATTGATTAGTGTGCACCAGGGTGATTGATTAGTGTGCACCAGGGTGATTGATTAGTGTGCACCAGGGTGATTGATTAGTGTGCACCAGGGTGATTGATTAGTGTGCACCAGGGTGATTGATTAGTGTGCACCAGGGTGATTGATTAGTGTGCACCAGGGTGATGTGTGATTAGTGTGCACCAGGGTGATTGATTTGTGCACCAGGGTGATTGATTAGTGTGCACCAGGGTGATTGATTAGTGTGCACCAGGGTGATTGATTAGTGTGCACCAGGGTGATGTGTGATTAGTGTGCACCAGGGTGATGTGTGATTAGTGTGCACCAGGGTGATTGATTTGTGCACCAGGGTGATTGATTAGTGTGCACCAGGGTGATTGATGTGTGCATTAGTGTGCACCAGGGTGATTGATTAGTGTGCACCAGGGTGATGATTAGTGTGCACCAGGGTGATTGATTAGTGTGCACCAGGGTGATGAACATAGGGTGATTGATTAGTGTGCATATTGATTAGTGTGCTAGGGTGATTGATTAGTGTGCTAGTTGATTAGTGTGCCCATTGATTAGTGTGCACCAGAGTGATTGATTAGTGTGCACCAGGGTTTGATTAGTGTTGATATTAGTGTGCTTCACTAGGGTGATTGATTAGGGGGTGATTGTCACTAGGGTGATTGATTAGTGTGCACTCACTAGGGTGATTGATACGGCACCAGGGTGATTGATAGTGTGCACCAGGGTGATTGATTAGTGTGCTGATTATTAGTGTGCACCAGGGTGATTGATTAGTGTGCACCAGGGTGATTGATTAGTGTGCACTGTATTAGTAATGATTGATTAGTGTGCATAGGGTGATTGATTAGTGTGCACTAGGGTGATTGATTAGTGTGCACTAGGGTGATTTTAGCAAGGGTGATTGATTAGTGTGCACCAGGGTGATTGATTAGTGTGCACTAGGGTGATTGATTAGTGTGCACTAGGGTGATTGATTAGTGTGCAAGGGTGATTGATTAGTCACCAGGGTGATATGTGTGCACCAGGGTGATTGATTATGTGCACCAGGGTGATTGATTAGTGTGCTAGGGTGATTGATTAGTGTGCTAGGGTGATTGATTAGTGTGCACTAGGGTGATTGATTAGTGTGCACTAGGGTGAAAGTGTGCACTAGGGTGATTGAATAGTGTGCACCAGGGTTATTAGTGTGCACCAGGGTTTGATTAGTGTGCGATGATTAGTGTGCATGATTGATTAGTGTGCACCAGGGTGATTTTAGTGTGCACTAGGGTGATTGATTAGTGCACTAGGGTGATTGATTAGTGTGCACTAGGGTGATTGATTAGTGTGCACTAGGGTGATTGATTAGTGTGCACTAGGGTGATTGATTAGTGTGCACTAGGGTGATTGATTAGTGTGCACCAGGGTGATTGATTAGTGTGCACCAGGGTGATTGATTAGTGTGCACCAGGGTGATTGATTAGTGTGCACTAGGGTGATTGATTAGTGTGCACTAGGGTGATTGATTAGTGTGCACTAGGGTGATTGATTAGTGTGCACTAGGGTGATTGATTAGTGTGCACTAGGGTGATTGATTAGTGTGCACCAGGGTGATTGATTAGTGTGCACCAGGGTGATTGATTAGTGTGCACTAGGGTGATTGATTAGTGTGCACCAGGGTGATTGATTAGTGTGCATTGTCTTCACTGCTGTCAGACGGTTATAAGTTAGTTTACACTGACTTAGTGCCGTATATTAAGAGAGTATGCAACTCACATAAAGTGACCGTGGTTGAGTTACAATACACTGCCATATATCAGACGGTAGTATTAAACAGCGTAGCAACACACTGAGGGTGTGTTTTGTTTTGATAAACACTTCGTGAGCCAGTGTTCCAGGAAGCGGTGGTTACTGTCTTGTTCACCCTGGCTGCTGTCCATAGCTCTTGGCACACTGCACCACTCACTGTGCACCAGACACCACCAGTCACTGTACACCGAACACTGCACCAGTCACTGCACCAGTCACTGTACACTGCACCAGTCACTACTCCAGTCACTGGACACTGTTCCAGTCACTGGACACTGTTCCAGTCACTGTACACTGCACCAGTCACTGTACACTGGACACTGCACCAGTCACTACTCCAGTCACTGGACACTGTTCCAGTCACTGTACACTGCACCAGTCACTGCTTCAGTCACTGTACACTGGACAATGCACCAGTCACTGTACACTGCACCAGTCACTGTACACTGGACACTGCACCAGTCACTGTACACCGGACACTGCACCAGTCACTGTACACTGCACCAGTCACGGCTCCAGTCACTGTTCACTGGACAATGCACCAGTCACTGTACACTGGACACTGCACCAGTCACTGCTTCACTGTACACTGGACAATGCACCAGTCACTGCTTCAGTCACTGTGCACTGGACAATGCACCAGTCACTGTACACTGCACCAGTCACTGTACACTGGACACTGCACCAGTCACTGTACACTGCTCCAGTCACTGTACACCGGACACTGCACCAGTCACTGCTCCAGTCACTGTACACCGGACACTGCACCAGTCACTGTACACTGGACAATGCACCAGTCACTGCTCCAGTCACTGTACACCGGACACTGCTCCAGTCACTGCTCCAGTCACTGCACACTGGACAATGCACCAGTCACTGTACACCGGACACTGCACCAGTCACTGTACACCGGACACTGCACCAGTCACTGTACACTGGACCAGTCACTGCTCCAGTCACTGTACACTGGACAATGCACCAGTCACTACACCGGTCACTGCACCAGTCACTGTACACTGGACACTGCACCAGTCACTGCTCCAGTCACTGTACACTGCACCAGTCACTGCTCCAATCACTGTACACCGGACCCTGCACAAGTCACTGTACACTGGACACTGCACCAGTCACTGCTCCAGCCACTGTACACTGGACAATGCACCAGTCACTGCTCCAGTCACTGTACACTGGACAATGCACCAATCACTGTACACCGGACACTGCACAAGTCACTGTACACTGGACACTGCACCAGTCACTGCTCCAGCCACTGTACACTGGACACTGCACCAGTCACTGCTCCAGCCACTGTACACTGGACAATGCACCAGTCACTGCTCCAGTCACTGTACAGTGCACCAGTCACTGTGCATTGGACAATGCACCAGCCACTGCTCCAGTCACTGTACACTGTACACTGCACCAGTCACTGTACACTGGACAATGCACCAGTCACTGCTCCAGTCACTGTACACTGTACACTGCACCAGTCACTGTACACTGGACAATGCACCAGTCACTGCTCCAGTCACTGTACACTGTACACTGCACCAGTCACTGTACACTGGACAGTGCACCAGTCACTGCTCCAGCCACTGTACACTGGACAATGCACCAGTCTCTGCTCCAGTCACTGTACACTGGACAATGCACCTGTCACTGTACACTGGACAATGCACCAGTCACTGTACACTGGACAATGCACCAGTCACTGCTCCAGTCACTGTACATTGGACAATGCACCAGTCACTGCTCCAGTCACTGTACACTGGACAATGCACCAGTCACTGCACCATTCACTGCTCCAGACACTGGACACTGCACCAGACACTGCACCAATCACTGCTCCAGACACTGGACACTGCACCAGACACTGCACCAATCACTGCTCCAGACACTGGACACTGCACCAGACACTGCACCAATCACTGCTCCAGACACTGGACACTGCACCAGTCACTGCACCAATCACTGCTCCAGACACTGGACAATGCACCAGTCACTGCACCAATCACTGCTCCAGACACTGGACACTGCACCAGTCACTGCACCAATCACTGCTCCAGACACTGGACACTGCACCAGTCACTGCACCAATCACTGCTCCAGACACTGGACACTGCACCAGACACTGCACCAATCACTGCTCCAGACACTGGACAATTCACCAGTCACTGCACCAATCACTGCTCCAGACACTGGACAATGCACCAGTCACTGCACCAATCACTGCTCCAGACACTGGACACTGCACCAGTCACTACAGTAAGTGATGCCTTGATACCTATCAGGTTTTTGCAGTTATTGATGAGAAATAATCTTGGCTCAGCATGGAACATTGAATGTTTATATTCTATTGTCTTTTGTGACGCACTAAACGTGTATGGGTAATTCAGTGCAAGACGTGAAGGCTCGAGCCTCTGATCAGCCAGGCTGTTGGTATTCATTAGGTATTTACTTTTGGTTTCACCTTCAATTTCTAGGTATTAATTTGGGAAGGCAGCTCGAGGAGGCACTAACTCATGCTCTCATATCGTTGAGGGGGGTGGGGGGGTCCTCTCTGTCCTTGGATGGAACCTGATTGTTATCTGCTCCCCCAGGCACTATATGACCCCTGGGTTTTAGCGCTTCACCTCATGACTGTAATGGTAAGGTAGCAGGGAGGTGTTTAACCCTGTGACGCTTGTGAGTTGTTTGTTGACTTAGTGGTGGCGGGTGTTGTCTGAGTGATGTTACCTCCGTGTGTTCACCCGTTTGTCATTACTGGGATCGAGTCTTAGTTCCTAGTGCCGTCTAACCACCCATTATTATCCACACATCAACTGTCACCAAGTCACCCACGCACCCAGTCACCCACCTATCACCAACCAGGCAGCCTCCAGCACACGATGTTACCTTATCTTCCTTCTCTGCCACTTCAGTGTTCCCGTCGTCTTGTCCAATTTCTTCTTTCTATTCTGGGAGGAAGATTGTTACAGCCTTTGTCTTGGTCATGTCTTGTCCTGTACGTCTTCTCTAGCAGATATTCCTTGTCTGATGCGTGCTGAATCACTTACAACGTACCCACTTTAGAACCCCACACCTGCAAGGTGGGGAGACCCTTGTAGCAGTGTGTCGTTGCTCCTGTTAAATAATGTTATTGCCTAGACTAGTTTCGAGTGTGTAGTAGTAGTCAGAGGCACCTGTCGATAGACACTTGGCCTGTTTGTATTGTGTGTGTGTACTCACCTAATTGTGGTTGCAGGGGTCGAGACTCAGCTCCTGGCCCCGCCTCTTCACCGAGTGGTACTGGGTCCTCTCTCTCTCTACCTGCTCCATGAGCTTTATCATACCTCATCTTAAAGCTATGTATGGTTCCTGCCTCCACTACCTCACTTGCTAGGCTATTCCACTTCCTGACTACTCTATGACTGAAGAAATACTTCCTAACATCCCTTTGACTCATCTGGGTCTTCAGCTTCCAATTGTGACCCCTTGTTTCTGTGTCCCATCTCTGGAACATTTTGTCTCTGTTCACCTTGTCTATTCCACGCAGTATTTTATATGTCGTTATCATGTCTCCCATAACCCTCCTGTCCTCCAGTGTCGTCAGGCCGATTTCCCTTGACCTTTCTTCATAGGACATTCCCCTTAGCTCTGGAACTAACCTTGTCGCAAACCTTTGCACGTTCTCTAATTTCCTGACGTGCTTGATCAAGTGTGGATTCCAAACAGGTGCTGCATACTCCAGTATGGGCCTGACGTACACGGTGTACAGTGTCTTGAACGGTTCCTTACTAAGGTATCGGAACGCTATTCTCAGGTTTGCCAGGTGTGTGTGTGTGTGTGTGTGTGTGTGTGTGTGTGTGTGTGTGTGTGTGTGTGTGTGTGTGTGTGTGTGTGTTTGTGCGTGTGTGTGTTTCTGCGTGTGTGTGTGTGCGCGTGTGTGTGTTTTGGAGTGTAACTTCGTCTTGGAGTACTGAGAGGCTGAGAAGTTCTCTTTGTGAGTCATGTCTTAGCGGTTGCTAAAGGTCGTTGTGTGGAGTATCTTATATACTTAGTGAGACAGCTGCAATATCATGTTTATCTCTCATGGTTAACTTCATTTCTCTCTCTCTCTCTCTCTCTCTCTCTCTCTCTCTCTCTCTTTTACACAGGGTTTGACAAGGTTAAGGATGTAAAGTAAAAGGACACAAGTGCAACTAATGTGACATTTATTGTGGCAACGTTTCGCTCTCCAGGAGCTTTATCAAGCCATGGCTTGATAAAGCTCCTGGAGAGCGAAACGTTGCCACAATAAATGTCACATTAGTTGCACTTGTGTCCTTTTACTTTACATATTGTCGGTAATTCTACCAACTTTATTACAAGGTTAAGGATCCCTAGCTTTATTGACAGCTATTTACAGGTTAAGGATTCCTAACTTTATTGGCAAGCTAAGAGCTGTTACCTACATCAGCTCATTTGAAAGCATTTTTATTGTTATGAGACATACAAGTAGGGAACAGGATGAAGTTGGAGCCATCTGTGGGCCAGCATTTTCATTTGATCAACTGACTTTATCTCGTTGACATCATTATGCTGTACGAATGTGTTCCATACTCTAGTCATCCTGGGTATGTATGATCTCAGATGGAGTGATGTTCTGGAGAAGGGTACAGCCAGAGTGAAGTTGCTGCTTTCTGCCCGTCTTGTGGCATAAAAGCTTGTTTCACGCTGTCCTCGAAGTGGATCCAAGTGTGGTATTTTGACAATATTGGCCTTGTACATAACAGTAAGGCCACCCACATCCCTCCTATGTTGAAGGCTCTGCTGAAATGACAGATCTATCCAGGATGGGTCCAGGCGAGAGATGAGACGTCTTGCTCTGTTTTCTACTCTGTCAAGCAGTCGCAGATGAGAGGGGGGGGCAGGCAAACCAAGAAAGTGGAGCATACTCAAGGTGTGAGCGTACTTGTGCCTCGTACAGGATCTTGCAACCCCTACTGTCAAGCAGATGCGAGATGCGGCGAAGTGCTGTAAGCTTCCTGGCTGCCTTGTTTGCAAGATTTACAACATGGTTCTTCATGGTTAGTTTGGAGTCAAATTTCACCCCAAGGATATCAACTTCTTCTCCAGGTGCCAACACCCTCCCATTCATCCTTACTACTGCCCCAGCATTACCATCATGGTGCCTAGAGACGACCATCATTTGCGGTTTCTCAGGTGCAAATGTTACTTGCCATCTATTTCCCCAAGCTGATACAGCTCTCAGCTGGTGATTGATGTAGCTTAGAGCAGCTGGCATTTCTTCTCTTGGATAAGTGAATGTCAGTGTACAGTCGTCTGCATATGCATGTGATTCTGGGATGAGATGAAGAAGGTCGTTGAAGTAGACATTCCATAACAATGGACCCAGCACGCTTCCTTGTGGAACACTTGCCCCAATAGGATGTCTTGCTGATTCCGTTCCATTGAGAACTACACTTAGAGATCTACCATGAAGGTAATCACTGAGGAGACATAGCGTAGAGCCTGCAATTCCCAGTGCTTGAAGTTTTGCTAAGAGGCCCTGGTGCCACACCCGGTCGAATGCGCCAGCAATGTCCAGTGCTACCACACAGCTGACTTTGGATTCATCCAGTGACTGGTGCCACTTAGTGGAGAGGTTTAACAACAGATCAGCAGCAGAGTAACCTTTCCTGAAGCCATATTGACGATCACAAAGTAGTGAGTGGTAGTCAAAAAACTCTGTCATTTGTCTTGAGATTATTGTCTCAAGGATCTTACCAGTGATTGACAAGAGTGACACTGGTCTGTAGTTGCTGATTTCTGCTCTGCTCTTCTTTTTGTGAACAGGGACTACATTTGCCTCTTTCCATAGAGAGGGCCATTTACACTCTCTGTCTGTCTCTCTCTCTCTCTGTCTCTCTCTCTGTCTCTCTCTCTGTCTCTCTGTCTCTCTCTGTCTCTGTCTGTCTGTCTGTCTGTCTGTCTCTCTCTCTCTCTCTCTCTCTCTCTCTCTCTCTCTCTCTCTCTCTCTCTCTCTCTCTCTCTCTCTCTCTCTCTCTCTCTCTCTCTCTCTCAGAGAGAATGTTTCGTAAGTCTCAGAATGGCAGAGAATTGGAATGACCTGTGTAAGTAAGTGGGATTAAATTCATAGACAGCTTCAAGGCCCATGAAACCAAAATACAATAAGAGGTCAAAGAGCTGAGTGTCATTCACAAGTCTCGCTGAACTCTCCGGCGACTCGCACTCACCCTCACTTAGATTTACAGTTGCCCTTGTACATTGTACCATGGGTTTCTTCTGAAATTAGTAGTAGAGTAAAGGGCAGAGTGCTTCAGTGGGTCTCTCTCTCTCTCTCTCTCTCTCTCTCTCTCTCTCTCTCTCTCTCTCTCTCTCTCTCTCTTTTTTTTTACACAGGGTTTGACAAGGTTAAGGATCCCTAGCTTTATTGACAGCTATTTACAGGTTAAGGATTCCTAACTTTATTGGCAAGCTAACAGCTGTTACCTACATCAGCTCATTTGAAAGCATTTTTATTGTTATGAGACATACAAGTAGGAAACAGGATCAAGTTGGAGCCATCTGTGGGCCAGCATTTTCATTTGATCAACTGACTTTATCTCGTTGATATCATTATGCTGTACGAATGTGTTCCATACTCTAGTCATCCTGGGTATGTATGATCTCAGATGGAGTGATGTTCTGGAGAAGGGTACAGCCAGAGTGAAGTTGCTGCTTTCTGCCCGTCTTGTGGCATAAAAGCTTGTTTCACGCTGTCCTCGAAGTGGATCCAAGTGTGGAATTTTGACAATATTGGCCTTGTACATAACAGTAAGGCCACCCACATCCCTCCTATGTTGAAGGCTCTGCTGAAATGACAGATCTATCCAGGATGGGTCCAGGCGAGAGATGAGACGTCTTGCTCTGTTCTCTACTCTGTCTTTCTCTCTCTTTCTCTCTCTTTCTTTCTACCAGCTTCTATTTTGTGATAGTGATTTTGGTTAGTATTTCCCCCACGACTCAGTTTCAGACTTGGTCTCCCAGGTTGGAAAGGAATTATTAAAAGATTAAACACTATTTAAAGTGTACATTGCATGCTCATTTGTCAGAAGTGTAATACCTCCCTAGATGGTGGCTCTCTACCAGCCTAGTAACCTCCCTAGATGGTGGCTGTCTACCAGCCTAGTAACCTCCCTAGATGGTGGCTGTCTACCAGCCTAGTAACCTCCCTAGATGGTGGCTGTCTACCAGCCTAGTAACCTCCCTAGATGGTGGCTGTCTACCAGCCTAGTAACCTCCCTAGATGGCGGCTGTCTACCAGCCTAGTAACCTCCCTAGATGGTGGCTGTCTACCAGCCTAGTAACCTCCCTAGTAACCTCCCTAGATGGTGGCTGTCTACCAGCCTAGGTGATGGTGGCTGTCCTCCCTAGATGGTGGCTGTCTACCTCCCTAGATGGTGGCTGTCTACCAGCCTAGTACCTCCCTACATAGGTGGCTGTCTACTAGCCTAGTGGTGGCTGTCTAAGCCTAGTAACCCTAGATGGTGGCTGTCTACTAGCCTAGTAACCTAGTAAGCCTAGTAACCTCTAGATGGTGTCTGCTGTCTACCAGCCTAGTAACCTCCCTAGATGGTGGCTGTCTACCAGCCTAGTAACCTCCTTAGATGGTGGCTGTCTACCAGCCTAGTAACCTCCCTAGATGGTGGCTGTCTACCAGCCTAGTAACCTCCCTAGATGGTGGCTGTCTACCAGCCTAGTAACCTCCCTAGATGGTGGCTGTCTACCAGCCTAGTAACCTCCCTAGATGGTGGCTGTCTACCAGCCTAGTAACCTCCCTAGATGGTGGCTGTCTACCAGCCTAGTAACCTCCCTAGATGGTGGCTGTCTACCAGCCTAGTAACCTCCCTAGATGGTGGCTGTCTACCAGCCTAGTAACCTCCCTAGATGGTGGCTGTCTACCAGCCTAGTAACCTCCCTAGATGGTGGCTGTCTACCAGCCTAGTAACCTCCCTAGATGGTGGCTGTCTACCAGCCTAGTAACCTCCCTAGATGGCGGCTGTCTACCAGCCTAGTAACCTCCCTAGATGGTGGCTGTCTACCAGCCTAGTAACCTCCCTACATGGTGGCTGTCTACTAGCCTAGTAACCTCCCTAGATGGTGGCTGTTTACCAGCCTAGTAACCTCCCTAGATGGTGGCTGTCTACCAGCCTAGTAACCTCCCTAGATGGTGGCTGTCTACCAGCCTAGTAACCTCCCTAGATGGTGGCTGTCTACCAGTCTAGTAACCTCCCTAGATGGTGGCTGTCTACCAGCCTAGTAACCTCCCTAGATGGTGGCTGTCTACCAGCCTAGTAACCTCCCTAGATGATGGCTGTCTATCAGCCTAGTAACCTCCCTAGATGGTGGCTGTCTACCAGCCTAGTAACCTCCCTAGATGGTGGCTGTCTACCAGCCTAGTAACCTCCCTAGATGGTGGCTGTCTACCAGCCTAGTAACCTCCCTAGATGGTGGCTGTCTACCAGCCTAGTAACCTCCTTAGATGGTGGCTGTCTACCAGCCTAGTAACCTCCCTAGATGGTGGCTGTCTACCAGCCTAGTAACCTCCCTAGATGGTGGCTGTCTACCAGCCTAGTAACCTCCCTAGATGGTGGCTGTCTACCAGCCTAGTAACCTCCCTAGATGGTGGCTGTCTACCAGCCTAGTAACCTCCCTAGATGGTGGCTGTCTACCAGCCTAGTAACCTCCCTAGATGGTGGCTGTCTACCAGCCTAGTAACCTCCCTAGATGGTGGCTGTCTACCAGCCTAGTAACCTCCCTAGATGGTGGCTGTCTACCAGCCTAGTAACCTCCCTAGATGGTGGCTGTCTACCAGCCTAGTAACCTCCCTAGATGGTGGCTGTCTACCAGCCTAGTAACTTCCTTAGATGGCTGTCTACCAGCCTAGTAGCCTCCCTAGATGGTGGCTGTCTACCAGCCTAGTAACTTCCCTAGATGGTGGCTGTCTACCAGCCTAGTATCCTCCCTAGATGGTGGCTGTCTACCAGCCTAGTAACCTCCCTAGATGGTGGCTGTCTACCAACCTAGTAACTTCCCTAGATGGTGGCTGTCTACCAGCCTAGTAATCTCCCTAGATGGTGGCTGTCTACCAGCCTAGTAACCTCCCTAGATGGTGGCTGTCTACCAGCCTAGTAACCTCCCTAGATGGTGGCTGTCTACCAGCCTAGTAACCTCCCTAGATGGTGGCTGTCTACTAGCCTAGTAACCTCCCTAGATGGTGGCTGTCTACCAGCCTAGTAACCTCCCTAGATGGTGGCTGTCTACCAGCCTAGTAACCTCCCTAGATGGTGGCTGTCTACCAGCCTAGTAACCTCCCTAGATGGTGGCTGTCTACCAGCCTAGTAACCTCCCTAGATGGTGGCTGTCTACCAGCCTAGTTACCTCCCTAGATGGTGGCTGTCTACCAGTCTAGCAACCTCCCTAGATGGTGGCTGTCTGCCAGCCTAGTAACCTCCCTAGATGGTCGGTCTACCAGCCTAGTAACCTCCCTAGATGGTGGCTGTCTACCAGCCTAGTAACTTCCCTAGATGGTGGCTATCTACCAGCCTAGTATCCTTCCTAGATGGTGGTTGTCTACCAGCCTAGTAACCTCCCTAGATGGTGGCTGTCTACCAGCCTAGTAACTTCCCTAGATGGTGGCTGTCTACCAGCCTAGTAACCTCCCTAGATGGTGGCTGTCTACCAGCCTAGTAACTTCCCAAGATGGTGGCTATCTACCAGTCTAGTAACCTCCCTAGATGGTGGCTGTCTACAAGCCTAGTAACCTCCCTAGATGGTGGCTGTCTACCAGCCTAGTAACCTCCCTAGATGGTAGCTGTCTACCAGCCTAGTAACCTCCCTAGATGGTGGCTGTCTACCAGCCTAGTAACTTCCCTAGATGGTGGCTGTCTACCAGCCTAGTTACCTCCCTAGATGGTGGCTGTCTACCAGCCTAGTAACCTCCCTAGATGATGGCTGTCTACCAGCCTAGTAATCTCCCCAGATGGTGGCTGTCTACCAGCCTAGTAACCTTCGTAGATGGTGGCTGTCTACCAGCCTAGTAACCTCCCTAGATGGTGGCTGTCTACCAGCCTAGTAACTTCCCTAGATCGTGGCTGTCTACCAGCCTAGTAACCTCCCTAGGTCGTGGCTGTCTACCAGCCTAGTAACCTCCCTAGATGGTGGCTCTCTACCAGCCTAGTAATCTCCCTAGATGGTGGCTGTCTACCAGCCTAGTAACCTCCCTAGATGGTGGCTGTCTACCAGCCTAGTAACCTCCCTAGATGGTGGCTGTCTACCAGCCTAGTAACCTCCCTAGATGGTGGCTGTCTACCAGCCTAGTAACCTTCCTAGACGGTGGCTGTCTACCAGCCTAGTAACCTCCCTAGACGGTGGCTGTCTACCAGCCTAGTAACCTCGCTAGACGGTGGCTGTCTACCAGCCTAGTAACCTCCCTAGACGGTGGCTGTCTACCAGCCTAGTAACCTCCTTAGATGGTGGCTGTCTACCAGCCTAGTAACCTCCCTAGATGATGGCTGTCTACTAGCCTAGTAACCTCCCTAGATGGTGGCTGTCTACCAGCCTAGTAACCTCCTTAGGTGGTGGATGTCTACCAGCCTAGTAACTTCCCTAGTTGGTGGCTGTCTACTAGCCTAGTAACCTTCCTAGATGGTGGCTGTCTACCAGCCTAGTAATCTTCCTAGACGGTGGCTGTCTACCAGCCTAGTAACCTCCCAAGATGGTGGCTGTCTACCAGCCTAGTAACTTCCCTGGATGGTGGCTGTCTACCAGCCTAGTAACCTCCCTAGACGGTGGCTGTCTACCAGCCTAGTAACCTCCCTAGACGGTGGCTGTCTACCAGCCTAGTAACCTCCCTAGATGGTGGCTGTCTACCAGCCTAGTAACCTCCCTAGACGGTGGCTGTCTACCAGCCTAGTAACCTCCCTAGACGGTGGCTGTCTACCAGCCTAGTAACCTCCCTAGACGGTGGCTGTCTACCAGCCTAGTAACCTCCCTAGATGGTTCATTCATTCATTAGAGATTTGCCGGTAATTCCGGCCCGGGTCTTCTCCAGATGGTGACCCGGCGGTGGCCCCCGGGGCGGGGGTGTCGTTCGTCTTCTTCATTCTTCTATCTTCTCTCTTGGGCCCCCCGGCTGGAGGGTAACTTCTTCTTCTATCTTGCATTGACTCCCCAAGTGGGGAGTGTCTTCTTGCTTGGGATCTTCAGCGTCACAGTTGGGCAGAGGCAGAAAACAGGGTCCGATTGGAGCCACACCCCAGCTTTAGCGGCAGCAAAGTGCTGGGGGAACTTGTCTTGATGGTAATGCTAGAGGGGAGAACCCTCTGCAGCAAGCTGATTAAACCTGTTCCTCAGTGCTTCGTGGTCGATTCCAGCATTGTTGAGGGCGGAGTAGATACGGTTGGCAAAGTGTTCTAAGTTGGGTTTCACAATGTCGTTGATGTCCTGGTCACATTCTGGAGTTTGCATTGGGTTCTTCTTCTGGTTGGTTGTGCAGTGGCTGTCTACCAGCCTAGTAATCTCCCTAGATGGTGGCTGTCTACCAGCCTAGTAACCTCCCTAGATGGTGGCTGTCTACCAGCCTAGTAACCTCCCTAGATGGTGGCTGTCTACCAGCCTAGTAACCTCCCTAGATGGTGGCTGTCTACCAGCCTAGTAACCTCCCTAGATGGTGGCTGTCTACCAGCCTAGTAACCTTCCTAGATGGTGTCTGTCTACCAGCCTAGTAACCTTCCTAGATTTTGGCTGTCTACCAGTCTGGTAACCTCCCTAGATGGTGGCTGTCTACCAGCCTAGTAACCTCCCTAGATGGTGGCTGTCTACCAGCCTAGTAACCTTCCTAGATGGTGGCTGTCTACCAGCATAGTAACCTTCCTAGATGGTGGCTGTCTACCAGCCTAGTAACCTTCCTAGATGGTGGCTGTCTACCAGCCTAGTAACCTTCCTAGATGGTGGCTGTCTACCAGCCTAGTAACCTTCCTAGATGGTGGCTGTCTACCAGCCTAGTAACCTTCCTAGATGGTGGCTGTCTACCAGCCTAGTAACCTTCCTAGATGGTGGCTGTCTACCAGCCTAGTAACCTTCCTAGATTTTGGCTGTCTACCAGCCTGGTAACCTCCCTAGATGGTGGCTGTCTACCAGCCTAGTAACCTCCCTAGATGGTGGCTGTCTACCAGCCTAGTAACCTTCCTAGATGGTGGCTGTCTACCAGCCTAGTAACCTCCCTAGATGGTGGCTGTCTACCAGCCTAGTAACCTCCCTAGATGGTGGCTGTCTACCAGCCTAGTAACCTTCCTAGATGGTGGCTGTCTACCAGCCTAGTAACCTTCCTAGATGGTGGCTGTCTACCAGCCTAGTAACCTCCCTAGATGGTGGCTGTCTACCAGCCTAGTAACCTTCCTAGATGGTGGCTGTCTACCAGCCTAGTACCTGTGCTCATCACTTTCATAGGTGCTTAAGCAGGAACAATGGTTGACAATGTTGTCATCGTAGTGCTGGAGAACAGTTCATGTAGTACCTGTTGCAAACTTGATGATAAATTAGACACATGTGGAACTCTTGGGTATCTTTATTGAGGAAACGTTTCGCCACACGGTGGCTTCATCAGTCCATACAAAGGAGAATCTTGAATAACAGGAGGAGAATGAGGTAATCAGTCCGTCAACCTTGAGTCGATGTGGTCAGTCCATCAATCTTGAATAGAATACGGCATACGTGCGGAGGAGCTTATAAACCGTAGACAGGAGAGGTGCAGCAGTCATAGGTTGTGTCACATTTGTTCAATGTGGAAGTAGGTCGTGCCCAAGAATTAGGCAAGTGAAGAATTCCCAAGTATTAAGATCCCAAGAAGTTGCAGTGCCTGACAGGTTTGTAGATGAATGGTTCAGAGAACCATGATCCTGAGGTGTTGACGTGCGTGTGGCTCCAACTTCCCATAAAAAGCTGCCATTTGGAGAGTGCTTACAGATTCTGTCAGTTCATAATACTTGGCTACGTTATTGTGCACCAGGAACCGTTCACTGGACCCTCGGCTTTCATTACATAAAGCATCTTTGAGGAATAAATTAGCATGATTTACTCATTGTAATGGTATAAACCTTGGTAATAAATACCGACAAGTTGGTTTAGAAAGACACGTAAGCAAACACTATGACATATTTATTAGAAAACGTTTCGGACGTGGGACCTTGATCACTTCTAACATACAGAGTGTGTAAGAAAGGTATAAAATACCGACAATATGAAAGTTAAGACACATGTGCAACATCTGGATATCTTTATTGTAGACGTTTCGCCATCCAGTGGCTTTATCAATACAGATTCTAGGACATAATAGGAAGACAGTAGAACTATATACAAAAGATGAGGTAATCAGTCCCTCGGCCTTGGAGTTAGTGTTCACAGCATCGTGGTGGAGGAGAATCTGGAGCAAAGGCAAGAAGACTGACGTTTATATAGGCGTCAGTGGAAGGGACGGGCAGCAGACGAGGGCAGTCACTGGTAGGCGGGATTCCCCAGTGGAAGTAGGTCCTTCCCAAAGAGATGGGTTAGTTGCAGCAGCCGTGAAGAAGGTCTTGTAGATGTCAGACACTGCAACATCATGGAATCTTGGTTCAGAGGACATCTACAAGACCTTCTTCACGGCTGCAACTAACCCATCTCTTTGGGAAGGACCTACTTCCACTGGGGAATCCCGCCTACCAGTGACTGCCCTCGTCTGCTGCCCGTCCCTTCCACTGACGCCTATATAAACGTCAGTCTTCTTGCCTTTGCTCCAGATTCTCCTCCACCACGATGCTGTGAACACTAACTCCAAGGCCGAGGGACTGATTACCTCATCTTTTGTATATAGTTCTACTGTCTTCCTATTATGTCCTAGAATCTGTATTGATAAAGCCACTGGATGGCGAAACGTCTACAATAAAGATATCCAGATGTTGCACATGTGTCTTAACTTTCATACAGAGTGTATATAATGTTCGCCAAGACCGTAGTCCTGGCACGGGTCTCAATCTTGCGATGACCCGTCTCTGGCTCCCGAGGGAGAAAGGTTTCTACAATGATGCGACATATGCTGTTCAAGCACTCTTCTAGTCAGTTCAACTGGTGCATCTCATAAGCGACAACACCGTGTGTACTCCTAACTGTGGACACTAGCGAGGAGGAGGATATGTCGTTATCACAGGTAACAGCTTGTCTGGTTCGTTGACTCCATGGTACACTAGTGTGGCCGCAGTCATCTCTGGGTCCTCTTCGGGATAACATACAGAGGTAGAAAGGCATTATATATATAGGCGGAGAGTGAGGTGTGACGCACGTGACCTGAGGAATGTCATAAGAACATAAGAACATAAGAATGGAGGAACACTGTAGAAGGCCTACTGGCCCATGCGAGGCAGGTCCTAATCAAAACAACCTCTGCCAATGATGAAGAGGTAGACGTTGAAATCATGTGACTCATGTGTTGTTGGGTTGGTGCTGCTTAAGTATCATGTATGCCAATGTTTTTGAAATTTTGTAGTTTCCAGTGTTGCGTTCTATAGTGTCGGTGACGGCGATTAGTGAGGCTTCTAGGCACCGTCGGCGCACCTCAGACGCCGACGGGGCCTCGAAGGCTCACGAATCACCGTCACCGACACTATAGAACGCAACACTGGAAACTACAAAATTTCAAAAACATTGACATACATGATACTTAAGCAGCACCAACCCAACAACACAGGAGTCACATGATTTCAACGTCTACCTCTTCATCATTGGCAGAGGTTGTTTTGATTAGGACCTGCCTCGCATGGGCCAGTAGGCCTTCTACAGTGTTCCTCCATTCTTATGTTCTTATGACATTCCTCAGGTCACGTGCGTCACACCTCACTCTCCGCCTATATATATAATGCCTTTCTACCTCTGTATGTTAGAAGTGATCAAGGTCCCAGGATCGAAACGTTTTCTAATAAATATGTCATAGTGTTTGCTTACGTGTCTTTCTAAACCAACTCATTGTAATAAATACTAACAGCTTTAGACACGCTTACACGTTAGCAGTAATATTTTAATAGCTTTAATTCTCTTAAAGGCCAGAAACTGTGTTAATAGTTTTATTACTCTTGTACCTTAGCATGTTGGTGTTTCAAAGGTATTTTTTCATTAATCATTAAACTCTTTTATAGCCGGGTTAGGGGTAAATTTTGTATTTGATTTTTCTTCAGTGTTCCTTTCCCTTTGAGGAATTGTATCAGGTAGCAAGTGTTATGTGATGAAATATAAGTTAGACAAGAGTGAAAGTGTGTATGCAGAATTGCCGTAATACAATTTTCACTGCCAGGCTTCACGTGGCAGACTGTGCGTGTGATCCCCGCTGCCAGACTGTCTGCACGCAAAATTTTGCCATAATTCTGACAAAGAATTGACTGCCCTTTGGAATTTTTTTTTTCCCCACTGACACGTGTCTCAATATTCTGAGCTGTGACAATGTACACTGAGAATGAAGAAACTCCAGTCATGGTGGCATATGTCATGGCGTTGGCATGTAGTTTATACATACTGTTGGAAGGGGGTTAATGGTGTTTTAAATGGGGGTGTTAATAATGATGACAGTGGTGTTGACAGTAATAATGGCGACTAGTGGTGGTGGTGTTGACAGTAATAATGGTGGCAGTAGTGGTGTTGACAGTGATGATGCCAGTAGTGATGTTGACAGTAATGATGGTGACAGTAGACAGATGTACACTTGCACCATACCGTTAGTTTAATGAGAAATCTCATAGCTGGCAGTTAACAAGAACCACTTAAGTGGGTCTTTAAATATCACAGCACTTGGAATATTCATACAGTTTGTTAATTAGTTACCTCTCATAAAGCGATCATAATGCCACTGTCTACTGATAGGCTTGACCGGACCTCCTTACCTCCTAATAACCATATCAGAAGGTGAGGTCATATCTTTACGATATGACCTCACCTTCTGAACAATACAAGTGTCTCATCAACATGGTCATAAAACAGTAATAATATATACCAGCCTGCACATTACATCCCCTGTTTTCTCTTTAAATAATAACTAAGAGGAGTAAATGATTTTCAAAACTCTTACCTTTATTTCTGTTCCTCGACTCTACAACTTCTTTAAACACAGTAGCTGAGGTAACTAGGTACCATCTCTATTTAAAAATTATAGAGCAATGTCTCAGCATATACACACACAAAAAACTTTTGTTTTCTATCCTTCTTACTACCGAAAGTAGGGAAAACAAACCCCTACAAAATTAATATGTATTTGAAACGTTTTGTTCTGTGTAGAGCTTTATCAAGTTATGATTTGACTTGATAAAATAAAAACATGACGGCATTTTGTCTTCCATCCACTAGGCAATGTGACGTCATTTTGTCTTCCATCCACTAGGCAATGTGACGTCATTTTGTCTTCCATCCACTAGGCAATGTGACGTCATTTTGTCTTCCATCCACTAGGCAATGTGACGTCATTTTGTCTTCCATCCACTAGACAATGTGACGTCATTTTGTCTTCCATCCACTAGGCAGTGTGACGTCATTTTGTCTTCCATCCATTAGACAATGTGACGGCATTTTGTCTTCCATCCACTAGACAATGTGACGGCATTTTGTCTTCCATCCACTAGACAATGTGACGGCATTTTGTCTTCCATCCACTAGACAATGTGACGGCATTTTGTCTTCCATCCACTAGACAATGTGACGGCATTTTGTCTTCCATCCACTAGACAATGTGACGGCATTTTGTCTTCCATCCACTAGACAATGTGACGGCATTTTGTCTTCCATCCACTAGACAATGTGACGGCATTTTGTCTTCCATCCACTAGACAATGTGACGGCATTTTGTCTTCCATCCACTAGACAATGTGACGGCATTTTGTCTTCCATCCACTAGACAAAGTGACGTCATTTTGTCTTCCATCCACTAGACAATGTGACGTCATTTTGTCTTCCATCCACTAGACAAAGTGACGTCATTTTGTCTTCCATCCACTAGGCAATGTGACGGCATTTTGTCTTCCATCCACTAGACAATGTGACGGCATTTTGTCTTCCATCCACTAGACAATGTGACGGCATTTTGTCTTCCATCCACTAGACAATGTGACGGCATTTTGTCTTCCATCCACTAGGCAATGTGACGTCATTTTGTCTTCCATCCACTAGACAATGTGACGGCATTTTGTCTTCCATCCACTAGACAAAGTGACGTCATTTTGTCTTCCATCCACTAGACAATGTGACGTCATTTTGTCTTCCATCCACTAGACAAAGTGACGTCATTTTGTCTTCCATCCACTAGGCAATGTGACGGCATTTTGTCTTCCATCCACTAGACAATGTGACGGCATTTTGTCTTCCATCCACTAGACTGTGACGGCATTTTGTCTTCCATCCACTAGACAATGTGACGGCATTTTGTCTTCCATCCACTAGGCAATGTGACGTCATTTTGTCTTCCATCCACTAGGCAATGTGACGGCATTTTGTCTTCCATCCACTAGACAATGTGACGGCATTTTGTCTTCCATCCACTAGACAATGTGACGGCATTTTGTCTTCCATCCACTAGGCAATGTGACGTCATTTTGTCTTCCATCCACTAGGCAATGTGACGTCATTTTGTCTTCCATCCACTAGGCAATGTGACGTCATTTTGTCTTCAATCCACTAGGCAATGTGACGTCATTTTGTCTTCCATCCACTAGGCAATGTGACGTCATTTTGTCTTCAATCCACTAGGCAATGTGACGTCATTTTGTCTTCCATCCACTAGGCAATGTGACGTCATTTTGTCTTCAATCCACTAGGCAATGTGACGTCATTTTGTCTTCCATCCACTAGACAATGTGACGTCATTTTGTCTTTCATCCACTAGACAATGTGACGTCATTTTGTCTTCCATCCACTAGACAAAGTGACGTCATTTTGTCTTCCATCCACTAGACAATGTGACGTCATTTTGTCTTCCATCCACTAGACAATGTGACGTCATTTTGTCTTCCATCCACTAGACAAAGTGACGTCATTTTGTCTTCCATCCACTAGGCAATGTGACGTCATTTTGTCTTCCATCCACTAGATAATGTGACGTCATTTTGTCTTCCATCCACTAGACAATGTGACGTCATTTTGTCTTCCACTAGGCAATGTGACGTCATTTTGTCTTCCATCCACTAGGCAATGTGACGTCATTTTGTCTTCCATCCACTAGACAATGTGACGTCATTTTGTCTTCCATCCACTAGACAATGTGACGTCATTTTGTCTTCCATCCACTAGACAAAGTGACGTCATTTTGTCTTCCATCCACTAGACAATGTGACGTCATTTTGTCTTCCATCCACTAGACAATGTGACGTCATTTTGACTTCCATCCACTAGACAATGTGACGTCATTTTGTCTTCCATCCACTAGACAATGTGACGTCATTTTGTCTTCCATCCACTAGACAATGTGACGTCATTTTGTCTTCCATCCACTAGACAATGTGACGTCATTTTGTCTTCCATCCACTAGACAATGTGACGTCATTTTGTCTTCCATCCACTAGACAATGTGACGTCATTTTGTCTTCCATCCACTACACAATGTGTTGAGCACGTAGGTAGCTCTTGACCATGTGTAACCGGTGTGTTGGTGGGTAATAGGGGACTGGGGGGGATATTGTGTACAATGGGTGGTTTATTGATGGTGTGTACAATAGGTGGGGGTTGATGGTGGAGTGTACAATAGGTGGGGGTTGATGGTGGAGTGTACAATAGGTGGGGGTTGATGGTGGAGTGTACAATAGGTGGGGGTTGATGGTGGAGTGTACAATAGGTGGGGGTTGATGGTGGAGTGTACATTGGCTGGGGGGTTGGAGTGTACAATGGGTGGGGGTTGGAGTGTAAAATGGTGGGGGGTGGTGTGTACAGTGGGTGGGGGTTGGAGTGTACAATGAGTGGGGGTTGGAGTGTACAGTGGGTGGGGGTTGAAGTGTACAATGGGTGGGGGTTGATGGTGGTGTGCACAGGAGACACTGGGTGATGGTTGGTACAAAGGGCGGGAGGGGATGGGTAATGGTAGCGTCATGATAGATCACCAAGTGCCAGATCAACCAGGCTGTGAAGTATACGAGCCAGCTGACTGCCGGTATCGACAACCTGGATGACCAGGCAACAACCAGACAGGATTGTTCCAGGGTCGGTCTCCGGGAATGGAAAAACTCTCGAAACTCATCAAAGGTATATGAAAGGTAACAGGGATGACTGCTCCTTTTTTTTCCAGGACATGCTTATGAAACAGTACTTGTGTCTGCCAGTTGAGAGCTGCGGGTTCGTCATATGACCGGGAACTGCCCCGATCAACTGAAGTTCCTGCTTCAACACAGGGTTCTGCTGGTAATTCCCATTATTTATGAAGGCAGGGTGTTAAACTCCTGATACATAACCAAATACACACACACACACACACACACACACACACACACACACACACACACACACACACACACAAACACACACACACACACATCTTGCTGTACAAAGAGCATGTTGATTGCGGGCGCTCCAGCCTGTTCCTAGACAAGGCCTCTCTTCGTACGCCTCATCACTTACATACTTCAGCAGCAGTTACCATTTTCTGCATTGCTGAATTTATTGTCGCTGTTTTTTCCAAGGTTTAGACGTTGCTATATATTTAGATTGGACGGCATTTGCCATTTCTGCATCCAAACATACAGCTTATTAATACTCTGTAGTCTTCCTTTAAATCTCTGCTGCGCTGTGCTTTAGTATCGTCTGCAAGCGACATCCTCTTAAATAACGAGACAGATTTCCTTGGTTAGTTCATTTGCATATACTGAGTTTGTCAAATGAAGTTCAAGAATAACATAGGTAGTGACTGAATATTGGACTGAGAGGAGTAGATGTTGCTTGTCTGAGGTAGACCAGCAGGTAGGATGTGAGTAGACGTTACTTGTCTGAGGTAGACCAGCAGGCAGGGTGTAAGTAGACTTCGCTTGTCTGGGGTAGACCAGCAGGCAGGGTGTAAGTAGACGTTACTTGTCTGAGGTAGACCAGCAGGTAGGATGTGAGTAGACGTTACTTGTCTGAGGTAGACCAGCAGGCAGGGTGTAAGTAGACGTTGCTTGTCTGAGGTAAACCAGCAGGCAGGATGTGAGTAGACGTTACTTGTCTGAGGTAGACCAGCAGGCAGGGTGTAAGTAGACGTTGCTTGTCTGAGGTAAACCAGCAGGCAGGATGTGAGTAGACGTTACTTGTCTGAGGTAGACCAGCAGGCAGGAAGTGACAGTAGAGTAGACATTGCTTTTCTAAGGTGGACAAGTAGGCAGGTGGCAGCGGTCTCACGGCACGGTCGGGGGTGACTGCAGCTTGTAAATAAAAACTGGTTCAACTTGGGTATACCTTGCCCGCCGCCACCCATCATGTCGCTAGGCTTCTTTTTTTTTTGTGGTGGACGGCAGCAAGGACAGGAGGTAGGGGCTAACCTGCCTTGTACTGTATCACCCACAGCGCATGAAAAATGATTGTAATACACTGATTCAGTGGCCACTTTTTAGGCACGTATGTATACCTCCTCGTTAATGCAAATATCTAATCAGCCAATCATATGGCAGCACCTCAATACCTAAATGCATATAGATATGGTCAGGAGGGTCAGTTGTTGTTTGGACCGAACATCAGAATGGGGAAGAAGTGATATATGTGACTTTGACCGTGCAATGATTGTTGGTGTCAAACGGGGCGGTTTGAATATCTCAGGAACTACTGATCTGGGATTTTCACGCTCAACAGTCTCTAGACTACAGAAAATGGTGTGAAACACACAATATCCAGTCAGCGACAGTTCGGTGGGTGAAAACGTCTTGTTGTTGAGAAAGGTCAGGAGAATGACCAGACCGGTTCAAGCTGGCAGAAAGGTGACAGTAACTCAAACAACCACACGTTACAACAGTGGTATGCAGAAGAGCATCTCTGAGCACATGATGCCGAACTTTGAAATGGATGGATTACAGCATCACAAAACCACACCGGGTTTCACTTCTGTCAGCTAAGAAGAGGAAACTGAGGCTATAGTGGGCACAGGCTCACCAAAACTGGACAGTTGAAGATTGGAAAATCGTCGCCTCGTCTGACGTATTGCGATTTCTGCTGTGACATATGATAGGGTCAATATTTGGCATAAGCAACATGAATTCACGGATCCATCCTATCTTGTGTCAGTGGTTCAGGCTGATGGTGTGGTGAATGTTTTCTTGACACACATTAGGCCACATAATACCAGTTGAGCATCGTTTAAATGCCACAGTCTACCTGAGTATTGTTGCTGATCAAGTGCATCCTTTTATGACCAAAGTCTATCCAGCTTTTAGTGGTTACCTCCATCAGGATAGCACACCCTGTCACAAAGATGTCATCTCAAGCTGGTTCATTGGACGTGACAATGACCTGAATCCACTAGAGCAGTTTTGGGATGTGGTGGAACAAGAGATGTACAGCATGGATATGCAGCCGACACATCTCCAATAATTACGTGATATTATCATGCTAACATGGACTAGAATTTCTAAGGAATGTTTCCAGCACTTTGAGTCCATGTCACGAAAAGAACCAGTATATATTCGAGGGGGGCGGGGGCGGCCCCGCCTATCCGCTTTCCCTACTAATGCTTGTAGGAGAGGCAGCGGGCTTTTTTTTTGTCGTTGTGTTGTTAACCCTTTCTGTATGATTGTTACATTGTGGGAGTAAGTTATACTTCCTTATCATATTCCACCATGGGATAGATTTCGTATGGTATTGAAATCTTTCAGCCTCAATTTGAGACTTCCATTAAAGGTTTATCAGCTGTGGGAATTTGAGAGGTTTCGTTCCAGCAAAGCTGGAGGTAATATTACAGTTGTTGGGAATTAATCTCTCTCAGGATAACTTATCCCATACACAGGATAAATGTAATTGTTATCTTCATCACAACGGCGACAGAAGAGAAGAGTGGGAGGGGACAAATTTGCACTGCATAAGATGTCTAAGAATACGTTCATGCACCAATATATACACAACGTAAATTCATTTTGTAATAGACTCCCGACATTTTGAACTATATGCCTAAGAATACGTAGTTGCACAATGTGGTGGCGGATGGGAGGAGGTGCAGGAGTGAGGCAGTGTATAGTCATGCACACTACCAGCACTCGGATGGGACAAAGATGAACATAATGAAGGAGGAGGAAATTCCTCAACTGAGTAACGTGGCATTTCCAATCTGAGGCAATATTGTTGTTAAACATCACTGTTGCTATAGTGCATCATGTTGGGTGTTTGTCCAACCCGCTATTTAATACCAGGCTTTACCTGCGTGCTCTTCACTATGTCATCATGTGTCACCTTACAGAGATCAAATTATTGTAAAATACTCATTGCAAACAAGCCTTTATTGGTGCAACATTTCACTGTGTGCAAAGTTTACTGAAGTTGACGCTGTGCCCAGAGCAAAACGTTGTCTTAATTAGGTCTTGTCCAGCAACGTGTACCTTTTCTTCACTATTGTTGGTAGTACGCCATTTGGATTCAGTCTACGTACCTGGAGGGTGTGCCGGGGGTCAACGCCCCCGCGGCCCATTCCCTGACCAAGCCTCCCGGTGAATCAGGGCTTTATTAACCAGTCTGTTACTGCTGGCTGCACGTAGTCCAAGGCACGAATCACAGCCCGGCTGATCGAGTACTGACTTGAGGTATCTGTCCAGCTCTCTCTTGAAGGCAACCAGGGGTCTGTTGGTAATTCCCCTTATGACTGGTGGTAGGCTGTTATACAGTCTTGGGCCCCGGACACTTATTGTTTCTTTTAGTGTACTAATGGCGCCCCTACTTTTCGTTGGGGATATATTGTACCGTCTGCCCAGTAGGGAGTGATTTCATTTGTTTCGTATGGAGAAACGAAAGGCAAGACGTGTTTAAAAGTCTTAATATATCAGTAGTATGATAAATATGTTGTAAAGATATGAAGGTCATCTGTTTGACGACTATTGCCACTGTCTCTCTTTGTGGGTGAGGCTGTGGCTGTAGCCATGGAAGATGAGTGCTGTTATATTACAGCCTCAACCACCACCCTGGTATTTGTTTCAGATTGTTTAAGATGTATATAATTTTTTTTAGAAAAAAGTATTAAAACTTATTTTTTTCGTAGTTTCATGTGTGTACAAATGAGGAATAAGTCACAATGCTGTGGCTGGAGTAATTCAACTATAACCCGCACTTACAAGGTGGAACTTGTGACCGACAGACCGAAACTTTGTCAAAAGTTTCGGTCTGTCGGTCACACCTAAATTCGGGTTATTTATGTATAGAAATGATTAAGGACGCATCAGGTAGCAATTATTAGTTGAAACTAATGTTGAAGTTTTGTTTATTAATCTCTCTAATGCCATCGGACGAAAAGCACTACAGAAGAGAGTTATCTTGAGTCTGTGACGGACATACCAGCGTTGTGTAAGATATTGTTCCAAGAGTACTCGCCCACTTGTATCAGCGGGGTTGTTTTGGTTCTTGCCTGGTTACGATCGAATTTTTATAATTCCTAGATTCTTCGGGCCCATCATTTCATTTCTTAAAACTACTTAAAAGTATCGAAGGTCGTTTACACCCGCTTAAAACATTTGAACTATTGGGATCCCTTCAAAGCACTTGGGCTGTATTCTGCGAAAAATAAGATACCTGATCATATTTACCCAGAAAATGTCTCCATACAAAAGGTAGTGTAGAATAAACCCAATGCAAAGCAGGGGTGCCGTAGGCACAGTTATAAAAGTGTATCTGTGGTCTAGGATTATTCAACTTGCTACCAGGAGAGATTGACCATCACTACTTTCAAGTGCCTGATCAGTCGTGTTGTTATGGTTGTTATACTTCGGACCGCCGGCCATTTACTTAGCTCCAGGACTCACATTTTCAGCATATTCTGTAGTTTCTGGATATACCGAGGCGTGGACACCGTGCAGGTGCTATATACTTTATGTTGAGTCTGATATATTTTGTGTTTGACCTTGTTAAAGTTATTGAATACCTATATTTCCGCCAGTTGCGCATATGCATCCTAAGTTACGGGTCGACACATGACTAATGTGATTCTCGTACTATACTTAATAAACAGGACCTTCTTTTTGTGGGAGGTTTTGCACCTTTTTGTCCCTCAAGCCTAAATTTTGTCCCGTCCAATTTTCCTATCCTTGTACCAGGTAAACTCCAGGTAAATACCTTGTCCGGGTCTTTTTTTTTATAGCTTTTCCACGCAATCTGTTATAGACTGGGAGAGTGAGATCAAATTAGAACTTAGGTTAATTTCATCTCAACAAATTCAAACACCTGGGAAGGCGGGAAGATGTGGGGAACAACCTCTGCTGGACCATGCTAGGCAGGTCCTTCTCAAACCCAACCCTTCTCATTCATATAGTTGTGTTACCTACTTTTAAAGTACCTAGATGACTGTTTGGCTCTACTGCTGAACCTATACTTTCCTGTATCTTTTCTAAATCCCTTCACCTCGTATTTTAAATTTGCTGGAGTAGGTGGTAAGTATTTGTGGTATAGCACCACACCCTCCTTCCCCAGGTATTAAAACCCCCCACTGCTAGAGGGTGGCAGTGTTCCCCAGCCACCCTCCAGCAGTGCCTCCCCAGCTGCAGGTCGCTCACCATGCTTCCCTCATACCTACTGTGTAGTGGTGGGGGACGACACACTAGGCACCTACCTCTCCCCTTCTTCCCTCTCCTCTTCCCCCTCTACCGCTCCACCATTGCGCTCTGCTCTTATGACTCACCATTTCCTCCGCATCTTTCCTCCTTTCTCAACCATTTCCTCCGCATCTTTCCTCCTTTCTCAACCATTTCCTATCTTTCCTTCCTGTTTCCACTCTCCCCATTTGCCACTGTTTTGCCTGTCATTCGAATTTCTGTGGAATTTTATTGTTTTCATGCTGTAGGGCATCCCCCATGTAAACAAAAAACAATTGAAAAGGTACTGCATATTTCGACACTCAACTGGAGTCGTCCAGGTCTCTTTGTAGTCCTGCCTGATACTCACCCGATTTAATTCTTCTCATTAACTTTCACATCTGCAAACAGACACACTTCTGAGTCGATTCCTTCCGTTATGTTATTCACATATACCTAAAGTAGCACTGGTCCTAGGACTGACCCCTGTGAAACACCGCTTGCCACAGGCGCCCACTCTGATACCTCGTCACTTACCATGACTCGTTGTTGCCTCCCTGTCATATTCTCCTCTAGCTTTTGCACTAATCTCTTGTGAGGATTTGTGTGTGTGTGTGTACTCACCTAGTTGTGGTTGCAGGGGTCGATTCACAGCTCCTGGCCCCGCCTCTTCATTGGCCGCTACTTCCCACTCCATGAGCTTTATCATACCTCTTCTTAAAGCTATGTATGGGTCCTGCCTCCACTACATCACTGCCCAGACTGTTCCACTTCCTGACAACCCTGCGACTGAAGTAATACTTCCTAACATCCCTGTGATTCATCTGTGTCTTCAACTTCCAACTGTGTCCCCTTGTTGCTGTGTCCCATCTCTGGAACATCCTGTCTTTGTCCACCTTGTCAATTCCTCTCAGTATTTTGTATGTCGTTATCATGTCCCCCCTATCTCTCCTGTCCTCCAGTGTCGTCAGGTCGATTTCCCTTAACCTCTCCTCGTAGGACATGCCCCTTAGCTCTGGGACTAGTCTTGTTGCAAACCTTTGCACTTTCTCTAGTTTCTTTACGTGCTTGGCTAGGTGTGGGTTCCAAACTGGTGCCGCATACTCCAATATGGGCCTAACATACACAGTGTACAGGGTCCTGAACGATTCCTTATTAAGATGTCGGAATGCTGTTCTGAGGTTTGCTAGGCGCCCATATGCTGCAGCAGTTATTTGGTTGATGTGCGCTTCAGGAGATGTGCCTGGTGTTATACTCACCCCAAGATCTTTTTCCTTGAGTGAGGTTTGTAGTCTCTGGCCCCCTAGACTGTACTCCGTCTGCGGTCTTCTTTGTCCTTCCCCAATCTTCATGACTTTGCACTTGGTGGGGTTGAACTCCAGGAGCCAATTGCTGGACCAGGTCTGCAGCCTGTCCAGATCCCTTTGTAAATCTGCCTGGTCTTCGATCGAATGAATTCTTCTCATCAACTTCACGTCATCTGCAAACAGGAACACTTCGGAGTCTATTCCTTCCGTCATGTCGTTCACAAATACCAGAAACAGCACTGGTCCTAGGACTGACCCCTGTGTGACCCCGCTGGTCACAGGCGCCCACTCTGACACCTCGCCACGTACCATGACTCGCTGCTGTCTTCCTGACAAGTATTCCCTGACCCATTGTAGTGCCTTCCCTGTCCCATTGTAGTGCCTTCCCTGTTATCCCTGCTTGGTCCTCCAGTTTTTGCACTAATCTCTTGTGTAGAACTGTGTCAAACTGTGTGTGTGCGTGTGCGTGTGTGTGTGTGTGTGTGTGTGTGTGTGTGTGTGTGTGTGTGTGTGTGTGTGTGTGTGTGTGTGTGCGCACGCGCACGCGTGCGTGTCCGTCCGTGCGCGTGCTGTTGGAGTCAATCATATTAACCAGGTCTTTGTCTGTTGCAGGTATGACGCTACCAGTATCTTCTGTTGGAGGTAATTATTAATCTGTTTACGGCTGGTAAGTTGTTAGGTCAGAGGCGCTAACTTGTGCATTCTGTAAGTGTTAGTAAGATGGGTTATGTCATGCGTTATAAGTAATTATACAATGGTAGCGATAATATATCGGAGAGATGGGACTAAGTGCCATATTGGTGTGCCAGGGAGTGAGCCAAGGCAGAAGGAGTGTCTGGACACATGGTCTACGTCAAGAGAAGGGAACCAGAGGGTCATGGTGTAAGCCTTCAGTCATTCAGAATTAAATACAAGTAGGATGTTTGAACAGGTTTGATAGGCGAAATCCAGTGCGTTTGTGGAGTAGTTGAATCTTTCCTCATTCTCACGTTGAGTGTGGGTGTGATGTCCATGCTGGTAAGGTTGTTAGAGGCATGTCCTTGTGATGTCTTCTCGGCTGTAGGTAAAATAAGGACATCAGAATTGTGTTGGCTGTAATGTTCCACCTTATATGGATATGTATGCATAGATGTATTGCACCTGTTGTACATTACTATTTATGCTTAAAATAGTTTAGAATTTGCAGTAATGTGACTCTTATTAAAGCAACATTTACTGTTTCCCGTATTCATGTTAATTCATATTCACAAGCTTACACTGTTTTTTGAAGGGAAGATGTATGTGATTTTTATCATACTTCATATAACACGTATTAATGAATGCAGTCAAGTCACCACTTTATCATTGTAACTGCTTCTGTAAGTATACACATTGCTTCATAAAATATATATTGTTTCAGTAATTATTGCCTGACTTTCCCTCCATGTACACACTAAAAGCACATATTTACCAAGATGGTACGCTTAACATTATCACTTGATGTAGGTATACACTTTAGTTCGTAAAGCATACATTGTTTCAGTAATGTGTGGTATTGCTTAAATTTCCTCACTAACCTCCTTACAGTGTGAGTGGGTGCCTCACCTTACCCACCTGCGGGAATAACACTGTCCTGCCCCAACCTCAAGAAGGGCTCGCTACCTACTTGGACCACCTCAAAGGAGTCGTACTTATTCCTTCTTCTGCACAACCTTTGTAAGCACTTTTAAAGCATTGTTTCTGGACGAGTGCTTGTACTAGGATGCAGTGGTGGCTGAAGAATTGGCTGATTAAATAGTATTATTTTAAGTCGAAGTCTTTGTAATATATTAATTTTATTTGTATTGAGTACAGGATTATTGGTCATGCACGTGCACTAATAGAAATAATTTAGTTGAAATCGCTGTGAGAATTTCACTGGTTTCGATTACAGTTTAACAAGGAAAGTTCAAGTAATTCTTTGTAGACCGATTCTCAGATACAAATCAGCTCATTCTTACACCAAAAGGAATACACGTTCAGAATTCAACGTTTCCTATTTTTGTAATCTGCCGATTTTTGTAATTTGCTTATTTGTGGTTAAATCTGTGTTTTATAGGTTGTGAGGAACAGCATGCTTGATCAAAGATTAATGTCATAACTCTCTTTCCCAGGCTGTACGAGACTTGTCAGGGAACTAGAGTGTCTTACGAGTTATGGTTATTCAAAAATAGAGAAAATAGCATTTTAGGGAATGCTAGGAAGAGACAGCACTTGACGCAGTAAAATGAGAATGTCTTATACAAACGCATGGTAGAAGACATGACAACGACGTGTCCCCTTTATATGAAATATAAACTACCTTGACAACCTTATTCCTATGAACTAGAATGTAATAAAATTTCTAACTTGTAGATCTCTCACTGTAAACAGACGTATGCTTATAGATCTCCAACTCTAAACATAATTTTGTACCTATAGATTTTTCCTTACGAACATGAATTTCTACTTATAGATCTAAAAGTATAAACATAAAAACCTGCTTCAGATCCTCTGCTAATCGCTGCCCGGTATTTGTCTATAATATGAATTTAAAGGAATATAAACCTGTTCCTTTAAGTTTCTTCCAGGTAAAAAAAAAAAAAAAAGTCTTCCATGACACAGTTCTAGCACTTTACTATTAGCCTTTTAGAAGACAGGTCACAGCTTCATTTACTGACGATACCAAAATAAACATAAAAGCCGTCTCAGTAGAAGAAATTACAGATACTAGCAAAAGATTCCCGCGGGCAAAGGAAAATAACATGAGGCTTATCGGTGACAGATTTTCGATTGCTTAGATAAAGAAAGACCGAAGAATTCCAACGAGCACATCATGCAACATTCTGGCAGACCATTTGTATAATGAAAGGGGCATGTAAAAAGACCCATATTTAATAAAGTTAAACTATCTACTGCCTAGTGATTTAGACATACAAAACACTCCTAAGAAGGTAAACCCAACTGAAAAATAGGGGCGTTGTGGGTACAAAAAGGGAACACTATCAACGTCCGTGGCCCCAGACTATTTAACATCTTAAACACTGCTGGAACAACTGTAGAAGTCTTCAAGAGGAAACTGGACAAGTATATTCACCAGTTGCCAGATCAGCCAGGTTGTGATGGATATTTGGATCAGCGGACCACCAACATTAACACCTTGTTTGATCAAGCAATCACCAGAAGAGTCTGACTCCAGGTCGGGCGCTTGGAGTAGAAAAAATCGCGAACTCATCAAAAGTATATTCGAGGTAAGATGTGAGAACTTTGAAAACAAAAGAAGTCACACCAGTGTTACTGCTACCTGGAATTTACCTGGTGTTGCTTCCGGAGGTCACCGCCCCTGCGGCCCGGTGCCAGAACAGGCGTGCTTGCTGGCCTAACTGGAGTCTACCTGGAGGGCATTCCGGGGATCAACGTCCCCGCGGCCCGGTCCATGACCAGGCCTCCTGGTGGCTCAGGGCCTGATCAACGAGGTTGTTACTGCTGGCCGCATGTAGTCCAACGTACGAACCACAGCCCGGCTGATCCGGCACTGACGTTACGTATCTGTCCAGTTCCCTCTTGAAGACAACCAGGGACCTGTTGATAATTCCCCTTATGGCTGGTGGGAGGCTGTTGAACAGTCTTGGGCCATAGATACTTTTGTGTTTTCTCTTAGTGCCTCTACTTTTCACTGGGGATGTTACATCGCCTGCCAAGTCTTTTGCTTTCGTAGGGAGTAATTTCTGTGTGCATATTAGGGACCAGTCCCTCCAGGATTTTCCAGGTGTAGGTTATGATGTATCTCTCTCGCCTGCACTCCAGAGTATAAGTCAAGTGCTTCCAGGCATTTCCAGTAGTTGAGGTGTTTGATGGAACTTACATGTGCAGTAAAGGTTCTCTGTACATTCTCTAAATCTACGTTTCACCTACCTTGAATGGAGATGTTAACGTACAGCAGCATTCCAGCCTAAAGAGAAGAAGTGATTTAAAAAGGATCATAATTGACTTGGCATCTCTTGTCTTGAATGTTCTCATTATCCATCCTATCAGTTTCCTCGCAGATATGATAGTGGCATTGTTGTGATCCTTGAAGGTGAGATCTTCAGACATTACCACTCCACATTACTTTTCTGCTCTGTTGTGTGATTAGCGTTTGTAGTATACTCAGTTCTAGCTATTATTTCTTCCAGTTTTCCATAACGGAGTAGTTGGAATTTATCTTCACTGAACATCATATTGTTCTCCGTTGCCCATTGGAAAATTTGGATTTTATCGTCTTGGAGATTTGCCGTGTCCTCGTTGGATGACACGCTCATGCAGACCCTAGTATCGTCTGCAGAGGATGATAGGGTGCTATGGCTTACATCTCTGTCTATGTCTGATATGAAGATGAGGAACAGGATAGGGGCGAGTACTGTGTCTTGTGGAACAGAGCTCTTCACTATGGCAGCTTCCGATTTAACTCTGTTTACCACTACTCTTTGTATTCGATTGGTTAGAAAGTTGAAGATCCATCTGCCTACTTTTGCCAGTTATCCCATTAGCACGCATTTTGTGTGCTATTACACCATGATCGCACTTGTCAAAGGCTTTTACAAAGTTTGTGTATACTACATCTGCATTCTGTTTGTTTTCCAGTACATCCAAGACCATATCATATTGGTCCAGTAATTGTGAGAGGCAGGAGCGACCTGCTCTGAACCCATGTTGCCCTGGATTGTGCAATTTTTGGGAGTCCAAGTGGTTTGCAGTCCTGCTTCTTAGAACTCTTGTAAAGATTTTTATGATGTGGAATGTTAAAGCAATTAGTCTATAGTTCTTAGCTATTGCTTTGCTGCCACCTTTATGGAGTGGGGCTATATCCGTTGTTTTTAGTGACTGGAATCTCAGGTGTGTGTATGCTTTTTCTCCATAGCATACTTAGGGCTCGTGAGAGGGGTTTCTTGCAGTTCTTAATGAACGCAGATTTCCACTAGTCCGGGCCTGGGGCTGAGTGCATGGGCATGTCGCCGATGGCTTTCTCTTGTGGAGTTTGGGTTATTTCGAATTTCTTTCAATTTCACTAATCGCTTTCAGCTCCTCTTGTCTATTCTGGATGCTGAATGAGTCCTTTAACTTAAGCTCAATATTTTCCAATTCCCTGGTTAGCGCTTCCTTCCGTGTTTCAAATAATCTGGCATTTTTGAGGAGCTCAGTGATTCCTCGACTTCTGTAGAGGGAGCGTCGCTCTCCAGTTTACAACTTTTCTTCTTTTTTCTTAGGGGAATATGCCTTGAAGATCAGCTACCAGAAAGTTGATCTTTTCAAAGCACTGGTTAGGGTCCATGTCATTTAAGATATCTTCCCAATATGTTTCATTTAGGACATAGTTTACCTGGTCCCAGTTGATGTGCTTGTTGTTGAAGTTGAATTTGGTAAAGGTGCCCTCATCGTGGGTCTCTGTGAAGGATGCAAATATTGCATTTGACTCTCCTAGAAGGCCACTGATGAAAAGTATTTTGTTGTTGGTGGATGGCTTAAGGCCTGGCTGGTGAAACTGTTAGTGCCCGCCATCCGTAGTCCAACGTATGCGCCGCACCATGGCTGATCAGAAACTGTTTTGAGAAATTGTCAGATTCCTCTTGAAGAGGGCTAGGGGTTTATTGATAATCCCCTTATGCATGAAGGAAGGGTGTTGAAGAGTCGTGGTCCCTTAATATTTATTTGAGTTTTTTCTGTGTACTCGTCGCTTCCCTGCTTTTCAATTGAGGTATTCTTCACCGTCTGCCAAGCCGCTTGGGCTTATTAAAAGTAGTAATTTCAGTTTGCAGTTTGGCACCAATCCCTCCAGTATCTTCCAGGTGTAAATTATGATGCCTCTTTCTCGCCTACGTTATAATGAATCCAGTTCTAGGGATTTCAAGCAATCCCAGTAAAGTAGGTGCTGGAGTTTATACGAGCTGTGAAGGCTCTCTGCATTTTCAGCTCGGCTATTTCACCTGCCTTGAAGGAGGCTTTTTGTACACAGAATCACCTAAAATCTCACGTCTGGAATATTCCTTGGTACTCGCATCTTTTAAGGTAGATATATCAGAGTTGGAAATTTAGAGAGATTTTATTGCGTATATAGATTTGGGGGTGGGGGTAAATATGGAGCTGGTTTGGTGGGGGGTAGACATGGGGCTGGTTTGGTGGGGGAAGACATGGGAGTGGGGGTAAATATGGAGCTGGTTTGGTGGGGTAGACATGGGGCTGGTTTGGTGGGGGAAGACATGGGGGTGTCGCGCCATGGTGCTGCAGGTGATATTACCTGGCTGCAGCTGACGTTACCTTCACTGTATATGATAGTTATGTTCACCACAAACAAACTCCTCCCTCGGGGATACAACAATGTATTACATTATGCCTCAGTAACAGACTAGCTGTATACTCAGCAAGTATATTTTGCACTCTTTGGGAATTTGTTTTTAGCGGGGCATGTTATTTTAAACGAAGTATTTTGAAATATTAAAAGCCACTTGTCATATTGGTAAGGAAGACAGGTAAACCGAGGGCCGTGTGATCGTGTGTGGAGGTACTGCGGGAACGCTAGTGTAGCCTTGGGCAGGCAAGGTAGGTTGGCAGAGCAGGCAGCGCAAGTAGACAGGGTAGGCAGAAGGAAGACCAGTAAATGGATACTTATGGTGGTGAAGGAGGTTGTCACCTGTTAGCATCATGCTCTTATGTTAAGGTTTTGATGAGGTAGGCAAAGAGGAGGAAGAATGTGTGTGTCAAGAGGTAGGCAGTTCCTCTGTTGTGGCTGCTCATGTATTCTCGCTCCGGGTAGACAGTAACCAAACCCCGCACTTTCACCCACAACCCCACACCCTCTCTTTTTTATTTTGTCGCCAAAACATGTTTTACTTTTCGTAGGAAGTGGAGGTATGGCGTTAAAGAGATGTACATAGTGGAGATTGATAGTATTGGTGTTGGAGGCAGGTGTGTGTGGTGTTAGCGGGGTGGCGGCGGGTTGGTGTCCCCTGTACCGCCGTCGACGTAGCTTCTCTGTACACCAGCAGCACCAGTCGCCCCGCCACCGCCGCCGCCACGCCACGCACCTCTTCTGCCGCTGTCTACCTCCTCGCCAGTCCTGCTGTTTCCTGCACCACCCAGTTTTTACCTGCAGGCGGACGGCGAGAGCAGTGTCCCGTTTGCCAGGGAAGAGGGAAGCTGTTGCGAGTCATTTTGGAAACTTGTGAGATCTTTATCATGATGCGCTTATTGCATTCGCAAATTAATTAAGGGGATAATCTTCCCCTCCCAGATTCCCTCTTCAATATTCCTTCAGGACAAAAATGGGCGAAGGACCGACGTAACAGACTTGGATGACGTGTGGAGACATAGGCTTTCTGGAGGTTATGGTAAGCTTGACCATAAGCTACCACGAATTAACTGTTAATATTGGTAAGCAGAGAAATGTATAACCTGAGCTCAGGATTAATAATTCACTCAATATTTACCTCAGGCTAAAGAAAACACTATGACCTCGCAGGTATTAAAAACTGTTGATATCCTACTTTGGGTGGCAACCACCACTCCAGAGAAGCAAATACCTACCTTGGGTACTGCGTTCGTATAGCACACTTTACTCGTAGTCACATGGCAGTGTGAACGACCTTGATCTTCACATACGTTAGTCTGTTGAGTCATTGTGTACTGAATATTTGACTTTGTATTTTGTAATGTAATGTGATGTGATGAGAGGGTTGAGTAATAGATGTTAACGAGAGGTCAGGCAGCATACCATGCAACCTTGACACTGACCACTTAGGGACGGGACACACCCGAGTGCTGGAGACTAACTTGCGGCTAGCCTGACTCCAGAGATAAAGAAGGATAATGTTTCTAGGCTTGACGTAGAATTCAGCGTGTGTGTATATCAGCGGTGCGCTACACATGAAGATTTTTCTCATTTGTGTCACTCAGGTGTGAATCAGTTGTTAGGTTGCCGTGTGCATGTAGTTGCGTAACACTTGTAACGTTATAGCCTCAGGCCTGGCTAGTGACGTACACGCTACATAACGGAAACTCTTACACTTACTCTCACCGATAAGTTTAGATTGGTTACCTGGTGTGTAACAAGACCACACAGCTGCTGACTATAGAAAACTTTTCTATACGTTCTGGTCACCGCATTCTCATGAATAGAGGTAAGTGTTTTTGTCAGCAATTCACATAATTTTTTGTGTTCTTTGAGGGACTGTGTACTCACCTAATTGTGTGTGTGTGTGTGTGTGTGTGTGTGTGTGTGTGTGTGTGTGTGTGTGTGTGTGTGTGTGTGTGTGTGTGTGTGTGTGTGTGTGTGTGTGTGTGTGAATTGTTAGTGTCTCAGTTTTCATACATTTGACCTTTATCAGAGTTGAGTGCATTTGACATTTGCATTTAGCTTATACCAACTTGTGTTGTAACATGAATGAGTGTTGAAAGTTGTCAGTGTTATAGCGACCGTACCTGTGAAGGTGTAGGACGTGAAGCAGGGAGGAGAGGTGCAGTAGCGCGCTGGATGTTGTCTGCTGGGCTCCCCCTCACATTCTATTCCCCATCTCCCTCCCATCCAGCCCCCGACTACCACCCATCCTGTCCGGTATCCTTTCCTCCCTCCCTTCTTCCCTTCCATACATCCTGTCCATTATTCCTTCTATTTCCCTTCCTTCCTCGCTACCATACTCTCACAACGTGCTTCCCCATACTCTCGCGACTTCCTTATCTCCCATTCATCTTGACCTTCATCCCATTCCTTCTAGGCTACCTCCCCATCCCCTTTCGACCTCCCTCACCCATCCCATCTTGACTTTTTCCCTATTTTACCCTTCCTTATTTTCTTTCCATCCTAATCACTATTCTCTTACCCTTTTTCTTTCCCACCTGCTTCTCTCTATCTTTGTTATCAGTGTCCTGCAGGCAGTAATAATGCCTATTGCATTCTTTAGAGTAGTTACGCTTCTCTGTAGCAGTTATTTTTTATTACCTACCTCCATATAGCAGATGACGTTTAGACTCGTTTTCTATGGTTGTAGAGTCATAGTTATATTTGAACAAACTCAAATATATTAGAAGGGAAGGTAAAACAACCGCAGTGAAAATATTCCCAATGAATGATCGAAAATGTGATCTTTTCGATAGAATATAAGAAGGTAGGAGAATTACTGGCCAGTGCTAGGCAAGTCTTACACCCAACCTGTGTCATACCTCTGGCCGGTTTCATGGGTTCTTTCGCATTCCGGCTTAAGGCCAAACATTTCTACTCGTCATGTATTTTGTTTTTCGCATCTGGTTTGGTTAAGCTTACTATTTAGTTTATACATTTTCCCCTCCAGAATTAGAACCATACATTTGTCTAGAGGGAACTGCATCTGCCACTTTTCTGACAGCATCATACCACTGAAATAGTCTTGAAAATTCCGGTATATCAAAGGTAATTCCATAGAGTTCTTTCAATGCATTTTGTATACCTAATGTTGTGTCGTCACTGACTTACGTCGGTATATTTCATGAAGATTGTGTACAAGGGGCGTAAAACCGACTCTTGTTCCATCTTACTGTTTTGGAATTTGAGCGGCTTGTGCCCTGGAGGTGTGCCTCACTCCCCGCATTTTTTTTTTCTAGGTAATTGATAGGGATATTTCTGCTTCCTTTTACATTTGCTGTGACTTGGCTAATGACTTGAAAAGATTTACAGATATATGCAGTTTAGAAAGACACGTGAGCAAACACTAGGACATTGTTAGAAAATGTTTCGGTCGTGGGATGTTGCTCACTACTAACATACAGAGGTTATGCTAGGTAAAAGGACACAAGTACAACTAATGTGACATTTTATTGTGGCAACGTTTCGCTCTCCAGGAGCTTTATCAAGCCGTTACAAACAATACTTGGACACAGAGGGTATATATAGGCTCAGAGTGAGATGTAATACTAGTGGTAGTAGTAATATTAGTTGTAGTAGTAATATTAGTTGTAGTAGTAGTAATACAATATGGTAGAACAACTTCCACATGATTGTTCTACCATATTTTGTTGCTGCTGCTGCTGCTGCTGCTGCTGCTGCTGCTGCTGCTGCTGCTGCTGCTGCTGCTGCTGCTGCCGCTGCCGCCGCCGCCGCCGCCGCCGCCGCCGCCGCCGCCGCCGCCGCCGCCGCCGCCACTAGTTTACACCTCACTTTAAGACCATATATACCCTGTGTCAGTGTATTGTTTGTAACGGCTTGATCAAGTTCCTGGAGAGCGAAACGTTGCCACAATAAAATGTCACATTAGTTGCACCTGTGTCCTTTTACAGAGGTTAGAAGCGATCAGGGTCCCAGGACCGAAACGGTTTCTAATGTGGCTCATGTGGCTTTCTAAACCAATTTGTTGGTGTAATGAAGTTGGTAGGATTACCGACAATATGTAAAGTAAAAGGACACAAGTGCAACTAATGTGACATTTTAGTGTGGCAACGTTTCGCTCTCCAGGAGCATTGTCAACGGATTGACAAAGCTTCTGGAGAGCGAAACGTTGCCACAATAAAATGTCACATTAGTTGCACTTGTGTCCTTTTACTTTACAATTTGTTTGTATCTATCACCAAGGTTTATACCATGGATATATGTACAGTTTTGTAGCCTAGAATATCTTTGAGAAATATAATTATATACCACATATTTTCACAAAATTGCACTCCATCCCCCACAGTCTTCCAACAGATTGTCATACTCCCAAACTCCAACGTAGCCTAATAACGTCTTCAAGATTTTACCAGTCGGGAATATCAGCATCAGTGAGCTTACCAGAAAGAAGTATAACAACCCCTCTGACAAAAACGCAAAAGTCTACGTTATCGTGTGTGGAGGCTGGCGACAAGATCTGTGTGGGAGAAACCGCAAGAGACCTAGACACAAGGTTGTTCATTGAGCATTAATATGCATGCCGCATTGACAATAATAAGAATGTATATCAAAGAGAGGGTGTTACACCAAGCTGATGAAAATAAGTTAACAAAATGGAAGATTTGAGAGAATGTTTCACATGGAGACTAAGCTATTTCAAATCTGTAGAGATTACTTGATAAACATAGGAACACATAGCGCATGTGTCATACATAGAAACACTGATAGCCAATTTATGAATTAGGATGAGGCTAAACTCGTAATGAAAGAAACGGACCTGTACAGGTATCGTTGCGTAGAATATGTCGTGATATGCCTTACTGATACAGTTGTGCGAAACACCTGAGGCTTTAACACATCAAAATTTAGGGCCAAGTTAATAAATAGTACAGGACACTGCCGTCAGGAGCCCTGACTCATTTTGCTATCCCTGACTTCACATCTGACCGCCCTTCTGCTATACTGTACTATGATTTTGTGAACTCTATATTGTATTGAAGAACCTCCTGGAGATCAAAACATATCCAAAACAGAAGTTTAATGTATATTTTTTGTGTGTGAATGATTGGCTGTAAATGGGTTTGTGATGATAATTTCTGTAATACAGTAGTAAACATTAACCTGTGTGGAACGGCACTTGCTACTGGTGGCAGTTCTGATTTCTCATGCATATAAATAGGTAAAAATAATTCTACTCCAGCAAGACACTGAGCTTAGACCAGTGTCTCCCTCCTGCACCAACCGTCACCCTCTCTTTACTCCTATGTATGCTCTGCTTATTCTCATTTCATTGAACAATCTGCTCCAAGTGATACGTCTCCCCAATAAATATCCTAGCACTTCACATGTGTCTTATTTCACACTTGTCGGTATGATACCATCTCTTAACTGGAGAAAAATGGTACAAAATAGCGATATGATGGAAACGCACACAAATGCAGCATGAGATCCTTTATTAAGAAAGTTTCACCGATGCAGTGGTTTTTTAAGCCCATTGCGTGGGCGAAACGTTGTCAGTTAAAGATCTCATTACGCCGTGTTTGTATATATTTCCATCTTTCGCTGTCTTTCCTATGGGTACCATAAGAGTGGCATCCATAGACACAGCTGATACCAACCAAGTCTTCCATTGGACCACTGACAATGTGATTTTTAACGAGGACTGTTTCAGTTACTATGTTACGGAAGGATTATGGAAATAAAAACAAGGTGAAAAGCAGGGAAGCGATGAGTACACTGAGAGAGAACTGAACTTGAAGGATGTTTCCGGGGGTCATTGCCTCCGCGGTCCGGCCCCAGACCAAGTCTCCTGGAGGATCAAGACCTGATCAGCCAGGCTGTTACTACTGGCCGCACGCAGTCCAACATACAAACCACTGCCCGCCTGGTCAGGCACTGATAATAAGGAACTTGTCCAGTTCCCTCTTGACCGCCAGAGGTTTGATGGTAATTCCCAGTATGCACATAGGGAGGGCGTTGAAGAGTAGGGAACCTCTGACACTCATAGTTTTCCTAGTGTACTCGTCACACCCTTGCTTTTTAGTGGAAGTATCATGCTGAGTGATTTCGTCTGTCTTCGAGAGGGAGCTCGATATTTGATTCCACAAATCAGTTCCTAATAGCCGGGTTGTTGTTATATATGTTGGGCGGCGGGCACCAACAGCCTGAACGATCAAGCTAGCATCCAAGAGGCCTGGTCTCTTACCGGGCCGCGTGACCTTCGGAAGCAACTACAGGTAACCTACAGTAACAAACCCATTTGTTGTCTCACTCTTCCATCCAAGAGATAAGTATTCTTCCTATTCTCGGTGTCGCTACTTTTTTTTCATGTCGCCTGTATGCAACACTTATCAGTAGCCTTGGCTGAACGTCCTACTGTTTCATATGCCATCGTTTTAAATACCTTAGTGACAAAAAATCTGTACATTTTTGGGGGGACAAGAATGGCCCTCTGCCAGACTGTGTTGACTCAGTGACCAAATTATGTTCATCAAGGTAAATAATTCTAGTATTCTTTTAAAACTGTCCTAGGCTACCTGTAGGATGTTATAAGAGTCTTAGATTCCTGGTCAGTACTGTATTAATACTCCCTGGTGAGTGGCTTGTGATCCAAGGAATTGGATTTGCTCTCCACTCATACCGAAGGTGATTGTCTCCTATTCCCCAAGCGCTGTGGGACCCCTGCGAGTTTAGTACCTACCCCTAAATGTAACACCACTCCAGTAAATGTTTTTGAAAATATAATCTCTCATTTAAGACTTCATATTCATTCCCAGAAGCATTTACATCTTTCCAAAAGAAGTTTACCGTGGTCGCTGTCTAATATTTGAGCACTGTAGAGCACACCCAGAATTGGCTTTAAACGTCCTTAGACAAAAAAAATATTTGTCTTTTCCTTTAACTTCGTTTTTCTATGCAGCAGTTCACCTTTTACCTGACGCACACTGCCACTCGACATTTCTTGGTTCTCCCAGTTTCTAGCTTAATACAGTCTAGTTAATACAGTCTAGCAGCGACACACACTTGACCTGGCTAACACTGCCACCCCTGCCTCGGAATGATATATCCCCATCCCTTGCATATATTTCATATTTTCAACAGAAATTGTTTCAGTTATTAATTGATGGTTTGTCTTTCTCTTTATATTATTTATCCAGCTAAAAATATCTAGCCAAGACAGGACTCGCAGCAGTGGTCTTAAGTTGGAAAAACTCAGATTCAGGAAGGATATAGGAAAGCACTGGTTTGGTTTGTGGATGAGTGGAACAAACTCCCGAGTACCGTCATAGATAGGTACATGAGTGGGTGTGGGTGGGTGTGAGTTGGACCTGACTAGCTTGTGCTACTAGATCTGATGCCGTGCTCCTTCCTTAAGTGAATGTGACCTGACCTGACCTGACTAATTTGGGTCATTGGCTTAAGCCGGTGGGAGACTTGGACCTGCCTCGCATGGACCAGTAAGCCTGCCGCACTTTTCCTTCTTTATGTTCTTAATTAAATCTATAACTGGCTTGTACTTGACAAGTAACACCTCACCTTTAGTCTTAGACGTTACATTATCATTTCCAAGGCAGCTTGGATTAGAGATGGTAAGCATACGATAACAGAATACTAACAGTGCACAACGCAGGTGCAGTAACGTTCTAGCGGGAACACTGCTCTACACCTGCTGCTACATATTAACACCAATGTTAATACAAGACCCAAAAACAGAAGAGTATGAAAACGTTCGTCCTAGTTACTAAAAGCTAAGTGACCAGTAACTGAACTAAAACTGAACGTTTTTGCTAATGAAATAAAGATTGTTAAACAATTAGTGATTAAAGTAAAAATAAAAGAGATACAGAAAAGGATTCGTGAATTTAAAAAAAAAAAAGTCGAAAACTGGAATGAAGAAAAGTGAAAATAACGTGATGGGTACAATTCACAAATAATCCATATTGCCGTGACTGGAACAATTCACAGATAACCCACATTGCACTGGCTAGAGCATATTCATTCACAAATAACCCATATTACCGTGACTAGAACATGTTCATTCACAAATAACGAACATTACCATGGTTGGAACAATTCACAAATAGCCCGCAATATTATGACTGGAACAATTCACGTATATTCAAATTTACCATGGATGAACAGTTTACAAATAACCAACAAATTAGAAATGAAAACAGAACAACTTTTTTGTCCGTCCTGGACTTGAAAATGGTTCTGGACGGACAGAAACATCGTCCAATTTTCATTTGCAATTTGTGGGTTAGTTGTGAACTGGAATGAATCTAAAATTTTACTTGGCTTTTCAAAAAATATTTTAGCGGATCTATAGAGTATTCATAGACCCTCTTTGTTACCATCATGGAAAGGGGGGGGGGTTGCCTTGATGCTGCTGAAGGGCTCTTAATCCAGGGAATTACAGCTGTTCAATCCTTTCTGGGATCAAGCCTGATTGCCTCGCTTTCCCCAGGTGTATGGCACGGATTTAGCGCTTCTCAATGAATATTTATTTTTTTTCTGTTTTAAATCACTTTCCCCTGAAAGTGAAATATTTTAGTGGCTTCCAAGATGTTGACTTAGTGGTACTTCACCTTCTTCTTAGTGGTACTTCACCTTCTTAGTGCTACAGTGTTTCGAAAGTGTTCTTTAAAGTTACTGAGTAAAAACACCTTTATTTGAAATTTACATTTTTCTGAAATCTTTATGTTCGAAACAGTAATACACTTCTGATTTTCACCGCTCAGTGTTGGTATATAATATTTACTGATTTTATTTGGTGTGTAGCTATAAGGCAGTTAGTAATATATTAGAGAAAATTCACCATTAAATTGTTTAGCTAGGGGGCTGGAGCGTAATGCAGTGGTGCAGCACCCTCCTTTATTGCCAGCACACTGCTTTATTGATCACTCGTGCTCGCCCACACATGCTCTTACAATTATCGTTTTCTCACGCAGTATTAGTGAAAACTTATTTTCTTCTTTAATTTCCTGAAGCTAAAGAAGACAACAGGTGTAGGTACTTTAATAGTTATCAGTTAGTTATCAGCTGTTATGACAGTGAAGGTCACGGGGAACTTTCCGCTGTGTTCAACACAGAGAACGGCCACACCTTGTAGCAACGCCACTCAAAGAAAACGCTTCCCACGATATTTTCAACATTAACTCTCCTAAATTCGCGGTTCTTTATCGCATTTAAGAATTCATTACAATACATTTTAAAAGGACAAAGTTAACTTTAAAAACACGCCTGCGAAAGGAAGCCTGTTAAAGTTTTGCACTATAGCAGAACTGCTCGCCTTTTTTGTTTTTGTCTTATGTTTATGTACGATGACAGGTAAATCTTAAAAAAAAAAAAAATTTTTTATTATCACACTGGCCGATTCCCACCAAGGTAGGGTGGCCCAAAAAGGAAAAACTTTCACCATCATTCACTCCATCACTGTCTTGCCAGAAGGGTGCTTTACACTACAGTTTTTAGACTGCAACATTAACACCCCTACTTCAGAGTGCAGGCACTGTACTTCCCATCTCCAGGACTCAAGTCCGGCCTGCCGGTTTCCCTGAACCCCTTCATAAATGTTACTTTGCTCACACTCCAACAGCACGTCAAGTATTAAAAACCATTTGTCTCCATTCACTCCTATCAAACACGCTCATGCATGCCTGCTGGAAGTCCAAGCCCCTCGCACACAAAACCTCCTTTACCCCCTCTCTCCAACCTTTCCTAGGCCGACCCCTACCCCGCCTTCCTTCCACTACAGACTGATACACTCTTGAAGTCATTCTGTTTTGCTCCATTCTCTCTACATGTCCGAACCACCTCAACAACCCTTCCTCAGCCCTCTGGACAACAGTTTTGGTAATCCCGCACCTCCTCCTAACTATATGTGGATTATTTGTCCAAAGAGTTAATGAAGCCAGTGGATCCGGCTTATTTCCATTGGCGTTCTTTAATCCTCCTCCCCAAGATGCGAGCCACAACAGTCAGCTAGCACTGCTAGCTTACTGCTAGGTGAACAGGGGCAACAGGAGCGTCAAATGTTTTGTTCCTTTTGAATATTATTATTATTATTATTATTATTATTATTATTATTATTATTATTATTAGCAAATCACGTGCAGGAGGCTTACAGGGCATTACCTGAATTATTACCTGCAAGTAATTTGGGTGAGGTAAATGGGACTTAGTCATAGTAGGTTGCTGAACTGCGGCTCCTTCGATTCTCTACTTCTTCATCACTCACTAAAAGCTAGACCTGACATTAAATTAATAATTATAATATTAAAACCAGCTACTCTGGTAATTAAAATTATGTGGACTGTATGTTATTTTGTCATGTAGGGGGGTATTGGAATGCAAGTCATTATCTTGGGGAATATGGGAGTAAGGGGAGTAAGGCAGTGGATAGGCAGGCGAGGTGGTAGGAGAGATGATTAGCCGAGGTAGGTAATGTGAGGTCACTGGTGACTACACCTTCACCTCTCATTACTCTACCCACCACACTACTCACCCTCTCACTACTTGACATAAAATAATGAATAAAAGAGCAAATAATGGGGATAGTGAATATTACTGTTCTACTCAAACACTGTTTATTATTAAGTCCTTGTACAATAATATATTTGGTAACAGGAGTACATCATTGGGGTTTAGATAAATGGGGCGGTACATATAAGTAGTGAGACATGGAATACAATCAACTTGACCAAAATGAATATAACTTACAATATAGTTCAGAGGACAGTTCACCACAGGAACTAAGCCACAGGTCCCAAGACCTATACAGCACGAGTACTGCTCCAAGCCAGTACTCTGCCCAATGTCTCCAACAGAGAGCCCCGTCAGATCAGAGCTCTGCCCCACGCCGCAGCTCTGATTGACTCCCTGCTCAGAGCTCTGCACATAGCCGCTCCGCTTGAAGTCTCCCGATAATGCTCTTCCTTGGGCTTATATGGTGGTCCAAGCACCCTCCACAATGAGGTGTGCACCACGTGTACGACCTGACGCCGAGATCTGACGCCAGTGATGAACAAAGGAGCTGAGACTTAAGCCGAAAAGGCGTGGGTGCTTAGCCACTTGCCAAGGCAAGGTGGCCATATAATTAGGTCTCCCTAGAGACCTCAAAGGCCCAGCTGAACTACATCACAATTTTGGTTTACTTGCTGGGTACACAGAATGTTTATACTAACGCCTATCATTTAATTGCTTTAGATGAATTACACCACAACACTTGCCTAACACCTAGACCCTACACTGGTCAGCTAGTGATCTAAATGCAAGCACTAATTGTGCACTACCCTCTGTATAATCCTCCGGGTTTAGCGCTTCCCCCTTGATTATAATAATAATGTGCACTACCCTGTGAGTGATGTTGCATCCCTTATTTTTCGTCATCCACTCGTAATTCTTGAGGTCCCACAAATTTCCTGTCCCAATTCTTCAGCTGGGTACATTAACACGGGTTCCTATTATAAATTCAGGCCGAAACGACTCAGTTTGGCTTCCAAGAATGCCTGATTACATTTCATAATTAAAGGACCAGTGTTCACATTAAATTCAACATGGCGTCTCTCTGGCGTCTCTACTGGCTGTTCTCCACCTCCTCCCTTGAAATTTCTCGAAGGGTCCAAACAGCATCACATTTTATTACACAATTATTGTATTATTCATTCATATGTTCTACATTTAGGAAATTATGTAAAAAAAATTTCAACATTTTTGACAGGGCTGAAGTTAGTATTACAGGGTGTCCACAAAAATACTCCCTGATTTCAAACAGGTGTAAAATGTAGCTTTATTGTAATAATCTTTCACAGTTAGTAGCTTCAGATGCAGGATTTCATTCAGTTTCATGTGGTATAGGGTAGCATTAAAGGCACTCAATGTGCGCCCCTCTGGTTGCTCGGCATACTTGCACAAGCCTCGGCACGGTAGGTCTCAACAGCATGAACCAACTACTTCGGGGAAGGAGAGGGTGGGGATGTGAGTCAACGAGATAGGTTGACGAATATATAGGAGAAAATATGATGAGTCGACGAGGTAGCTTGATGAATGTGTAAGAGAAAATGTTGCTGTGATGGGGGAGAGTCAGTCAGATAAACATTGACATCTCAGTGAGCCAGTCAGGTCGCAAACGCTAATGCCTTAAACTTGTAATCTTCAAAGTTAAATACATTACAACAAAGCAAATATTGATTTTTATGAAGCTGAGCACTTTAAATCCTATGTACTCACTGAAGCGGAAGAGAGATCCATGGTAATATACCTGGAAAGTTCTTGAGGGTCTTGTTCCAAACCTGCACACTACCATAACATTATAATGGGGTGAGATATATGGGAGAAAGCGCAAAATAACCCCAGTGGAAAGCAGGGGCGCCGTGGGAACAATAAGAGAACATTGTATCAACATCCATGATAACTGACTTCAGTATCTTACCAGAAGATATCAGAAACACTACTGGGACAAGTGTAGAAGTCTTAAAGAGGAAACTGGACAAGTATCTTCACCAAGTGCTAAATCAAATCAACCAGACTACATGTAATGGATATGTGGGTCAGAGGGCCTCCAGTACCAACAACCTAGTTGACAAGGCAAGCACCATACGAGTCTGGCCCTAGGCCGGGATCTGGGAGTAAAAAAAACTCGAAACTTATCAAAGGTGTGTGCGCGCGCAAGTTCAAGTCAAGTTTAAGTCTATTCCTAATCAGCCGTGCTGTGGTGCATATCCTGGTTACGGCTAGCACCAACAGCCTGGTTGATCAGGTCAGCCACCGGGAAGCTTGGTCTTGGATCTAGCCGCGAAGGCCAGATAGGTTAAATGAGCTTCGAAGCTAGTTATTGTATATCTCGTTCCATTTTATTGTAATGACCTGAATTTATACATGTATAGAGGGCTGACGGCTAAAAATTATTTAGGTCTAGATGTGCTTGTCTAGTGCTATTTGTAAGGGTTAATTCATAGCTCCTGACACAGTTCTTATCGACCGCCTTTACCCACTTTTTTTTTTTTTTTGCTTTCTATTAGCTTCAGAGTTTTAGTTAATATTGGAACAACGTAAGTTTTTAAAACTTATTAATGGGATGTACTGATCAAAAGGTTTTGTTTTGATTGGAGTACTAGTGATATAGATCTCCAGCTCCATAGTGACTACCACTAGGCTCTTGGCAGCTTCCCCGAATAGTTGTAATGTTATTTATTGTCTTTTTGGTTTCGGATTATGAACATAAGCACTGAGACGAATATATACATCGAGATGTGGGAACCATATACTAGATCAACTAGGCTGTAATGGATATGTGAGGCTGTGGGCGGCCATTAGCAACATCCTGATTGACTAAGTTAGCATCAGATGGGCCTGACCCATGGCCAGTTGTAGTCGGAACCCAAAGTTTTGCAACGGCATTTAACATATGTAACCATGAGGTGACAGTCAATAAAATAAAGTCAATAGAAAAAGCAAGAAAATGGATATTCAGACAGAAAGCAGAATGGTAGTAAACGAAAGAAAGCTCAATCTCAGTAAATTTAAAAGTTCAGTACCACAAGGCACGGTCCAAGCAAATCTTTTGTTTATTATCCTCAAGGCAGACATAAACAACACTAGCCATAGTTTCGTATCATCCTTTTCAGAAGATACCAAAATAAATATGAACGTTTCCTCAGGAAAAAAAAGCAAGTTGATTAACAAAGTTTTCTAATGAACTAATGAAAACGTGATGCTCGGTGGTGACAAATTTCACATATTTAAATGTGGGAAGAATAAAGAAATCAAAATGAGTACAGTTATTTAGAAAACAGTCAAATGCAGCGAAGACCAGTAGAATGACAGGATGGATTATAATAACATTCAGAACAAGAGAAGCAACTCTCTTAAAGACATTTTTCACATCAGTGGTCCTCTCATGACTCGAATATTGTTGTGTGTTCATAGCACTTTTTAAAAGGCAGGAGATAGTGGAGCTGAAAATTGTACAAAAGTCGTTGGCTGCTCCTGTAGAATTAAATAAAAATCTAAGTTACTGGGAACGCTTCAAAGCACTTTGGGTGTCTCTCTGGAGAGACGGGATCTAATAATATACACATGGGAGATACTTAAGGGCCTGATCCCCAATCTGCACATTGTCATAACTCACTAGAGTGAAAGATATGGGAGAAAGTGTAGAATAAACCCAGTGAAAGGCGGCGAAGGGAAGAGCATTGTGGTTAAAGACTCAACCTTTTGCCCGAACGATGCTAGAAGTTTTCAAGAGATAACTGGATTATTATTTCCTGCAGACTGCTGATCATCTGGGCTGTAATGGCTATGTGGGCCTGTGGTCCTGGATAACCAGGGGTTCAAAGAAGCTTGGTATGTGTCCCGGCTGCAAGGGTAGAACTCCCGAAACCGGTCATAGACATTTGTAACACTTCTTAATAGTATATTGTTTTTTATGCCATTTCTTAATTCGAATTTATATTTTAATCCATTATTGTGAGTTTTTTACTATCTAGGCTGGACATACTAAACATTCTATTTTTTCTTAACTCCTATGTTGCCGTGTTATACAAGTGTTACTTTATGATATTGAAAAGTCGGCAAACTTAAACATTAGTGAAATGTCGACCAGGTGAGTGGTGTTGCTGTCCTTACGACAAGGGCGCGGAAAAAAAAGCAGCTGTGGTGTGCTGGTGGTATCCCCCTAACAAGATTCCAAGGTGGAGTACCTGCTGTCCTTATGACAGGTCCCAGCACCAGCAACCTCCTTGGCTTTCTAGCGAATGACGTGATGGCTTGAGTGAGTGGGTAAACAGCCTTGTTGTCCACATTGTACACAAACGACATGTATGAAGGAATAAATAGAGATAGCCGATAACACTGAAATAGGTCTCGGATAATTTCTGGCGAGGAGAGAGAGAGAGAGAGAGAGAGGATGACTTGGATAGGCTTGTGTGTGGTCAGAGGAGTGGAAGATGCAGTTCAGGACAGACAAATGTATGATTCTAATCCTAGGAAAGGAAAAACTATGGTACTAAGCTAAATAATGCAGAGCTTAGTCAGACAATGCGAGAGAAAAAAATTAGTTCTGGTTTACAGAAATTTAAAGCCAGGACAACATTTCATAATTGTTCGCATTAAAACTGATATGATTCTTGGGTTCACATCAATAAATGCAAAAGTAATAAAGGTCCTAAGGTTATATTTCAACTTCAAATATCTTTGGTATAACTCATATAGATTATGATGCTCAATTTAGAAATGCAGTGAAAAATATGCAGAGAAAGATGAAGTTGATTGCATATATCAAAAACCTCTCCTAGGAAGATAGTGAAAAATCAGTGCTTTCAGCCCACCTGGAGAGAGGTAGATATGATTCAAGTATGTAAGTGAAAAATGGGAGTAAAGGGTTATAAGAAATGTGATGAAAGTATCTAATCAAGACAGGACTCGCAGCAGTAGATTCAAGTTAGAGAAATTTAGATTTAGAAGGATATAGGTAGTTCTGGTTTGGCAATAGAGTTGTAGGTGAATGAAACAAACTCCTAGGTAGGGCCATTGGGGCGAGAAATTTGGGTAGCTTTAAATATAGGTTGGACGTGAGTAGTGCGTGTGGTTGGTGAGAGTTGGACCTGCCTAGAGCATGAAGTCAACAGGCCTAGTGCAGCGTCCCGTCATGCTTATGTTTTTGTTATTAAAGCAGTTAAACCCTAACTGAGCATTAGACCCAGCCTGGTTGAACAGGCAAGCACCAGACGAGCCTGGCCCACGGCTGGGCTCCTGGAGTAGAGAGTGACTCGAAACTCATCAAAGGTATATAAAAGGTAGACACCAAACGAGGATTTTTTTATGGATTGATTATAAGCGTCATACTGCCCCTGGGTAGTGCTGATAGGTTATCAGATTTAGAAAAAGAGAAAGGCAGCTTCAATTCCTTGGCTCAGGAGCCCTTCACCAGAATCGAGGCATTCTCTTTAAATATCACAAGTGTAAAATATTTGATTGTTATGTTAGGCAACTCTGTAAATAAGTGAGATAAGTTGGTATTTAGTGTTGGTGGGTGCTGGCCACACTCCACTTCTTCAACGTTTTCCTTAAACATTGTTATTAATATTGTACACACTATATTCCAACATATGTTGCACCACTTATAAAGCATTATTATTATTATTATTATTATTATTATTATTATTATTATTATACGAAGGTAAACCTGATGAACAGTAAGTAGGTATCAAATTTTGAATGGACCTCCAGTTCCTTGGAGGTCAATTCCAAGAGTTTATAACTAAAGATGACTTGTTTTTTCTCACTGTCTCAGTAAATCGCTTACTTGGCTTCACATTTTCTAACCTTACTTCTAAGGTTATTTTATTATTTGTTTTTAAAGTTAAATTGCACATAAAATAACATTTACGAAAAAAACAAAAGAATGGATGGGAATTCGAACCGTAGTCCAACGCATGTAGCATGTCAGGCCCAACGTCCAGTTACTGACAACCGTTCATTAATACTTACCTTGGGGTTACTTATATATAATTACACACGGACAATTAAATTTTACATTTGGTAATGTAATTTTACTGAGTTATCTAAACTGGATTTTAATCTTTGATTGTTAAGCGATTGTGCAACACTGCTCACTATTTTGTTATGGTTTGTTAATGTTAAATAACTCACAATCAAAGATGTGTATCAGGAAGAAACTCAGCGCTACTTGTAATAAACTAACTCTTGCTGTTATCGAAAAAGAAGTTTCCAAGCTATAGTATACCTTCAGTTTATACTACATTTCTAGGCGGGGAGGAGCAGTTCCTGGACAGGGGGATCTCCAAAGTTCCTGGACGAGGAGGGAGGAGAGCACTAAGGCACCAAGAGAGGAGAGCCACTACGGCCCACACTGCTGGAGGTCCAGACATGACACAGCGGAAATTACTGACAAGTACTGCAGTGGAATAATCCCCAAATGATGCTTCGAGGATTGAGTTTTTTTTTCACGCAATCCGCACAAGATAAATGGCCGTGTGGGCGACACTTGCGCGACTTGCTGGGCTAATCCGTGTGGGGGAAGGGGAAAGAAGTTTTTTCTTTTTGTTTTATCTAGCAAAATTGGATACATCGGCAATGTGCTGCTACCCTGTTCTCTACGATAGTTAGGTAATAGGAACAAAGACTATGTAATGTCATATTTTATCACAGAGGAAGAGTTTCATACGCGGTGTTGAAATCTGCCAGTCTGAGTTGGGAGACTTCAGTAAGATAATGAGGATACCATCGAGTATTTCATTAAGGGTTCACTTAGGGCAGCTCCAAGGGTTTTGTTCTAATAAAGATGGAGTTACCCTTACCTGGGAATTATAATATATATATATATATATATATATATATATATATATATATATATATATATATATATATATATATATCGTGCCGAATATGAAAAAGTGGTCAGTTAGTAAGAACTCATTTAAAATTTAAGTCCTTTCTAAAATTTTCTCCTAAAATTTTTTAATTTTGCTCCAAACGAATCTTAGAAAACTTACTTAAACCTTATTATAACAAGAATAATTTATTTTAGCCTAACCCAACTAAATGTATTTTAGATTTGTTTACAATAATTTAATACTAAACACAGTGAAATATATTTTTTTCGTTAGGTTCAGAATGATTTTGGCGAAATTATTGTATACACAAATTTTTGCTTGTCCTATATGGCAAGATGAGCGTTGCTATTTAACCCAAGATCGCAAGTTCTGCCTATTCGGCACGATATATGTATATATATATATATATATATATATATATATATCTTAACAATGCAAGACAAGCTACAGTTGCTGGAAATCTTTAGCTCAAGTACTTTCACAATTCTCAGTGCGTCATCAGGAGCTATGCAAAGTTGCAAGGCAGCAACTGAAGGAGGGTAAGTTTTTTCCTCAGTGTAGCGCAGTGCGGGTTGACACCAGCCATAGCCTCACTCTGAATGTGAGGTAATGGTGTACGGCCCGCTCCACCTTTCCCGTCCCTTCCCCCCATATGGGGTAGGAGAGGGCCTCCGGGTTTTCAGAAGTCAAGGAACAGGAAATTAGAAGATATAATAGCCAGCCCCAAGCTTTCTCTAGTCTCTTAGAACAGGCCATGTGACTTGAGAAAATACGTTTACAGTGGATAATATACTTATGGATTGCTATAATTCTGTGTAACTTTAATTAATACAAGCAAAATGAATAGTACTCTTTTGTCCGTTTAAATGCCGTAGTCTGGGGTTATAGAATGTTCCCAAGTACTCAGAAGTCTCTCTTCATATATTCCTAATTATTGTCTACCAGGTATAACTTAATATGCCTTATTTGGGAATTTTCTATACCATTCCGATAATTCTATGATCCAAATTTCCTCTTCGAATATCCCTTAATCCCACTGTGTATACTATCACTTAATCTTGTGTACCTGTCCACGTATGGCACAGTAACAGCTAAGCGGGTTATATAGTACGCCACCATTCACGAAAGATTAGCATGATTGGTGCGTAGACACTGGTCGAGCCCCACCAATCCATCCTGAAACTAACTGGCATAATGAGCAATCCTGTGATTTTGTAAGATTGTGTACAATAGACTACTAAATAGCTATCGAGCTTGTATAACCCATAATTTGAGTTATATGGTAGAATTGTTGGATACAATAATTTGGGCAGCAGCCCACCCTGGTGGGTTATTACGTGGTTAAAGATAGCGTTCGACTCCTGTCTTGCGTAAGGAGGGATCATAGAGTTCGGTACGCCTAGGTGTAGAGTTCCGGTTGAAGAGGGGGTGAGGGAGGTGTGCATGGAGCCGAGAAAATGTTAGAAGTGTGGGTTCCTGGAGGTATCAGGGGCAGGGTTGTTCGGGAGGTACTCGAGGCCGTGGAGGGAGGCGGGACGTTCGAGACAGATGGAGGCCAGGGTGGTGTTCCGGTGTGATGGCTGTGGTGTTCAGATGTGCGGACCGTTTGTCAGGCAGTAAGTGCTAGATCCCCACAACTTCCCCTCTGGGTCAATGACTTAATCCTCATTTATCACTAATTAGTTGCTAATATGTTTCACTACGTTTAGATTCTCAAGCAAGCTTCCACCGCACAGGTGGAAACTTTCACAAATACAGAAAAAGTCATAAAATCTAGCATGATACAAAGAAATCTATAACTACAAGAGTAATAATAATGTATAAAGAACGGGAAATTCATAGATCTGGATTAAAAGAATATACCGAGTCATATAATATTAAATTAATTATAATTACACTATTGTAGGAAATGTGGTGTGAAATATTGATGGGGCAAACTACCACTGAGAGTAACTTCAGGGTACAGTACTTCAAGTGCAGGACCGCCAAGTCCTCTATGACACTATTCATACAGCTGTTAGTCACAGTTTGAACCAGACTCAAGACTTCCAGCCGGCCTGATGGTTACATTGTAGGAACTAAAGCTGTCTGCTCCTGTTATACTGCATCATCAGTTGCTTACCTTGATCTCACACCCCTTTCTTTCCTACTTCACATACAAGCTGTCCTTTAATAAAGCATTCATTTTTTCACGCTTTACAATGCGTTGGTTTTTGCTTGATCTAAACAGTGACAGGTTGTGTCTTAGCTATTTACTTACAGCCGTTCTAATATTAATACTTATCTTGGGTTTACTTATATATAATTGCACACGGACAGTGAAATTTTACATTTGCTAATGTAATTTTACTGAGTTATATTTAGGTACACTCAGTTGCCAAAGAGGTAATTAAATAATCGGGGCTAACGTCTGGCAGTACATGACATATTGTCCCTGCTTAATATGTTGATAATTATACGGTCTCTGCTGCATATCAGTGTTGTATATGCACCGAGAGCTGCATCTCCCTCTTAAATCCCTATTTTAGGGATTACACAAATACTGGCAGATGTCGTCATAGTTGCATGCAACCTTATTGAACGTGCAGTTCATAAGTAAAATAAACCAAACCTCAGTGTATTGATGTTGATCTTACATGTAGCACAAGTGCCTTTGACAATTGGCGGCGGCGGCTGCTGCGGCTGCTGCGGCTGCTGCGGCTGCTGCGGCTGCTGCGGCTGCTGCGGCTGCTGCTGCTGCTGCTGCTGCTGCTGCTGCTGCTGCTGCGGCGGCGGCGGCGGCGGAGGAGGCGGAGGCGGCGGAGATGCTGCTGCTGCTCCCCCCTCCCTTCCTCCATCCCTCAAAAAAATACACGAGGGGGTAGCCTCTGCAGCACACAGTCTACGCCAGTCTTGTCCCTCGTCTTCTGTTACTTTTGATATGTTTGTTGGCAGTCAGTAGGTCCTCTTCACTGGCTTTATGGGGTGTGTGGTCGGTGGAGGTGGGTGGGGGAGTAACAGTTTTTATTGTACAGTTTCTATTCAGAAATTATGTGGAATGACAGGAATAAAACGCCGACTCCGGAAATGCTGTTCATGGTAGAATGTCAGGCATTCTGCTGTCATTGTGGGAGGTCTCCATCCTGCACTATACATTGTACATACCCCTCCACACACACATCGTACAGTGTATGGCCCCTCCACCCAATACCACTGTGTATGTGTGTGTACTCGCATATTTGTGGTTGCTGGGGTCGAGTCATAGCTGCTGTGTGTGTGCGCGTGCGTGCACGTACGTACACGTCCCCTCCACCCTACCTTTCACACCTTTATATAAAGAAAGGAACGGAGAGAAGGAACTGAACATGTTATCAAAATCTGGCGAAAGATTTTAGGAAGAGTAGCTTTGGGACAGAATATCCTGACAGGATAACAAAAATATTGCCGGAGAAAATATAAGTTTTGAAAAAGCTGTTTGTTGTAGCTATGTGGGCTAGCACAAACAGTCTGGTTTGACCATTGACCATTCAGCCTGAGAGCCCTCGATTCCGGTGATAGGGCTTGTCTGTTTTGCTTCTTTGGATTAAGTATTAGATATCCCCATATTGCACAACCCCAGTTTCCTGTACCTCAGTGGACGTAATTAAAATAGTACAGAGTTCGGCATAAGTTTGTAAGGCAGTTAAATATCAGCATAGATGAATTGAAGTAATTCAGAAGAGGCTTTCGTTGTCACACGTGAAGAGATTTAACTAAGTGATTTTCACAACTTAAATAAGTGTATAAAGATTATTGATCCATTTTTACGTAGATTAGTTTGTTAGCGTCACCAATGATTTGGGTTTAATCGTCAGCATCGAGTTACTAGTTGATTAATTTTAAATAGTAAATATAGCTAACAGCTCACTAAGGTAAACAGTAGACACGGTTTACAAAAGGTACAGGTTACAGTTGATCTACGTAAACAAAAGACGCAAGTTACAGCTGACCCGGGGGCTTGAATTATTTCACTCTGACATTCTGGTGAGTCACCCTCCCTCTTTAACTCCCATGTTCTCTCTAGCTAGATTTTCGTCGAGTCCCATAACTCATTTGGTTGTGGAACCTTTAGATAAGGAAGCCCTTGGTTAAGAAAACTCTTGGTTAAGAACATAATGAAGGAATACTGCAGTAGGCTATTGGCTGGTATTAGGCAGGTCCAACTCTCACTCACGTACCCGTCCACTGTACATTTAAAGCTACCCAAAATGCTTGCCACAGTGACGCTACCTGGGAATTTGTTGCACTCATCTACAACTTTATTGCCTTGCCAGTGCCTTCCTATATACTTTCTCAGTTTATACTTATACAGTTTAAGTCCACTGCTGTGAGTCCTGTCTTGGTTAGACATTTTCAGTACGTTATTTATTTCCTCTTTATGTCGGTTTCAATTTGTATACTTCACATCCCCTTTCCCTAATTCTACGTCTTAACAGAAAGTGCAGATTTAGTGCCTTCAGTCTGTTTTCGTAGGAAAGGTTTCTGATACATGGAATCAACTTTGTTAGCCTTTTCTGTATATTTTCCAGCATATTTAGATTTATTCTTTAATACGGAAACCAGAATTGAGCATCATAATGTATATGAGACCCTACCAAGGGCATATTGTTCCCTGTTGGTCAGCCACGACTCGACCCAGTTGATAATTTCTCCTATAGATGTGCCACTGCTCTCATAAAGTCTCCTGTGTGGGACTTCATTAAAGTTTCGAGTACTTTAGATGCCCAGACTTGGGTCAAGCTCGTCTGTTTACCTAGTCAACCAGGCTGTTGGTCTTGGTGGACCGCTGGCCTACATATCCATCACAGCTTGGTTGATATGGCCCTTTTTGGAGATATTTGTCCAGTTTTCTCTTGACTTCTACACTTGTTTCAGCAGTGTTTCTGATATCTTCTGGTAAGATGTTGAATAGTCTGGGGGCACGTATGTTGATATAGTACTCCCTGATTGTATCCACGGCGCTCCCCCTTTTCAACGGGTTTATTTTACACTTCTGCCATATCTCTCACTCCAGTATGTTATGGCAGTGTACAGATTTGGATCTAAGCGCTCAAGTACTTTCCACGCATATATTTTATTGCATCTCTCTCATCACTCCATTGAGTACATATTTAGGACTTGGAGGCATTCCCAGTAATGTAAAAATTTTATTGGCTCTATGCAGGCCGTAAATCTTTGTATCTGTTCCAGCTCTGATAATCACTCCTGCTCTGAAAGGGGCCGTCTGAACTGAACTATACTCTTAAACGAGAGAGCACAGGTGATTTGAATGGCTTTACCCCTAGCACTATTTCCCATGTTTTATTAATGTGTTCTTTGAAAGAATGGCCAACCAACATAATTACTAACATATCTTACACGTGTTCCTTTCGTGCTATACGATAATCGTTTTTGTATACAGTATCCCTTTTGAGTTCTTCAGTGAAACCCATATATTCAGTAACGTATTCTTGGCTTCCTGCATCCGATACATTAGTGAAAAAGGTTAGTACATTTATTTGGCAAGAACGTCCTTTCATAAAACCATGTTGAGATTTATGGATTAAATTATATCTTTCAAAGAAGATCCTTGGCTAAGACTACTGCGAGTGTGTTGAGGGTGGAGTGGCGAGGGGGAGAGTGAGTGGTGTGCTAATGACGGTGAAACTGGTGGCACTCTTCGCACTGGAGTGCACCACCCCCTACATCCGTGCACTCATCACCTCCACTCAAGCGCCTACATTGAATTCCATAGTGTGCTCGCTCGTACTTACACACGCAGTACAGACGCTAACGTATGTAGGTGCTTGCTTGCAGATGCTTGCTTATTTACATTTGCTGTTGTGTATTAAAAATGTTTATGAATTTTATTTGTGACTAAGGTTGATTAACGTTGTGCACGAGGTTGATAAAATGAAAAGGAGTAGAGGTTTTATATGTTTGCGTGTTTGCTGGGGAGTTTGCGTGACCAGTCGATCGCAGGTAGCTACAATCAGGGTGGATATTGGATTGTGGTGTGAGGGGTCTAACTAGCATTGTTGAGGGTGTCTACCTAGCAGTGTTGAGTGTCTACCTAGCAGTGTTGAGGGTGTCTACCTAGCAGTGTTGTGTCTACCTAGCAGTGTTGAGGGTGTCTACCTAGCATTGTTGAGGGTGTCTACCTAGCATTGTCGAGGGTGTCTACCTAGCAGTGTTGAGGGTGTCTACCTAGCATTGTCGAGGGTGTCTACCTAGCAATGTTGAGGGTGTCTACCTAGCAGTGTTGAGGGTGTCTACCTAGCAGTGTTGAGGGTGTCTACCTAGCAGTGTTGAGGGTGTCTACCTAGCAGTGTTGAGGGTGTCTACCTAACATTGTTGAGGGTGTCTACCTAGCATTGTCTAGGGTGTCTACCTAGCGTTGTCGAGGGTGTCTACCTAGCATTGTCGAGGGTGTCTACCTAGCATTGTCGAAGGTGTCTACCTAGCATTGTTGAGGGTGTCTACCTAGCATTGTTGAGGGTGTCTACCTAGCATTGTTGAGGGTGTCTACCTAGCATTGTCGAGGGTGTCTACCTAGCATTGTTGAGGGTGTCTACCTAGCATTGTTGAGGGTGTCTGCCTAGCATTGTTGAGGGTGTCTACCTAGCATTGTCGAGGGTGTCTACCTAGCATTGGTGAGGGTGTCTACCTAGCAGTGTTGAGGGTGTCTACCTAGCATTGGTGAGGGTGTCTACCTAGCATTGTTGAGGGTGTCTACCTAGCATTGTCGAGGGTGTCTACCTAGCATTGTTGAGGGTGTCTACCTAGCATTGTTGAGGGTGTCTGCCTAGCATTGTTGAGGGTGTCTACCTAGCATTGGTGAGGGTGTCTACCTAGCATTGTTCAGGGTCTCTACCCAGCATTATTGAGGGTGTCTACCTAGCAGTGTTGAGGGTGTTTTCCCAGCATTGTTCAGGGTGTCTACCTAGCAGTGTTGAGTGTGTCTTACCAGCAGTGTTCATGTTGTCTACCTAGCAGTGTTGAGAGTGTCTACCTACCAGTGTTGAGAGTGTCTGCCTGGCAGTGTTGAGTGTGTCTTCCCAGCATTGTTGAGGGTGTCTACTTAGCAATGTTGGGGGTGTCTACCTAGCAGTGTTGAGTCTTCCCAGCAATGTTGGGGGTGTCTACCTAGCAATGTTGAGTGTCTCCCTAGCAATGTTGAGGGTGTCTATCTAGCATTGTTGAGGGTGTCTATCTAGCATTGTTGAGGGTGTCTATCTAGCATTGCTGAGGGTGTCTATCTAGCATTGTTGAGGGTGTCTACATAGTGTTGAGGGTGTCTACATAGTGTTGAGGGTGTCTACCTAGCAGTGTTGAGGGTGTCTACATAGTGTTGAGGGTGTCTACCTAGCAGTGTTGAGAGTGTCTACCTAGCATTTGTGAGGGTGTCTACCTAGCATTGTTGAGGGTGTCTACCCAGCATTGTTGAGGGTGTTTATCTAGCAGTGTTGAGTGTGTCTTCCCAGCATTGTTGAGCGTGTCTACATAACATTGTTGAGGGTGTCTGCCTAGCAGTGTTGAGTGTGTCTTCCCAGCATTGTTGAGGGTGTCTACCTAGCATTGTTGAGGATGTCTACCTAGCAGTGTTCAGGGTGTCTACCTAACAGTGTTGAGAGTGTCTACCTAGCAGTGTTGAGTGTGTCTTCCCAGCATTGTTGAGGGTGTCTACCTAGCATTGTTGAGGGTGTCTACCTAGAAGTGTTGAGTGTCCTCCCAGTAATGTTGAGAGTGTCTACCTAGCAATGTTGAGTGTCTACCTAGCAGTGTTGAGGGTGTCTACCTAGCAGTGTTGAGGGTGTCTTCCTAGCATTGTTGAGGGTGTCTACCTAGCATTGTTGAGGGTGTCTACCTAGAAGTGTTGAGTGTCCTCCCAGTAATGTTGAGAGTGTCTACGTAGCAGTGTTGAGGGTGTCTACGTAGCAGTGTTGAGGGTGTCTACCTAGCAGTGTTGAGGGTGTCTACCTAGCAGTGTTGAGGGTGTCTACCTAGCAGTGTTGAGGGTGTCTACCTAGCAGTGTTGAGGGTGTCTACCTAGCAGTGTTGAGGGTGTCTACCTAGCAGTGTTGAGGGTGTCTACCTAGCAGTGTTGAGGGTGTCTACCTAACATTGTTGAGGGTGTCTACCTAGCATTGTCTAGGGTGTCTACCTAGCGTTGTCGAGGGTGTCTACCTAGCATTGTCGAGGGTGTCTACCTAGCATTGTCGAAGGTGTCTACCTAGCATTGTTGAGGGTGTCTACCTAGCATTGTTGAGGGTGTCTACCTAGCATTGTTGAGGGTGTCTACCTAGCATTGTCGAGGGTGTCTACCTAGCATTGTTGAGGGTGTCTACCTAGCATTGTTGAGGGTGTCTGCCTAGCATTGTTGAGGGTGTCTACCTAGCATTGTCGAGGGTGTCTACCTAGCATTGGTGAGGGTGTCTACCTAGCAGTGTTGAGGGTGTCTACCTAGCATTGGTGAGGGTGTCTACCTAGCATTGTTGAGGGTGTCTACCTAGCATTGTCGAGGGTGTCTACCTAGCATTGTTGAGGGTGTCTACCTAGCATTGTTGAGGGTGTCTGCCTAGCATTGTTGAGGGTGTCTACCTAGCATTGGTGAGGGTGTCTACCTAGCATTGTTCAGGGTCTCTACCCAGCATTATTGAGGGTGTCTACCTAGCAGTGTTGAGGGTGTTTTCCCAGCATTGTTCAGGGTGTCTACCTAGCAGTGTTGAGTGTGTCTTACCAGCAGTGTTCATGTTGTCTACCTAGCAGTGTTGAGAGTGTCTACCTACCAGTGTTGAGAGTGTCTGCCTGGCAGTGTTGAGTGTGTCTTCCCAGCATTGTTGAGGGTGTCTACTTAGCAATGTTGGGGGTGTCTACCTAGCAGTGTTGAGTCTTCCCAGCAATGTTGGGGGTGTCTACCTAGCAATGTTGAGTGTCTCCCTAGCAATGTTGAGGGTGTCTATCTAGCATTGTTGAGGGTGTCTATCTAGCATTGTTGAGGGTGTCTATCTAGCATTGCTGAGGGTGTCTATCTAGCATTGTTGAGGGTGTCTACATAGTGTTGAGGGTGTCTACATAGTGTTGAGGGTGTCTACCTAGCAGTGTTGAGGGTGTCTACATAGTGTTGAGGGTGTCTACCTAGCAGTGTTGAGAGTGTCTACCTAGCATTTGTGAGGGTGTCTACCTAGCATTGTTGAGGGTGTCTACCCAGCATTGTTGAGGGTGTTTATCTAGCAGTGTTGAGTGTGTCTTCCCAGCATTGTTGAGCGTGTCTACATAACATTGTTGAGGGTGTCTGCCTAGCAGTGTTGAGTGTGTCTTCCCAGCATTGTTGAGGGTGTCTACCTAGCATTGTTGAGGATGTCTAACTAGCAGTGTTCAGGGTGTCTACCTAACAGTGTTGAGAGTGTCTACCTAGCAGTGTTGAGTGTGTCTTCCCAGCATTGTTGAGGGTGTCTACCTAGCATTGTTGAGGGTGTCTACCTAGAAGTGTTGAGTGTCCTCCCAGTAATGTTGAGAGTGTCTACCTAGCAATGTTGAGTGTCTACCTAGCAGTGTTGAGGGTGTCTACCTAGCAGTGTTGAGGGTGTCTTCCCAGCATTGTTGAGGGTGTCTACCTAGCATTGTTGAGGGTGTCTACCTAGAAGTGTTGAGTGTCCTCCCAGTAATGTTGAGAGTGTCTACCTAGCAATGTTGAGTGTCTACCTAGCAGTGTTGAGGGTGTCTACCTAGCAGTGTTGAGGGTGTCTACCTAGCAGTGTTGAGGGTGTCTACCTAGCAGTGTTGAGGGTGTCTACCTAGCAGTGTTGAGGGTGTCTACCTAGCAGTGTTGAGGGTGTCTACCTAGCAGTGTTTAGGGTGTCTACCTAGCAGTGTTGAGGGTGTCTACCTAGCAGTGTTGAGGGTGTCTAGCTAGCAGTGTTGAGGGTGTCTACTTAGTAGACTTAGTAGACTTAGTAGTGTCAAGGGTGTTTACCAAGCAGTGTTTAGGGTGTCTACCTAGCATTGTTGAGGGTGTCTACCTAGCAGTGTTGAAGGTGTCTTCCCAGCGGTGTTGAGGGTATCTACATAGCAGTGTTGAGGGTGTCTACCTAGCAGTGTTGTGGGTGTCTTCCCAGCGGTGTTGAGGGTATCTACATAGCAGTGTTGAGGGTGTCTACCTAGCAGTGTTGAGGGTGTCTTCCCAGCGGTGTTGAGGGTATCTACATAGCAGTGTTGAGGGTGTCTACCTAGCAGTGTTGTGGGTGTCTACCTAGCAGTGTTGAGGGTGTCTACCTAGCAGTGTTGTGGGTGTCTACCTAGCAGTGTTGTGGGTGTCTACCTAGAAGTGTTCAGGGTGTCTACCTAGCAGTGTTGTGGGTGTCTACCTAGCAGTGTTCACGGTGTTTACCTAGCAATGTTTAGGGTACGTCTAAAAAGCAGCGTTGAAGGGGTCTCTCGCGGGCTCGCTCATATATATATATATATATATATATATATATATATATATATATATATATATATATATATATATATATATATATATATGTGTGTGTGTGTGTGTGTGTGTACGTACGTACTTCGTGCCGAATAATTGAACGTGCTATTTTGGCTTAAATAGCAACGCACTTCTTGCCGAATAGGGCAAGCGAAAATTTATGTATGTAATAATTTCACAAAAGTCATTCTGAATCTAAAGGAAAATGTATATTTCATTGTATTTGTTGTTAAATTATTGCAAACATATATAAATTATATTTAGTTGGATTTGGCTAAATTAAATTGCGCTTGTTATAATAAGGTTAGGTAAGTTTTCTAAGGTTCTTTTGGTACAAAATCGTTAATTTTTGCATTAACATACATGAAAAAATATATCTAAACGTATAAGAGGAAATGTTGGAAAGGACCTAGTTTTAAACGAGTTCTTGCTAATTGGCCAGTTTTACCTATTCGGATATATATATATATATATATATATATATATATATATATATATATATATATATATATATATATATATATATATATATATATATATATAACAAAAAGGCACAATACCGTGACTGGAACGATACACAAATAACCCGCACATAAAAGAGAGAAGCTTACGACGACGTTTCGGTCCGACTTGACCATGGACGTGTGACTTTGTCAATGGTCCAAGTCGGACCGAAACGTCGTCGGTCGTAAGCTTCTCCCTTATGTGCGGGTTATTTGTGTGTGTGTGTATATATATATATATATATATATATATATATATATATATATATATATATATATATATATATATATATATATATATATATATATATATATATAATATTGAGAAGGAGCGAATAAAGAATCAAATGAAGTAACAATGTAAATATATTGCAGATGCATGTGTAATATAAATTAATTTTTAACCTAGAAATATATTTTAGGTTTAGGAAGAGCTTTACTGTTGTGATGCTTTTCCCTGCATGAGGTCTTGATCCGAGGTACTGGCTGCTACCATCAAACAACCATGTGGTAATCGTCAGAGTTTGAATTGGTATTTTTATTCGATAATTTTTATGTGCGAGAGTATTGCCTCACAACATTATGTTGAGCCAGAAAATACTGTCGAGTGCAGTATATGGTACTGTTTTGACATAAGGATATTTTTCTTCAAGTAGAATAAAAAAAATTTCTTCCGTGTCCCTGGATTACTAAATCCAGGGACTCGAATTTAATAATCCGAGCCAATGAATTTAAAAGTCGTCTGCCACGACATTTAAATTATTAAATGTCGTTGGAGAGAAAATTTCATTCTCTGGTTCAGATATGTTCGTTTTAAAAATGAGGCCATGTTTAATGCAGTATCATTTAATGTTTACGTTTTCACCAAATGTGAAGCACATTTGTGTTTTTACAAGCTATAGCGTCGCTAAACCTGAAACCCGCTCGTTGATAACTGTAGTAACACTGTAACTGTTCAGCATATATAGATCATTGATAAATAAGACACATACCTGGAGGTACCTGGAGGTTACCTGGAGGTTATTCCGGGGATCAACGCCCCCGCGGCCCGGTCCATGACCAGGCCTCCCGATGGATCAGGGCCTGATCAACTAGGCTGTTACTGCTGGCCGCACGCAGTCCAACGTACGAGCCACAGCCCGGCTGATCCGGCACCGACTTTAGGTATCTGTCCAGCTCTCTCTTGAAGGCAGCCAGGGGTTTATTGGTAATTCCCGTAATGCTTGATGGGAGGCTGTTGAACAGTTTTGGGCCCCGGACACTTATGGTGTTTTTCCCTTAGTGTACCAATGGCGCCCCTACTTTTTATTGGGGGCATTTTGCATCGCCTGCCCAGTCTTTTACTTTCGTAGGGAGTGATTTCTGTGTGCAGATTTGGGACCATTCCTTCCAAGATTTTCCAAGTGTAGATTATGATATATCTCTCCCTCCTGCGTTCCAACGAGTACAAGTCAAGTGCTTCCAAGCGTTCCCAGTAGTTAAGGTGCTTGACAGAACTTATACGTGCAGTAAAGGATCTCTGTACACTCTCTAGATCTGCGATTTCACCTGCTTTGAATGGAGATGTTAATGTACAGCAGTATTCCAGCCTAGAGAGAACAAGTGATTTGAAAAGGATCATCATGGGCTTGGCATCTCTCGTTTTGAAAGTTCTCATTATCCATCCTATCATTTTCTTTGCACGTGCGATCGTGGCACTGTTGTGATCCTTGAAAGTGAGATCCTCAGACATTACTACTCCTAGGTCCCTTACATTAGTTTTCTGCTCTATTGTATGGCCGGAGTCAGTAGTATACTCTGTTCTAGTTATTATCTCCTCCAGTTTTCCATAACGGAGTAGTTGGAATTTGTCCTCATTGAACATCATATTGTTTACCGTTGCCCACTTGGAGGTTAACCGCGTCCTCAGCAGATGACAGCCTCATGCAGATCCTAGTATCATCCGCAAAGGATGATACGGTGCTGTGGTGTATATCTCTGTTTATGTCTGATATGAGGATAAGGAATAAGATGGGGGCGAGTACTGTGCCTTGTGGAACAGAGCTCTTCACTATGGCAGCCTCCGATTTAACTCTGTTGACCACTACTCTTTGTGTTCGATTTGTTAGGAAGTTGAAGATCCATCTCCCCACTTTCCCAGTTATTCCTTTAGCACGTATTTTATGGGCTATTACGCCATGATCACATTTGTCAAATGCTTTTGCAAAGTCTGTGTATATTACATCTGCATTCTGATTTTCTTCCAGTGCATCCAAGGCCATGTCATAGTGATCCAGTAGTTGTGAGAGGCAGGAGCGACCTGCCCTGAACCCATGTTGCCCTGGATTGTGCAGATTTTGGGAATCCAGGTGATTTGCAATCCTGCTTCTTAACACTCAAAGATTTTTATGATGTGGGACGTCAGAGCTATTGGTCTATAGTTCTTAGCTAATGCTTTGCTGCCACCTTTATGGAGTGGGGCTATATCCGTTGTTTTAAGTGACTGTGGAATTTCACCCATGTCCAAGCTCCTCCTCCATAGTGTACTTTGGGCACGCGAGAGGGGTTTCTTGCAGTTCTTAATGAAAACAGAGTTCCACGAGTCTGGGCCCGGGGCTGAGTGCATAGGCATGTTGTCAATGGCTTTTTCGAAATCTATCGGAGTTAGGGTAATGTCGGAAATCTGGCATACATTCATGGAGTTTTGAGGCTCATTCATGAAGAAATCATTTGGGTCGTCGATCCTCAGACCGATTAGTGGTTCACTAAACACAGAGTCGTACTGGGATTTCAATATTTCACTCATTTCCTTGTTGTCATCTGTGTAAGTCCCATCCTGTCTGAGTAAGGGCCCGATACTAGATGTGGTATTTGCCTTGTTTTTGGCATATGAAAAGAAATATTTTGAATTTCTTTCTATTTCACTAATAGCTTTAAGCTCCTCCTGCCTCTCCTGGTTCCTGTAGGAGTCATTTAGCTTAAGTTCGATAGTTTCCACTTCCCTGGTCAGCGTCTCCTTTCGTGTATCAGATATTCTAGCACTCCTGAGGAGCTCAGTGACTCTTCGTCGTCTTCTGTAGAGGGAGCGTCTTTTTCTCTCCAGTTTACTCCTGCTCTTCTTCTTTCTTAGGGCAATATGCCTAGAACATGCTTCGGCTACCAGGAAGTTGATCCTTTCAAGGCACTGGTTTGGATCCATGTCATTTAAGACATTTTCCCAACATGTTTCGTTTAGGACATGGTTTACCTGGTCCCAGTTGATGTTCTTGTTGTTGAAATTGTATTTTGTGAAGACACCTTCACAGGTACATGCATTCTGCTGTTCAGGACCCCTATGCATGTACGTCTGGACTTCGATTAGATTGTGATCGGAATTAGTTGTTTTTGATATTCTTATGTCTCTTATCAGGTCCTCATTATTTGTGAAGATAAGGTCAAGTGTGTTTTCTAGTCTTGTTGGCTCCACTATCTGCTGACTTAAGGTGTGTTTTTCGCAGAGACTTAGTAGCTCATGTGTGTGTGACCTTTCATCTGCACTACCTCCGGGGATTGTTTCAGCTATAACATTATTTGCTACATTCTTCCATTTTGTATGCCTTAGGTTGAAATCACCAAGCAGTAAGATGTTTGGGGATGGAGCTGGAAGGTTTTCCAAACAGTAATCGATTTTCAGTAGCTGTTCCTTGAACTGTTGTGAGGTTGCATCTGGTGGCTTGTATACAACCACAATGACTAGGTTTTGGTTCTCGATCTTTATTGATAGAACTTCAACTACCTCATTTGTGGTGTTCAGCAACTCCGTGCAGATAAGGGACTCTTTGACATACAGGCCAACCCCCCCCCCCCTTGTTGCCTGTTTTTTCTGTCGCATCTAAAAAGGTTGTAACCACTTATCCATATTTCACTGTCAAAGTGATCTTTTGTGTCTCTGTGAAGGCTGCAAACATTGCATTAGACTCCACTAGAAGTCCACTAATAAAAGGTATTTTGTTGTTGGTGGATGGCTTAAGGCCCTGTATATTAGCAAATATGAACGAGGTTGTATTCTGTGTTTGTTGGGGGGATTTTGTTATTGGCATCAGTAGTTGTAATTCTGGAGGGCCATGGGTGGCCACTGGCTGCGCCTCCAGTCCAACAAGGCTCCAAGGTGGTGGACTATTTTTGTTATTTCCTTCCATTTTCTTTTTTCGTTTCCTGCCTCTAAAAAATCACCTGGAGTTGGGTTGTCGTAGCTACTATTGTTTGTCTTGTGGGGTCTGTGCCTCCTGGTCCCTTTTAGATGGTATGCAGGGCACTCGATGTTGTAACACTGCTTCTGGAGGACCGAGGAGTGGCACATTTTCGGGTGAAAGAAAGTACAGGAAGAAGAACGACACACTCCTTTAGACAGGAGGTCGCTACATTTTTTTGGGATGGTCAAAGTTGCATGTCCCATTTTTTTCCCCTGTTATTCCATACGCAATACTTGGGTATCTTTATTGACCAGAGGTTTCGCCTGTGCAGCAAGCTTTCTGTCTAACTCAGAGGTGACATTTACACTGGAGACAGTAGACGACGTGGATAGAGAATTTTAAGGTGTTCAGTATCTCCGCTTTGATAGGCTATATTCAACATTTATGTTTCGTCTTTGTAATATGTATCGTTAGTTATCCAGCGATCTACTAAAATTGCTGCGCGATCGACGTTTTGTCCTCCCCTGCCTTGTGCAGCACCTTCCCTTCCCTGAGTGCTGCTGCTCTTGATACACGTTCGTCAACACCTGTCCCACCTGTCATTATTTCGTGAGAGTAACAAATTACTTTCAGGAAATTGAGAATTTCTCGTATCATGGACGGGAGTGATGGACAGTTGATCTGATAGTATCCAGGAAGTCCGCGTGTTGGCCAACTGTATACAAGTTGAGGGTAAACAGACTTTTTTTTTTTGACCACTCCTGCAGGTTACCCATGACTTCGGTATAATGGTGGATTTGCAAATATTTTGCTGCGGATTCGGCTTTCAGTACACCTTATAAAATGCGTCACTTCAGCCCGTACTTTTAAACCACAGACAACATGGCACTGTTGAAAACACAGTCAAATGGTTGACTGTTGAAGATTTGAATAGTTGAAATATCATAGTTATACTTGCCGCGCACAGTGCTGCCCATTTTCTTTCACGCGACAGACTATTTTAAAGTCTTTTAGCTTTTCCGTTGTGCTTTATAACTTAACCTTACAAAAGTTACTGTCATAACAGGGTAATGTTCTTATTTAATTTTACGGTACCTTCAAAGATTTGGTTGCAGCAGACCTGGAGTTACTATCATTTAAAAATTACTATGTTAGGATGACCTCTGATAGCTTAAGATAGTGGATTCTTGGTTCGTTTGGTTATGGGCGTGTAAGTGTGGAGTGTTGTGGGCGTTTATGGCGTGGTGTGTTGTGGGCGTGCATGGCGTGATGTGTTGTGGGCGTGCATGTTGTGGTGGAGTGTTGTGGGCGGGCGTGGTGTGGATGGCGCGGGAGAGAGGGTGGGTGGCGTGCGCGGCGCCACACTAGTCTCACACTGTCAGCCATCACAGACGAAAGTCTTGCTGGAGGTGTCACCAACCTTCCCCAGCGGCTGCCCTCACCTCGCCTTCATTCACCACCAACTCACTTTACGTTAATATATTACTATTGCTTTTCGTAGAGACGTGTAGTGGTGTATCAGGGTATAGAGGTGCCCCCACCCGCCCAGGTTGGTGCGGTGGAGGTGGTGAGCAGCTGGTACTAGTGTACAGGTGGCCAGCGGCTGGTCACACGTGTCCACGCCCACTACCGCCCAGTACCAACACTATGGAGGTCGAGTGTGAGAGATGTGACATTGGATACGACGTCAGTCTTGGCGCCTGCAGAAACAGCCACACCTGCTGGCGTGTGGGCGGTGGGTGGTGGTGGTGGAGGGCATGAGGGTGTGCTGCGTGGGTATGGGCGTGGGTCTGGAGGAGGACATGGAGGGGCGGGGCGGGTGCGGGCGGCCACGGGTCAACTCGTGGGCGGGTACGTCACGGGCGGGCACGTCTAGCCCCCGCAACCGCACCAGGCTGGGCTCTGTCCCCAGACATTACCACTACCGCAAAAGGTAATTCTTTCTCACCTCTGATAATTCTCACTCTTACTGTGTGCGTATCATATTAGAGCTAGATTGTGTCCTACTTGGTTGTGTGTGTGTGTGTGTGTGTGTGTGTGTGTGTGTGTGTGTGTGTGTGTGTGTGTGTGTGTGTGTGTGTGTGTGTGTGTGTGTGTGTGTGTGTGTGTGGTGCGTGCCGAATAGGTAAAATTAGTCAGTTAACAAGAACTCGTGTAAAATTAAGTCCTTTCTAAAATTTTCTCTTATACGTTTAAAGATACATTTTTTCATTTATGTTAATGTAAAAATTAATAATTTTGTACCAAAAGAACCTGAGAAAATTTACCTAACCTGATTATAATAAGCGTAATTCAATTTAACCTAATCCAACTAAATATATCTTAGATAAGTTTACAATTAATAATAAACGAACACAATGAAATACACTTTTTTTCGTTAGGTTCAGAATGATTTTTGCAAAATTATTGCATACAGAAATTTTCGCTTGCCTTATTCGGCAAGAAGAGCGTTGCTATTTAAGCCAAAATCGCAAGTTTTACCTATTCGACAGCTGAGTTACCATCAAAGCAATAAAATGATGTTTATATACTCAACACAGATCAAACTGTTACTCCCCAAGACAAGCCACAACATTGAATATAAACAGAAAACTAATACTCTAAAAAGAGGGTAAACTTAAATTATTTCGGAGTAAATTACTTAATTTCAGAGTCATTGAAATTGAGTCCAGATTTAAGCTGTTGTATATGCAATATTTATACAATTCTTAAATCCAGACAAGATTGCGAAGTTCAGAATGAATTTTGATATAAATGAAGGATGTTTTTTGACCAGAGGAGTATGACTTCTGTATGACAGTCCCCTAGCTAAACAAATTTAGCATAAATTTTGGAAGGTACTTCCTACAAACTTAATATTACAATTAGAACAAGTGTAGTATACATTACACTTGCCCAATGAGGACATATATCAGGATCCTTAAGCCAGAAATGGCTACCACTTAAAAATGGGTTGAAAGAAATTATGAATTTAATTGTGTGTAACTGTCTTGTAATTTAATTTTTTTTTCCTAATATTATAACCCAGATGGCCATAAAAAATAACTTTAATACAGGAAAAAAAATTAGGATCTATAGTTAAAAGTTTTGTGTATGCGAACTTGTTTTCCGAGAATGATCTCATTATTATCCGAATTAACGTCCACAAACAGCTATTACTTAAGAAAACATTCTGAAAGAATTTATAAGGTACCTTTCATTTGAGGGCTAGAATAGAAAGCAATCTGATCTGGATTCGGTAGTTTCTCTAATGAATATTTTACCTAATTCTTTAAGGAACTTGGATGTGCACTTTCTCCACAAGATAATAGTCTCCTAATCTGTCAAAAGGGAAAGTGTATCGATGATAAATTTTCTTGTATTTTCTTTACTTCTGATTGGTGAGGTGGATGCACTTGTGTAGTTCCTCACCATCAGCTTGCCATTTGCCCAGGTGATGTCTCCGGCTGGACGTTTTTTTCCTGCTATCGTGTCTGCATAGTTGGGTGCCTTCCTTACTGCTGGGCATAGGGCTATGGTAAGGCTTCTTATGATGTTGACCTCTTCATACCTTGCATTCCTTCCCTCAGAATTACAACAAACACGACCGTGATATCAGAACTGGTCTGCTGCAGATACACCTGTATCCGTTGAGGATAGGGACAGCAAGGCGCAGGGCTACATTAATATTAATAGTCTTTGGATCAAGCGTTTGCCTAGGATGGAATTTGGGACCGCCAACAGAAAATTTCCTGCCTGAGGAGCTCTACCAGGAGAGCTCTTCTCTTCTCCGATATACTCAAGCAATGAGGCCATATTTTTTATTGTGGAACCATAACAGTGTCATTGTATGTGGCCTTTAGAGAAAGCTCGTCTGGTTGAGGTTCTTGTTAGAGAATCTCACCACTTGGTGTCTTCAATAATATATATATATATATATATATATATATATATATATATATATATATATATATATATATATTATAATATGTCGTGCCGAATATGTAAAATTGGTCAATTATCAAGAACTCGTTTAAAATTAAGTCTTTTTTTTTTTTCATTGATGTTAGTGTGAAAATAATTTTTTACCAAAAGAACCTTAGAAAACTTACCTAACCTTATAACAAGCGCAGTTTAATTTAGCCTAATCCAACTAAATATGTTTTAGATAAGTTTACGATTATTTAATAATAAATACAATGAAATATATTTTTTTCGTAAGGTTCAGAATGATTTCTGTGAAATTATTGCATACCCAAATTTTCGTTTGCTTTATTCGGCAACAGGAGCGTTGCTATTTAAGGCAAAATCGCTAGTTTTACTTATTCGGCACGACACACACACACAGGGAGTAGAATGAAATCGGAAGCTGCCATAGTGAAAAGCTCTGTTCCACAAGGCACAGTACTCGGCCCCATCCTGTTCCTCATCCTCATATCAGACATAGACAGAGATGTAATCCACAGCACCGTGTCATTCTTTGCAGATGATACTAGGATCTGTATGAGACTGTCATCTGTTGAGGACGCGGTTAACCTCCAAGAAGATATAAACAAAGTTTTCCAAATAGCAACGGAAAATAATATGATGCTCAATGAGGACAAATTCCAACTACTCCGTTATGGAAAACTGGAGGAGATAGTAACTAGAGCAGAGTATTCTACATACTCTGATCATACAATAGAGCGGAAAAATAATGTGAGGGACCTGGGAGTGGTAATGTCTGAGGATCTCACTTTCAAGGATCACAACAATGCCACGATCACAACTGCAAATAAAATGATAAGATGGATAATGAGAACGTTCAAAACAAGAGATGCCAAGCCATTGATGATCCTTTTCAAATCACTTGTTCTCTCTAGGCTGGAATACTGCTGTACATTAACATCTCCGTTCAAAGCAGGTGAAATTGCAGATCTAGAGAGTGTACAGAGAACCTTTACTGCACATATAAGTTCTGTCAAACACCTCAACTACTGGGAACGCTTGGAAGCACTTGACTTGTACTTGCTGGAGCGCAGGCGAGAGAAATGTATCATAATCTACACTTGGAAAATCCTAGAAGGAATGGGCCCGAATCTGCACACACAAATCACTCACTACGAAAGTATAAGAATGGGCAGGCGATGCAGAATACCCCCAATGAAAAGTAGGGGCGCCATTGGTACACTAAGAGAAAACACCATAAATATACGCGGCCCAAGACTGTTCAACAGCCTCCCACCAAGCATAAGGGGAATTACCAATAGGCCCCTGGCTGCCTTCAAGAGGGAGTTGGACAGATACTTAAAGTCGGTGCCGGATCAGACGGGTTGTGGTTCGTACGTTGACTACGTACGGCCAGCAGTAACAGCCTGGTTGATCAGGCCCTGATCCACCAGGAAGCCTGGTCGTGGACCGGGTCGCGGGGGCGTTGATCCTGGAATACCCTCCAGGTAGGCACTCACACTATCGTATGTCCTCTGATGACGGTAAAACACCTAGCTTGGCTGGGTGCGTCATTCTTGTAGGATTGCGTGGTCCTGTGGGTTAGAGCGTCATGTGTTATGGCTCACCATGAGGCGGGCCAAAGCAGCATGGGTTCGAGTCCTTAGCTAGTTACAGTGTTGTTATTGAGCAATACCGCTCGTTCGTGGTTACAATAAATACACACACACACACGTTTGTGTGTGTGTGTGTGTGTATTTATTGTATGTGTGTGTGTATTTATGTGTGTGTGTGTATCATGTATTTCTCTAGCACAAGCAAGAACTCTGGGGATAACTATAGTGTACAACTACACAGGATATGTTATTATCACTCACTAGGACATGGTCTTCATATCCTCAGGACCTGGTCGTTCTATCCTCAGGACCTGGTCGTTCTATCCTCAGGACATGGTCGTTCTATCCTCAGGACCTGGTCGTTCTATCCTCAGGACCTGATCGTTCTATCCTCAGGACCTGGTCGTTCTATTCTCAGGAAATGGTCGTTTTATCAGGACCGGGTCGTTCTATCCACAGGATCTAGTCGTTCTATCCACAGGACCTGGTCGTTCTATCAGGGCCTGGTCGTTCTATCCACAAGACCTGGTCGTTCTTTCATTAGGACTTAGTCGTTCTATCAGGACCTAGTCGTTCTATCAGGACCTGGTCGTTCTGTCATCAGGATCTGGTCGTTCTGTCATCAGGACATGGCGGTTCTATCCACAAGACCTACTCGTGATAACGGACATGTTAAGTAGTTGATTCTGAGTAACGGTGGTGAGAATGACGGTGGCATAAAATGCGATATCCCATCCAATTTTAAATGGAGCGAAACTCCGAGTTTATATACTAAATTCAGATTTTTTTTTACCAGACTAGAGCGTTAAGCCGCTTAGGGCAGATGAAGTGCAAATAAATTATTACAACCAAGGCCACCTTAATCCAAAGTTACCCACGGAAAACTTGAATTGTTGGGGTCAGTATGGTGATGTGTGATGGTTGGTGGTGGTAGTGTGAAGGGTGGGTGTAGTGTGAGGGATGATGGTAGTAGTGTGAAGACTGGGTGTAGTGTGAGGGATGATGGTGGTAGTGTGAAGGCTGGGTGTAGTGTGAGGGATGATGGTAGTAGTATGAAGGGTGGGTGAAGTGTGAGGGATGATAGTAGTAGTGTGAAGGGTGGGTGTAGTGTGAGGGATGATAGTAGTGTGAAGGCTGGGTGTAGTGTGAGGGGATGATGGTAGTAGTGTGAAGGCTGGGTGAAGTGTGAGGGATGATGGTAGTAGTGTGAAGGCTGGGTGTAGTGTGAGGGGATGATGGTAGTAGTGTGAAGGCTGGGTGAAGTGTGAGGGATGATGGTGGTAGTGTGAAGGCTGGGTGTAGTGTGAGGGGTGATGATGGTAGTGTGAAGGGTGGGTGAAGTGTGAGGGATGATGGTGGTAGTATGAAGGGTGGGTGTAGTGTGAGGGATGATAGTGGCAGTATGAAGGGTGGGTGTAGTGTGAGGGATGATGGTGGTAGTGTGAAGGGTGGGTGTAGTGTGAGGTATGATGGTAGTATGAAGGGTGGGTGTAGTGTGAGGGATGATGGTGGTAGTATGAAGGGTGGGTGTAGTGTGAGGGAGGATGGTGGTAGTTTGAAGGGTGGGTGTAGTGTGAGGTATGATGGTGGTAGTGTGAAGGGTGGGTGTAGTGTGAGGGATGATGGTGGTAGTATGAAGGGTGGGTGTAGTGTGAGGGATGATGGTGGTAGTATGAAGGGTGGGTGTAGTGTGAGGGATGATGGTGGTAGTATGAAGGGTGGGTGTAGTGTGAGGGATGATGGTGGTAGTATGAAGGGTGGGTGTAGTGTGAGGGATGATGGTGGTAGTATGAAGGGTGGGTATAGTGTGAGGGATGATGGTGGTAGTATGAAGGGTGGGTGTAGTGTGAGGTATGATGGTGGTAGTGTGAAGGGTGGGTGTAGTGTGAGGGATGATGGTGGTAGTATGAAGGGTGGGTGTAGTGTGAGGGATGATGGTGGTAGTATGAAGGGTGGGTGTAGTGTGAGGTATGATGGTGGTAGTATGAAGGGTGGGTGTAGTGTGAGGGATGATGGTGGTAGTGTGAAGGGTGGGTGTAGTGTGAGGGATGATGGTGGTAGTATGAAGGGTGGGTGTAGTGTGAGGGATGATGGTGGTAGTATGAAGGGTGGGTGTAGTGTGAGGTATGATGGTGGTAGTGTGAAGGGTGGGTGTAGTGTGAGGGATGATGGTGGTAGTATGAAGGGTGGGTGTAGTGTGAGGGATGATGGTGGTAGTATGAAGGGTGGGTGTAGTGTGAGGGATGATGGTGGTAGTATGAAGGGTGGGTGTAGTGTGAGGGATGATGGTGGTAGTATGAAGGGTGGGTGTAGTGTGAGGGATGATGGTGGTAGTATGAAGGGTGGGTGTAGTGTGAGGGATGATGGTGGTAGTATGAAGGGTGGGTGTAGTGTGAGGGATGATGATGGTAGTATGAAGGGTGGGTGTAGTGTGAGGGATGATGGTGGTAGTATGAAGGGTGGGTGTAGTGTGAGGGATGATGGTGGTAGTATGAAGGGTGGGTGTAGTGTGAGGGATGATGGTGGTAGTATGAAGGGTGGGTGTAGTGTGAGGGATGATGGTGGTAGTATGAAGGGTGGGTGTAGTGTGAGGGATGATGGTGGTGGTAGTGTGAAGGATGGGGGTAGTGTGAAGGATGGTGGTATTGTGACGGATGATGGTAGTGTGAAGGATGGTGGTATTGTGACGGATGATGGTAGTGTGAAGGATGGTGGTATTGTGACGGATGATGGTATTGTGACGGATGATGGTAGTGTGACGGATGGTGGTAGTGTGACGGATGATGGTAGTGTGACGGATGATGGTAGTGTGAAGGATGGTGGTATTGTGACGGATGATGGTAGTGTGAAGGATGGTGGTATTGTGACGGATGATGATAGTGTGAAGGATGGTGGTATTGTGACGGATGATGGTAGTGTGAAGGATGGTGGTATTGTGACGGATGATGGTATTGTGACGGATGATGGTATTGTGACGGATGATGGTAGTGTGAAGGATGGTGGTAGTGTGACGGATGATGGTAGTGTGACGGATGATGGTAGTGTGACGGATGATGGTAGTGTGACGGATGATGGTAGTGTGAAGGATGGTGGTATTGTGACGGATGATGATAGTGTGAAGGATGGTGGTATTGTGACGGATGATGGTAGTGTGACGGATGATGGTAGTGTGACGGATGATGGTAGTGTGACGGATGATGGTAGTGTGACGGATGATGGTAGTGTGAAGGATGGTGGTAGTGTGAAGGATGGTGGTAGTGTGACGGATGATGGTAGTGTGACGGATGATGGTAGTGTGACGGATGATGGTAGTGTGACGGATGATGGTAGTGTGACGGATGATGGTAGTGTGACGGATGATGGTAGTGTGACGGATGATGGTAGTGTGACGGATGATGGTAGTGTGACGGATGATGGTAGTGTGACGGATGATGGTAGTGTGACGGATGATGGTAGTGTGACGGATGATGGTAGTGTGACGGATGATGGTAGTGTGACGGATGATGGTAGTGTGACGGATGATGGTAGTGTGACGGATGATGGTAGTGTGACGGATGATGGTAGTGTGACGGATGATGGTAGTGTGACGGATGATGGTAGTGTGACGGATGATGGTAGTGTGACGGATGATGGTAGTGTGACGGATGATGGTAGTGTGACGGATGATGGTAGTGTGAAGGATGGTGGTAGTGTGACGGATGATGGTAGTGTGACGGATGATGGTAGTGTGACGGATGATGGTAGTGTGACGGATGATGGTAGTGTGAAGGATGGTGGTAGTGTGACGGATGATGGTAGTGTGACGGATGATGGTAGTGTGACGGATGATGGTAGTGTGACGGATGATGGTAGTGTGACGGATGATGGTAGTGTGACGGATGATGGTAGTGTGACGGATGATGGTAGTGTGACGGATGGGTGTAGTGTGAGTAATGATGGTGGTGATCTCTCATATGAATAACTAGAGCATTGGAATCTTGTCCAGTTCTAATGCTATATTTATGTTGTTTTAATCTTAGTTCGAGACTTTTACCAGTTTGACCGTAATAAACTTTATCTCAAATTTTACAAGGAATCTTATAGACACATCCACCAGCATTTTGGGAGGAATTCTTTATCAAAGTTTTTTTTTAC
>NC_091299.1:3321810-3391810 GCF_038502225.1 Cherax quadricarinatus
CTGGATCAATCCATTCCGTCAGTAGAGGAGAAAGACTTAGCTCCCACTGATTTCCTCGACGAGGTCCATCGTATCTCACTTGAACCTGGTACCAGAACGAGGCATTCTGCATACAGAATGCCTCGTTCACAAGTTGCTGTCACAGAAGAGTTGACCAATCAGATGCTTGATGAAGGTGTTATTGCACCTAGCAATTCTCCCTGAAATGCACCCTTGATCCTAGTACCTAAGAAGGACGGTAATTGGCACCCAGTGATTGGCTTCAGGAAGTTAAATGCGAAAACAATTACAGATCGCTTCCCACTTCCAGTACTTGGTGACTTTTTACGTAACATTGGACTTGTTACAAGGGTTTTGGCAAGTCCTTCTTCACGAGGACAGCCAAGAGCTAACAGCATTTTCCACTCCTACAGGTCATTATCACTTCCTCCGTATGGCCTTCGGGTTTTGATTTTCGCTTATCACATTCTTGAGGCTCAAGAATGTGATAAGTACACCATAAATACACACTAAGTACACCAAGTGCGTTACCTATTAGAGGCCTAATAGGTAACGCACTTATGGTGTACTTAGCTGACGTAATTATTATGTCTGAAGACGTGGATTGGCACTTAAAAAGACTTGATGTGGTACTGGGCAAGCTTGAAGAAGCCAATTTAAAGATCAGACTGTCTAAATGTCAGTTTTTCAGATCAGAAATCAAGTTTATTGGTCACGTAGTCGCTCCTAGAGGGATTACGACTGACCAAAGTAACTGCAATACTAAATTTTCCGTTTTCCAAAACTGCTGATGCCATAAGATCCTTTGTGGGCTTAGCAGGTTTTTATAGGTCTTTCATTGCCAGTTTTTCTCCCATAGCTGCTGCTCTTGAGTTGTTTAAGAAAGATGCTCCTTTCGTTTGGACCTTCGGTCAAGAAAGAGCATTCCAAAATCTCAAAGAAAAGCTAACATCTGCTCCAATTTTGAAATTCCCAGATTTTTCTATGCCCTTCTATCTGACAAGTGATGCTAGTTCAATTGGCATAGGTGCCATACTAGCTCAGAAGAATGATGGCAAGTACAACACAGTTGCATTTGCTAGCCGAGTCCTTACGAAGGCTGAACATTATACAGTAACTGAGCAAGAAGCTTTAGTAATAGTATGGTCTGTAAAGCTATTCAGAGACATTATATATCAGTACTCTGTTCATGTCTTGACGAATCATGCTCCACTGATACCTTTATTTCAGAACAAACAACTGATTGGTAGGTTACCCAGATGGATCTTCACACACACACACACACACACACACACACACACACACACACACACACACACACACACACACACACACACACACACACACACACACTGCAATGGATAAGGGAATACCTGACAGGGAGGCAGCAATGAGTCATGGTACGTGAAGAGGTATCACAGTGGGCGCCTGTTACGAGCGGGGTCCCACAGGGGTCAGTTCTAGGACCAGTGCTATTTTTGATATATGTGAACGACATGATGGAAGGAATAGACTCTGAAGTGTCCCTGTTTGCAGATGACGTGAAGTTGATGAGAAGAATTAAATCGGACGAGGATGAGGCAGGACTGTAAAGAGACCTGGACAGGCTGGACATGTGGTCCAGCAACTGGCTTCTCGAATTCAATCCAGCCAAATGCAAAGTCATGAAGATTGGGGAGGGGCAAAGAAGACCGCAGACAGAGTATAGGCTAGGTGGACAAAGACTACAGACCTCACTCAGGGAGAAAGACCTTGGGGTGACCATAACACCGAGCACATCACCGGAGGCACACATCAACCAAATAACCGCTGCAGCATACGGGCGCCTGGCAAACCTGAGAATAGCGTTCCGATACCTTAATAAGGAATCGTTCAAGACACTGTACACTGTGTATGTTAGGCCCATACTGGAGTATGCAGCACCAGTCTGGAACCTACACCTGGTCAAGCACGTCAAGAAGTTAGAGAAAGTACAAAGGTTTGCAACAAGGCTAGTCCCAGAGCTCAAGGGAATGTCGTACGAGGAAAGGTTAAGGGAAATCGGACTGACGACACTGGAGGACAGAAGGGTCAGGGGAGACATGATAACGACATACAAGATACTGCGGGGAATAGACAAGGTGGACAGAGATAGGATGTTCCAGAGAGGGGACACAGGGACAAGGGGTCACAACTGGAAGCTGAAGACTCAGACGAGTCACAGGGAAGTGAGGAAGTATTTCTTCAGTCATAGAGTTGTCAGCAAGTGGAATAGCCTAGCAAGTGAAGTAGTGGAGGCAGGAACCATACATAGTTTTAAGAAGAGGTATGACAAAGTTCAGGAAGCAGAGAGAGAGAGGATCCAGTAGCGATCAGTGAAGAGGCGGGGCCAGGAGCTGAGTCTCGACCCCTGCAACCACAATTAGGTGAATTAGGTGAGTACACACACACACACACACACACACACACACACACACACACACACACACACACACACACACACACACACACACACACACACACACACGCATACTGGAAAGTTAAAATATTGAAAGGAAAATTCACATTATCAACTGTGACGGAGCCACCATCACACACACAAAATAACTTGCAGCTGCAAACGGAAAAAAAAGAAATATAGAATCAGAACTCATTGACTCCGTTTCCAAGTTCAAAATTTCCAGGGTCATTGGAGGCTGATCAGGGTTTCAAATTACGCGCTGAAACAGAGCGGTCCAGCATACAACCTTAACCAAAATCTCGGATAAAATATCTGACATTTATCTCAGATCAAGTACCTTTCTTCCTGTCTTACTTTAAACATTGATGAAGAGCCTCATCTTCTCAGGTTCATGTAAATGTATCCATACATTTGTATCCAATGTTCTCTATTTCTGGATCTGTTGAACAGGATCTCAGGTGGAGATGGAAATATACAGTTTTTTTAAATGTTTGTGTTTGTTGTGCTGGTTTCGTACCATACTACTGGATTATTGAGGTAGCTCTGAAAATACTTTGGACAGGTATTATATACTGATAATATAATGATCCATGAATGAATTGTATGAAATAGACACGTGTAACTTAGGAGACTTTTTTAGGCTTTGTTTTGTTCACCAGTAGCTTTTATCAACTCATTGGATTGACAGCACTCCTGTGTGCTAATAAAAATGTCTTAACTTTACTGATTTGTCTTATTGTATACCTTTATTAATATTAAATAACTTTGTTATTGGGGCAGTAAGCCCCAATAACAATCAGTAGCCTCCCAGAGGTGTATTCCTGTAATATGCTCGTGACTGGTTTCGAGTTTATCTGCTCTCTGAATAGCTTCAGGCCGGAATTAATCATCCTTTTACTGTTGGTGACCCGCTGGCCCACGGGTCATCACGGCTTGGTTGATCAGGTACTAGGTAGTAGTAATGGTCTAGCTTAATCTTGATAACTCCTACACTTGGTCTGACAATATTTCTGATGTGCGGACCACTGATCTTGACAGTTCCACCTGGAGGCCTGGTCGTGGACCGGGCCGCGGGGGCGTTGATCCCCGGAATACCTTCCAGGTAGACTCCCGGCAGGTAGTCTTCTCACCGTATCCATGGCAACCTTGCTTTTTACTGGGTCTGTTTCACATTTCCTCCCGTATCTCGCTCCAGTACATAATGGTAGTGTGTAGATATGGCACCAGGTCCACGTTTGTAGGTAGTATTCGGTCTCTCCGCTCCAAATGTTTTGAGGTATTCCGCGTAGCTGTGTGATGCTTCCTTGCGGTACTTAGATGGGATGACATCGCCGGCAGGCTGGGAGTAATTACATAATTCCAGGTCAGTTGCTATTGCGATTACTCTTCAGATTTTCAGTTGCAGTTACAATTACGAAATCAGGAAAATAACATATTACAATTGCTTGATATTTTGTATTTAATTATTTTCTTCAGTTACTTCAAATTTTATTAATGTTGAAATCATTGTTAAATATTCGAAGTAATAATGAAACAATTCACTTGAACAATGCACAAGAATAACATTAGTTACATTTTAAGTCAAACAGGTGGAGAATGTGTCCATAATATTAGAAATAACTAAATAAGCTTCCTTTCATATAATGTACTTGACTCTGTTTAATACAGTAATATTTTTATTCATTCTCTGCAATTTAAACAAGGAAACTGCGGCTAGAACCTGAACAAAATCGGAAAATCATGACGAGTTATTACCTTGTCATTACATCTTTATAATGCCTCAGTTTTATGATGTAATTTTAGAGGATATAGGCCTGGCAAGTCATTTATAATTATTTAATTTAAAAGTTCAGTTACGATTATTTTTTTAATTGCATTTCAGCCTCAATTACAATTAATTTAAGCCTGATCACTAGTGTATGTAAACACGTATGCAGATTTTACAATCTGCATATATCTCTCTTAATGTATTTATCTTCTTTTTAGTGTAGTTGAACTGGGATGGTGATTGCTGGTACTTGGATATGTCGAGTTTTAGTCTTGGCTTCGTGCGTGTGATCACAGTGGGAAACACGACTTGCCATTATGCGAAGCTGAACATTTGTATAGAGTTCTTTTGTTTGAGTGAGCCAGGTTGTAGCATTAGCTCGGCTGATCAAGGGGTCATCTGGAAAGTCTGGCCACAGACCCGGTAGCGATAGTGGAATTACTCCTGAAAGCTCTCAAAGGTAAGTCACAAGTAGAGATGAGAGACACTGAAAAAAATACTGCATCCTGTTTGTCTGATATTTTTGATAAACTGTTTTTAAGTTTATACTTCTTTCATTAGTCAGTGATACCTTAACTTGAATTGGTCAATGATATTGTAACCTGCATTAGTCACTGATATTCTAACTTTAACTGCTCAGTTTTCTCAGTCGTTGAGCTGAAAAAGTCTGGGGAGGGGGGGGGTGAAACGTCTCCTGATAAACATTCTGTGTGTTCCATACATATCTTTTATTTTAGTTTGTCGGTGTTGATGTGCCTTATACTTGTGTCAGAGTAAAGTATTTGTTACCTGGGATTTACGGGACGCGAGAGATCACAATATTATCTTCTGGCTTTTCATTTTCATTTTTATTTAGTTTTGATCATATTTGGCAATTTGTTTGGAGATAAGATAATGTTGGAAGTGACCTAGAGACAAAACATAATTAAGGATTTGTGATGTATGCTGGGTTCTCCTCTCTCCGCGCTGGAGATGTATTTGACTAGTTGTGTAGTCACCGAACATATAGCAGTTAAAAGTGAGCAGACAATATGACATGATAGAAAACGTTTTGGTTTTGTAACCTTGATCACCTTGAAGTGACGAAAGTCCCGGGACCGAAACGTTTTCAAATATATATGTTCAATTGTTTGCTAACGTGTCTTTCTAAAACACTTGGAAAGGTTTGATACACTGGAGTGTACCGAAGGTCTGCCATTTTATTATATAACCCGACTTTGTAAATAGTTCATGACGGACCAAAACGACCTCGTAAGCTTCTCTCTTTTATGTGCGGGTTATTTGTGTATATAACCTCTTAGTACTCAGGAGTCAAGCTGGCGAAGCGGAGGTACCAGCCAGGCACACAGGTGTTAGTTTAAAAAAAAGGTTAGATATATGACGGGAATAAGTGGATGCTAATATCACATTCCTAGGATAGACCAGAGGGCCCACAGCAGTTCTCAACTATTCTTGTGATCTGGCAGTATTGAGAGGGCGACCCATCCTGATAGTCAGCGTCAGTACATCACTGTGGCTAGGAGCGTCAGGCGTTTGACTGTGACACTGGAATGTGTGTGATAGTCACACTGGAATCTATGTGACAGTGACACTGGAATGTGTGACAATGACACTGGAGTGAAAACATAACTGCGACTTTCGCCGCTCTAAGCGGGTCTCAGGTGTTGACGCTTCCCCCCCCCCCCCCCCCCAAAAAAAAAAAAAAAAAAATGCCTTTATGTATCATTACTTTTATTGGCGATGCGGTGTGTTATTATTTACATGCAACTTACAAACAAAAATCTAACCTAGCAGTTTCTAACCTAGCAGCCTCTAACCTAGCAGCCTCTAACCTAGCAGCATCTAACCTAGCAGCATCTAACCTAACAGACTCGAACCAAGCAGCCTCTAACCTAGCAGCCTCTAACCTAGCAGCATATAACCTAACAGACTCGAACCAAGCAGCCTCTAACCTAGCAGACTAACCTAGCAGACTAACCAAGCAGACTCAAACCTAGCAGACTAACCTAGCAGACTCTAACCTAGCAGGCTCTAACCAAGCAGCCTCTAACCTAGCAGCCTCTAACCAAGCAGCCTCTAACCAAGCAACTTCTAACCTAGCAGCCTCTAACCAAGCAGCCTCTAACCTAGCAGCCTCTAACCAAGCAGACTCGAACCAATCAGCCTCTAACCTAGCAGCCTCTAACCTAGCAGACTAACCAAGCAGACTCAAACCTAGCAGACTCTGACCTAGCAGACTCTAACCTAGCAGACTAACCAAGCAGACTCAAACCTAGCAGCCTCTAACCAAGCAACTTCTAACCTAGCAGCCTCTAACCAAGCAGCCTCTAACCTAGCAGCCTCTAACCAAGCAGACTCGAACCAATCAGCCTCTAACCTAGCAGCCTCTAACCTAGCAGACTAACCAAGCAGACTCAAACCTAGCAGACTCTGACCTAGCAGACTCTAACCTAGCAGACTAACCAAGCAGACTCAAACCTAGCAGACTCTAACCTAGCAGCCTCTAACCTAGCAGACTCTAACCTAGCAAAACTCTAACCTAGCAGCCTCTAACCTAGCAGACTCTAACCTAGCAGACTAACCAAGAAGACTCAAACCAAGCAGCCTCTAACCAAACAGCCTCTAACCAAGCAGCCTCTAATCTTGCAGCCTCTAACCTAGCAGCCTCTAACCTAGCAGCCTCTAACCTAGCAGCCTCTAACCAAGCAGACTCAAACCTAGCAGACTCTAACCTAGCAGCCTCTAACCTAGCAGACTAACCAAGAAGACTCAAACCAAGCAGCCTCTAACCAAGCAGCCTCTAACTTAGCAGCCTCTAACCTAGCAACCTCTAACCTATCAGTCTCTAACCTAACAGCCTCTAACCTAGCAGCCTCTAACCTAGCAGCATCTAACTTAGCAGCCTCTAACCAAGCAGACTCTAACCTAGTAGACTTGAACCAAGCGGACTCTATCCTAGTAGACTCAAACCTAGCAGCCTCTACCCTAGCAGCCTCTAACCTAACCTAAATTACGTAGATCTAGAAATTGGCTTAAAACCCATTTTACAGAAATCAACTTTGATTTAGGTAACAAACGACAACAGAAAAATAAAGGCAGGGGCGCGCGCTCGATATATTCAGTTAAAGAGAGAAATAAAAAAGGGAATTAGAAAAGCAAAAAGAAATTATGAGGTTAAAACTGCAAGAGAATCGAAGACTAACCCAAAAGGATTCTTTCAGGTATACAGAAGTAAGATCAGGGACAAGATAGGCCCACTCAAAAGTTCCTCGGGTCAGGTCACTGACAGTGATAAGGAAATGTGTAGAATTTTTAACACATACTTTCTCTCAGTTTTTACACAGGAGGATACCAGCGATATTCCATTAATGATAAATTATGTAGAACAGGACGATAATAAACTGCACGATTAGGGTCACAAGTGACATGGTCTTTAGGCAAATAGATAAATTAAAGCCTAACAAATCCCCAGGCCCTGATGAACTGTATGCAAGGGTTCTAAAGGAATGTAAAGAGGAGCTTAGCAAACCTTTGGCTAATCTTTTCAACATATCACTACAAACTGGCATGGTGCCAGGTAAGTGGGAAATGGCAAATGTGATACCTATTTTCAAAGCAGGTGACAGGTCCTTAGCTTCGAACTATAGACCATTAACCCTAACCTCCATAGTGGGAAAATTTATGGAATCAATAATTGCCGAGGCAGTTCGTAGCCACCTTGAAAAGGTGGCATGGTTTTACAAAGGGGCTTTCCTGCCTTACGAATTTATTAACTTTTTTCACTAAGGTATTTGAGGAGGTAGATCATGGTAATGAATATGATATTGTGTATATGGACTTCAGTAAGGTTTTTGACAGGGTCCCACATCAGAGACTATTGAGGAAAATTAAGGCACATAGAATAGGAGGAGAAATTTTTTCCTGGATAGAGGCATGGTTGACAAATAGGCAGAGAGTTTGCATAAATGGGGAGAAATCAGAGTGGGGAAGCGTCACGAGCGGTGTTCCACAGGGGTCAGTGTTGGGCCCCCTGCTGTTCACAATCTACATAAACGACATAGATGAGGGCATAAAGAGCGACATCAGCAAGTTTGCCGATGACACCAAAATAGGCCGTCGAATTCATTCTGACGAGGACATTAGAGCACTCCAGGAATATTTGAGTAGACTGATGCAGTGGTCGGAGAGGTGGCAGATGCAGTTTAATATAGACAAATGCAAAGTTCTAAATGTTGGACAGGACAATAACCATGCCACATATAAACTAAATAATGTAGATCTTAATATTACGGATTGCGAAAAAGATTTAGGAGTTCTGGTTAGCAGTAATCTGAAACCAAGACAACAGTGCATAAGTGTTCGCAATAAAGCTAATAGAATCCTTGGCTTCATATCAAGAAGCATAAATAATAGGAATCCTCAGGTTGTTCTTCAACTCATCCTTGGTTAGGCCTCATTTAGATTATGCTGCACAGTTTTGGTTACCGTATTACAGAATGGATATAAATGCTCTGGAAAATGTACAAAGGAGGATGACAAAGTTGATCCCATGTATCAGAAACCTTCCCTATGAGGATAGACTAAGGGCCCTGAATCTGCACTCTCTAGAAAGACGTAGAATTAGGGGGGATATGATTGAGGTGTATAAATGGAAGACAGGAATAAATAAAGGGGATGTAAATAGTGTGCTGCAAATATCTATCCTAGACAGGACTCGCAGCAATGGTTTTAAGTTGGAAAAATTCAGATTCAGGAAGGATATAGGAAAGTACTGGTTTGATAATAGAGTTGTGGATGAGTGGAACAAACTCCCAAGTACAGTTATAGAGGCCAGAACGTTGTGTAGCTTTAAAAATAGGTTGGATAAATACATGAGTGGATGTGGGTGGGTGTGAGTTGGACCTGATAGCTTGTGCTACCAGGTCGGTTGCCGTGTTCCTCCCTTAAGTCAATGTGACGTGACCTGACTAGATTGGGTGCATTGGCTTAAGCCGGTAGGAGACTTGGACCTGCCTCGCATGGGCCAGTAGGCCTGCTGCAGTGTTCCTTCGTTCTTATGTTCTTATGAGAGAGAGAGAGAGAGAGAGAGAGAGAGAGAGAGAGAGAGAGAGAGAGAGAGAGAGAGAGATGAGGGAGATAGGGAGGGGGAAGAAAGAAGAGGGAAAGGGAAGTGAGTCATGAAAATGGGAAAGTTGTGAGTCATGAGGGAGCGGGTAGGGGGGATGGGAGGGAAACGAGGTAATGGGTCGCGAGAAGCCGACTTGTGTGGTGAGTCATAAAGGGGGGAAAGGGAGGGGGTAGAAGAGATGGGAATGCTATGGTGTGGGGGAAATAGAGGGGTGAGGGAGTGGTGGATCGGTAATGAATAGGAAGTGGGTGAGGGATGGTAGGTAGTGGGTGAGAGATGGTAGGTGGTGGGTGAGGGATGGTAGGTGGTGGGTGAGAGATGATAGGTGGTGGGTGAGAGATGGTAGGTGGTGGGTGAAAGATGGTAGGTGGTGGGTGAGAGATGGTAGGTGATGGGTGAGAGATGGTAGGTGACGGGTGAGAGATGGTAGGTGATGGGTGAGAGATGGTAGGTGATGGGTGAGAGATGGTAGGTGATGGGTGAGAGATGGTAGGTGATGGGTGAGGGATGGTAGGTGGTGGGGGAGGGATGGTAAGTGGTGAGTGAGGGATGGTAGGTGGTGGGTGAGGGATGGTAGGTGATTGATGAGGGATGGTAGGAGGTGGGTGAGGGATGGTAGGTGGTGGGTGAGGGATGGTAGGTGGTGGGTGAGGGGTGGTAGGTGAGAGATGATAGGTGGTGGGTGAGGGATGGTAGGTGGTGGGTGAGGGATGGTAGGTGGTGGGTGAGAGATGGTAGGTGATGGGTGAGGGATGGTAGGTGATGGGTGAGGGATGATAGGTGGTGGGTGAGGGATGGTAGGTGGTGGATGAGGGATGGTAGGTGGTGGGTGAGGGATGGTAGGTGATTGATGAGGGATGGTAGGTGGTGGGTGAGGGATGATAGGTGGTGGGTGAGGGATGGTAGGTGGTGGATGAGGGATGGTAGGTGGTGGGTGAGGGATGGTAGGTGATTGATGAGGGATGGTAGGTGGTGGGTGAGGGATGATAGGTGGTGGGTGAGGGATGGTAGGTGATTGATGAGGGATGGTAGGTGGTGGGCGAGGGATGGTAGGTGGTGGGCGAGGGATGGTAGGTAGTAGGTGAGAGATGATAGGTGGTGGGTGAGGGATGGTAGGTGGTGGGTGAGAGATGGTAGGTGATGGGAGAGAGATGGTAGGTGATTGATGAGGGATGGTAGGTGGTGGGTGAGGGATGGTAGGTGGTGGGTGAGGAATGGTAGGTGATTGATGAGGGATGGTAGGTGGTGGGCGAGGGATGGTAGGTGGTAGGTGAGAGATGATAGGTGGTGGGTGAGGGATGGTAGGTGGTGGGTGAGAGATGGTAGGTGATTGATGAGGGAAGGTAGGTGGTGGTGAGAGATGATAGGTGGTGGGTGAGGGATGGTAGGTGGTGGGTGAGAGATGATAAATAACAAAAAGGCACAATACCGTGACTGGAACGATACACAAATAACCCGCACATAGAAGAGAGAAGCTTACGACGACGTTTCGGTCCGACTTGGACCATTTACAAAGTCACACTAACCAGAAGTGGAGCAGGACGGCTATGTATAGGCAGGAAGAGGTGGTAGTAGTAGTAGTAGTAGTAGTAGTAGTAGTAGTAGTGGTGGTGGTGGTGAGAGATGATAGGTGGTGGTTGAGGGATGGTAGGTGATGGGTGAGGGATGATAGGTGATGGGTGAGGGATGGTAGGTGAGAGATGATAGGTGGTGGGTGAGGGATGGTAGGTGGTGGGTGAGAGATGAAAGGTAATGTGTGAGGGATGGTAGGTGGTGGGTGATTGATGTTGGGTGAGGGATGGTAGGTGATGGGTGAGGGAAGGAAGGTAGAGAGATGGATCATGAATAAGAAAATGTGAAGTTGAAGAAGCAGCTAGTGAGTCATTTTGTGAGAATGCTCCAAGGCAGGGGCTCCCCCTTAGGGACCCAGGTGAAGGGCTCCCCTGGGGCTACTGAGGGGCCCAGGTGGAAGGCCTTTAAGGGGAGAGCCTGCGGGGCCCGGGTGGAGGGCCACACAATGGCTCCTTCAGGGCCCAGGAAGGCAACCCAAGGGCTTCTCCTTAGGGGCCCAGGTGGGAGTGCCCCCTAGGGACTTATTCCTGTATGACGGATTTGGTGGTTTGTTGTTGGTGATACTTATTGGTGGTGTGGTGGTGGTGTTTTTGGTGGTGGTGTGGTGGTGGTGTTATTGGTGGTGTCGTGGTAGTGTTATTGGTGGTGTCGTGGTAGTGTTATTGGTGGTGTGGTGGTGGTATTATTGGTGTGGTGGTGATGTTATTGGTGGTGTGGTGGTGGTATTATTGGTGTGGTGGTGGTGTTATTGGTGGTGTGGTGCTGGTATTATTGGTGTGGTGGTGGTATTATTGGTGTGGTGGTGGTATTATTGGTGTGCCTCTCGCAACTACTGGAAAACTATGATATGGTCTTGGATGCACTGGAAGAAAAACAGAATGCAGATGTTGTATACAAAGACTTTGCAGAAGCCTTTGACAAATGCGATCATGGCGTAATAGCGCACAAAATACGTGATAAAGGAATAACTGGCAAACTGGTGAGATGGATCTTCAACTTTCTAACCAATCGAACACAAAGAGTAGTGGTAAACAGAGTTAAATCGGAAGCTGCCATAGTGAAGAGCTCTGTTCCACAAGGCACAGTACTCGCCCCTATCCTGTTCCTCATCATCATATCAGACATAGACAAAGAGGTAATCCACAGCACCGTGTCATTCTTTGCAGACGATACTAAGATCTGCATGAGACTGTCATCTATTGAGGACGCGGTTAACCTTCAAGAAGATATAAACCAAGTTTTCCAGTGGGCAACGGAAAACAATATGATGTTCAAGGAAGACAAATTCCAACTACTCCGTTATGGAAAACTGGAGGAGATAATAACTAGAGCAGAGTATACTACAAACTCTGATCATACAATAGAGCGGAAAAATAATGTGAGGGACCTGGGAGTGGTAATGTCTGAGGATCTCACTTTCAAGGATCACAACAGTGCCACGATCACAACTGCAAATAAAATGATAAGATGGATAATGAGAACGTTCAAAACAAGAGATGCCAAGCCATTGATGATCCTTTTCAAATCACTTCTCTCTAGGCTGGAATACTGCTGTACATTAACATCTCCGTTCAAAGCAGGTGAAATTGCAGATCTAGAGAGTGTACAGAGATCCTTTACTGCACATACAAGTTCCATCAAACACCTCAACTACTGGGAACGCTTGGAAGCACTTGACTTGTACTTGCTGGAGCGCAGGCGAGAGAAATATATCATAATCTACACTTGGAAAATCCTAGAAGGAATGGTCCCGAATCTGCACACACAAATCACTCCCTATGAAAGTATAAGACTGGGCAGGCGATGCAGAATACCCCAATGAAAAGTAGGGGCGCCATTGGTGCACTAAGAGAAAACACCATAAGTGTCCGGGGCCCAAGACTGTTCAACAGCCTCCTACAAGCATAAGGGGAATTACCAATAGGCCTCTGGCTGCCTTCAAGAGGGAGCTGGACAGATACTTAAAGTCGATGCCGGATCAGCCGGGCTGTGGTTCTTACGTTGGACTACGTGTGGCCAGCAGTAACAGCCTGATTGATCAGGCCCTGATCCACCGGGAGGCCTGGTCGTGGACCGGGCCGCGGGGGCGTTGATCCCCGAAATACACTCCAGGTAGTGTTATTGGTGGTGTGGCGGTGGTGTTATTGGTGATGTGGTGGGAATGTTATTGGTGATGTGATGGGAATGTTATTGGTGGTGTGGTGGGAATGTTATTGATGTGGTGGGAATGTTACTGGTGATGTGATGGGAATGTTATTGGTGGTGTGGTGGGAATGTTATTGGTGATGTGGCGGGAATGTTATTGGCGATGTGGTGGGAATGTTATTGGTGATGTGGTGGGAATGTTATTGGTGATGTTGTGGGAATGTTATTGGTGTGGTGGGAATGTTATTAGTGATGTGGTGGGAATGTTATTGGTGTGGTGGGAATGTTATTGGTGATGTGGTGGGAATGTTATTGGTGATGTGGTGGGAATGTTATTGGTGTGGTGGGAATGTTATTGATGTGGTGGGAATGTTATTGATGTGGTGGGAATGTTATTGGTGTGGTGGGAATGTTATTGGTGATGTGGTGGGAATGTTATTGGTGTGGTGGGAATGTTATTGGTGATGTGGTGGGAATGTTATTGGTGTGGTAGGAATGTTATTGGTGATGTGGTGGGAATGTTATTGGTGATGTGGTGAGAATGTTATTGGTGGTGTGGTGGGAATGTTATTGGTGATGTGGTGGGAATGTTATTGGTGATGTGGTGGGAATGTTATTGGTGTGGTAGGAATGTTATTGGTGATGTGGTGGGAATGTTATTGGTGTGGTAGGAATGTTATTGGTGATGTGGTGGGAATGTTATTGGTGTGGTGGGAATGTTATTGGTGGTGTGGTGGAAATGTTATTAGTGTGGTGGGAATGTTATTGGTGATGTGGTGGAAATGTTATTAGTGGTGTGGTGGAAATGTTATTAGTGGTGTGGTGGGAATGTTATTGGTGATGTGGTGGGAATGTTATTGGTGTGGTGGGAATGTTATTGGTGTGGTGGGAGTGTTGTGATGTTCATTATGCTAGTGTTGAAACTAGTGGGTGGTATAAACCTTGGTAATAAATACCGACAAGTTGGTTTAGAAAGACACGTAAGCAAACACTATAACATATTAGAAAACGTTTCGGTCTTGGGACCTTGATCACTTCTAAAGTGATCAAGGTCCCAGGACCGAAACGTTTTCTAATAAATATGTTATAGTGTTTGCTTACGTGTCTTTCTAAACCAAACTAGTGGGTAAATTGTTGTTTTTATTTGTACTGTTTAGATGTGTCTGCCTTCCAAAAACCATGAAGCTTCACCTGGTTCAGTCTTCCCAGGGCGAGGATATTCCTATATAGAAGTAAAACAGTTGATGAATAAGACGTGTGCGATACCTATGAATTTTTCTTGAAACACACTTTACCTGCTTCTTTTTCGATCATATATATACGTTTGTACTGGAGCCAGTGGAAGAAGCTGGGAGATGCAGCAGTTGAAGATGTGGTCACATGTGGGCGGGATCCACTAGCGGAAGTAGGTCAGATCTATATGGTTGGCCAAATATTTAGCAATGGAGTTGTAGAAAATATTATATATATATTTAGATTCCATAATGTTGCGGTCAAATAAGTATTCCTAGATCAGAGAGGCATTTAATATTAACAGTTTGGTGAGTCACACTCGTGTAACATCTGGAGATCATTATTGAAGCCCTGTTGTGCAGGGCTTCAGTAGTTTGTCATTATGATGAATATCTCATTAGATATTTATTATAATGATACTTGTCTGATAGAGTAACACCATGGAGTCTTAGTACAGAGAATATCTTCTGTAACTCAATTGCCAAGTGTTTGGTCCACTTTATGGTCATAACTTACTTCCACTTAGTGGGTCTCATCCTCATGTGATCATGTCTTCAACCGCTGATTCTAAGCATGTCTTTCAGAACCCCATTGATAAATGTCTTGACCACCTTAAACTAGTGAACCCCGCCCATATGTGACCATGTATTCACCTACTGCGCCTCACCACTTTTTTCCAATGCTTCCAAGTGCAGGCGAAACCTCTCTCAATAAAGATATCCGAGTGTTGAAGATATTTTCGTCAGCTTGTCAGTATCATATCTATGATGTAAGTCACAGAACTGGTTGGATAGAACCCATGACAAGTCAGTCTAAAACTGGCAGACCAACCTGCTATCCTTTGAACCATACCGGCCTAATGAGATTCATCCAGCTAGGTATATTGCTATACACCATAGGAAGGTTAGCATGGGACACCACTGTGACCATAAATGCATTTTTTTTACAGAGGAATCTCACACCAGCATCACTCTGGCGTGCTCTAGCTCAAGTCCCCTAAGGCTTCATCATGACTAACGAAGTCGTAATAACACGACTAAGAAAATCACAGAACAGGTGGGGATCGAACCCATGGCAGGGGTGTCCAGCTTGTAGGCCAGTATGCTATTACGATTTCGTGAGTCATGACGGTGTCTTTGAAAGGACTTAAGCTAGAGCATTCTATAGTAATGGTGGGAGATTCGTTTGTAATAACTTGCATTTGTGGTCACAGTGGTGGCCCATGCTAACCTTCCAATGATGTATAGAAAATATACTTAGTTGGATGAATGTTATTAGGCCGGCATGTTGAGTGGATAATACAGTGACCTGCCAATTTTAGGATTCTCCTGCCATGGAACACCACCAATAGTTTTAAATATGTAATACCACCAAGTTGAAGCAGGGGAATTATTCGGGTGGATAAGTTATACAGTATAAATGAATTAGGAGAGTCTTGGGACATTAAGTGGGAGGGGGGGGATGGAGGGGCGCAAGACTTAACAAGGGTCGTTAAATGGTAAGGAAATAGTGATCATGTAGGACGAAGTTGGGAGTTAGGGAAGGGACTCATTCATGGTATGGAGGAAGAGATAAATGGGTAAAATGTAAGGAAGTAGAGCAGCATGGAGGTAAACACACTGCTGATCACACAAAAACCCTCTCCATGACCTGGCTAACCTGGGTTCTATCCCACATGACCATTTCTTACAGTCTTCCTTCATCAATTATTATAACTACTCTCCACCAGCTGGGAATAAATGTGAGAGCAGGTAGTGAGGTGGTGGTGGTGGTGGTAGTGGTAGTGGTAGTGGTGGTGGTGGGGGTGGGTGCTGCAGCGGCGGCGGCGGCACTGGGGTGGTGTCACTGGGTGGTGTGACTCTGCACAATGTTGCGGGGGGAGGGAGGGGGGTGGAATCCCCTGGCATGTCGGCGGCTCCCCACGCTGACTGTCTCATGACGCTCCACCTTCGTAACTCCCCCTCCAGTGTCACTTTTGTTACAGTGTTTCCTTGTTCGTAGTAAGCAGTCCACACCTGTGTACAGGTGTATGACATGTGACCTGTTTTATATACTTTGTATGTGTGTCTGAAGGTATACGAGTGATGACCTTCTCTTAACATACTTGTACGTTGTCTGCAGTGACTGTGCATGTACATTGTCTGCAGTGACTGTGATTGTACGTTGTCTGCAGTGACTATGATTATACGTTGCAGTGACTGTGATTGCACGTTGTCTGCAGTGACTGATTGTACGTTGCAGTGACTGTGATTGTACGTTGTCTGCAGTGACTGATTGTACGTTGTATTCAGTGGCTGTGCTTGTACGTTGTCTGCAGTGACTGTGCTTGTACGTTGCAGTGACTGATTTTACGTTGTCTGCAGGGACTCTCTGCTTGTATGTTGTCTACAGTGACTGCTTGAACGTTGTCTGCAGCGACTCTTTGCTTGTACGTTGTCTGCAGTAACTGTGCTTGTACGTTGTCTGCAGCGGCTCTTTGCTTGTACGTTGTCTGCAGTGACTGTACTTGTACGTTGTCTGCAGCGACTCTTTGCTTGTACGTTGTCTGCAGTAACTGTGCTTGTACATTGCAGTGACTGTGCTTGTACATTGCAGTGACTGCTTGTACGTTGTCTGCAGCGACTCTTTGCTTGTACTTTGTCTACAGTGACTGTGCTTGTACGTTGTCTGCAGCGACTCTTTGCTTGTACGTTGTCTGCAGTAACTGTGCTTGTACATTGCAGTGACTGTGCTTGTACGTTGTCTGCAGTGACTCTGTGCTTGTGCGTTGTATACAGTGACTGTACTTGTTCGTTGTCTACAGTGACTATGCTTGTACGTTGTCTGCAGCGACTCTTTGCTTGTACGTTGTCTACAGTGACTGTGCTTGTACGTTGTCTGTAGTGACTGTGCTTGTACGTTGTCTGCAACTATTTGCTTGTACATTGTCTACAGTGTGCTTGTACGTTGTCTACAATGACTGTGCTTGTACGTTGTCTACAATGACTGTGCTTGTACGTTGTCTACAATGACTGTGCTTGTACGTTGTCTGCAGTGACTGTGCTTGTACGTTATCTGCAGTGACTGTGCTTGTATGTTGTCTGCAGTGACTGTGCTTGTACGTTGTCTGCAGTGACTGTGCCTGTACGTTGTCTGCACTGTGCTTGTGCGTTGTCTGCAGTCACTGTCATTGTACGTTGTCTACAGTGACTGTGCTTGTACGTTGTCTGCAGTGACTGTACTTGTACGTTGTCTGCAGTGACTGTGGTTGTATGTTGTCTGCAGTGACTGTGCTTGTACGTTGTCTTCAGTGACTGTGCTTGTACGTTGTCTGCAGTCACTATGCATGTGCATTGTCTACAGTCACTGTCATTGTACGTTGTCCACAGTGACTGTGCTTGTACGTTGTCTGCAGTGACTGTGCTTGTACGTTGTCTGCAGTGACTGTGCTTGTACGTTGTCTGCAGTGACTGTATATGTACGTTTCAGTGACTGCTTGTACGTTGTCTGCAGTGACTGTGCTTGTACGTTGTCTACAGTGACCGTGCTTGTACGTTTACAGTGACTGTGCTTGTACGTTGTCTGCAGCGACTCTGCTTGTACGTTGTCTGCAGTGATTGTGCTTGTACATTGCAGTGACTGTGCTTGTACGTTGTAGCGACTCTTTGCTTGTACGTTGTAGCGACTCTTTGCTTGTGCGTTGTATACAGTGATTGTACTTGTTCGTTGTCTGCAGCGACTCTTGATGGTTCCGGGTTGTATTTCAGGTTCGATCTTACGCGCGTGTGTAGAAGGCGCATGTGTCAACATATGAAGAAATAATGTAGTTTCCCCACTATTAGGTATTTAGGTGGTGGTCACCTCTGAAAACCAACACCTCTATTTATTTAATAGGTTAGCTCTTTCCCGGGGAGAATAAATTCGACTTGTGTAAGCAACATTTTTATCAGGTCTTTCCAAAAGTTGTGATTAAAATACATGGTTATCCTGTGTTATGTTTCTCAAACTTTAGGAATCTCCCCCTATTTCATTTTTCTACACTCATCCTCTGTTCGTATCCTCTTTATTGGTACTAGTACTAACACTTACCTTCGTGGGGGATTCAACTTATTGAATTTGCAAAACCTGAAGCTTGTCCTTAACCCTCGCTCACTTTATTCATATCACCTTGGTGTGTAGTGCAAGTTCTTGTTCTTGCTTTCCCGCATAACACAGTGTCAAATGTCTGTCTGCAGTCTATAAGCTTGTCTAACGTTTATTAGTCTGTGTACTCCCAAACCAAATTTATCCCAGCCCACGCACCCCATCTTTAAAATAAATTAATAGAAAAAAAAAAGGTTGAAATTAACATCGAAAATATATTGAATTTCCATTTTATTGTAGATTTGCAGAACCAAACTACTCTAGTAATAAGAAACAATGTATATATAAGTGCATAAAAGTGAATTCTCTATTATATCGAATTTAACAAAACACACATGAATTACTTGGTCTTATCAGGAAAAAAATAATAGTTCAGTGAGACTTCTGGTTTTGCATTTTACTCATGAGCCATTTTAATTGAGTTCCGGCTTTCTGAGTGACCAGCAGCTTACTTGATTTGAACATGAGCTTGGGTAATTTTATCTTGTCCTTTATTCGTAATATATTCCATAATATGTCGACATGTAATTTTTAAGTTGAATTAATTAAATATTAGTTTATCAGAGACTAGCATAAAATACTATTTTATCCTAGGTAACGTTCATGTCACTCCTCTTTCCTGTGGAGACTTTCACTGCCAGGGAGTACATGCACTTCTCCTCCAGTACTATACAGTCCCTCCATCTTGATCATAGTCTCTCGTTTGCAAAGTGGCTCAGTAGTTTCTTTTTGTTGCCTTATCGCAAATTACTCGCACGGGATTACCGATTTTGATAATATAAAATAATAATAATAATAATATATTATGCAGGAATTTGCTACTCTGAACCCTTATTGTTTGATATTTATCATTCTGTTGGTTTCCCGGTGTTTCAGTACACCTTTAAAGGTGTATTGGAATTACCTTTAAAGGTGATTCTAACACTAGTCACTGAAACAGGCTTATAGTAATTAATGGACGTCTCTTATTACCTTTTTTTTTTTTAATGTCGGCTTTATTTACTATTTTTCGTTTGTGTACCAGATTACCTTGTAATGAAATGTCATGCGAGTACAGTTTCCAAATGGGATACTTTAGTTCGTCTGGACATTTTTAAAGTCAGAGTGTGATATCTGGTGTGATTCTGTTCGGTGTTTCTCAGTGTTCAGTTGCAACCTCTTTACTTCTTATTTTGGTTATTTTAATAGTTAATATTTTTTCCTCTCACATTTTCTCCTGAGTCATTATCGTGTCGCTCAAAATTCTTTGTATTTTGATTTTCATCTTAAATTTTATTCTTTACACTTTTGAATCAAGATAAAGTTTGGTTGTGAATGTTTCCATTGCTCTTAAATCATCTTTCTTCTCTCCTTATAGTGATATATTTCTTTCATGTTTGTGTTTATGTGTGGGTAGTCTCTGTGTTGAGGCAGTTTATGGATGCTTCAAGATTTGTCTTCCCTTACTATGGCGTTCTAGTACATGCTTTGAACCATTCTTCATAACTCCCATAGATTTAAGGTGTTATGATCTCTTGGATTGTTTTATGTGTGTTTTCTTGTATGTGGCTAGCGCGTCGGTCTGGAGTTTTATAACTCTGTGATCGCGGGTTCTATCCCCGCCTGTGGTATATTTTGTTTATATCTTTTCCTTGCTTTATTATCTAACATTTACTTTCTTAAAGGACTGACTATTTCTTCATTGAGTAATCTGGTCCATTTTTTTTCCTTTTTCTTGGTGTTACGATACCTCGTACGTATTTCATCACTCTGATAATACTACCATGTTAGTAACTTCGTTAGTAGCTACAACGGAGCTACTGAATCGTTGTACTATTATCATATTCATCCCTCATCATATGTTTGTGTTATTTGATTATTAAGAATTGAGTATATGTATTCATGTGTCTGGTTATGAGCTCATTTATATGTAAAAATACATAATTATCATTACACAGTATGGCTAGTTAGTGACGTCACAAGTTGGCGCCAAATGTTAAGTATATCACGTGACCCGACGTGACCTGTGGTTCACCAGGGTTTGTCTAGGTAGTGTCTCTCTTGACTACATTGAGGGAGCTTCTATAGTCTGGTAGAAGACATCATAACAAGGTTTACTCTATGAAGGTTTAGAGGTTTGGACTTAGCCCATACGTTCAACTTCGGCTCCGTCTACTGTGTATATCTGAAACTCTCTTGAGAAAGTATAATCCCAGTGTATTACGTCTTTGAAAAGACTCTTACGTGATACTGTATTTGTGTTAATGGAATTTGTGTATTGTAATGTCTTGCTTATTTGTATTAATACTTCTATTAAAATAATTCTTGATGAAGTTTTGATTTCCTGTTGGTATTTATATAACTGATAGAAAAGTAAAGGAATGTTAACTTAGATAAAGATTATTACGAATAAGAAAGGAACAACCTTTTCTTAGGAGAAACTATTCTCCTCTCCTTATTGTTAAAAAATAATACCTGGTCATACCTTAAATGTGTGCGTATGCGAGTGTGTGTGCGAGTGCATGCATGTGTTAGTGTACGTTCATGCATGCTAGCGATTGTATTTAAGTGCGTTTAAAAGATTCCTAGCATGTCATTTAAATCGCCGGGGGATTTTCTGTGTACAAATGGTCCCAGTTAGTATGCAAGAGAATACTGGGTGATTGTTTAACAACTTTGCTGCCAGTTGTTGATATTTGCATGCATGGTTAGTGCTACTTGACTTCCCCCCTATTCTCCAAACACGTCTCCACCAGTACCCTCCAAACACGTCTCCACCAGTACCCTCCAAACACGTCTCCACCAGTACCCTCCAAACACGTCTCCACCAGTACCCTCCAAACACGTCTCCACCAGTACCCTCCAAACACGTCTCCACCAGTACCCTCCAAACACGTCTCCACCAACACCCTCCAAGCATGTCTCCAATACACTCCATTCTATGATAATCGCCTCGCTTAATCTTGTATTTTTTTTTCAGTGGGCTTCACTTAGATGATTGTCACACACTGAAAGGAAGCCTCCTGCTGGGCTCAGATAAACTTTAAACCTAACTAGCTCACCTTTACCATCCTCGCCACTCACCTTGCCAGTTACTTTCATCATCCAACCTCATAACATGACCTGCAAATCTCCCTGCTTCTCATCCTTATCCTCCACCCTGACCACTACCCCCCCCCCTCCCTCCTTTCTCCACATTTCCTGGTTGGGTCACCTTTCCGTCCACAGGTGAAGTGTCCACCACTGCCTCTGATCTGTTCCACCTTTTTCTACACCTGTGTCTACTCACATTAATTATATGAAAAACACTTGCGTAATGACTCGACCTCTGCAAATACTACGTAGATACCTGACTATCGTTGTCGGTTAGCACAAGGACTGTCATGCCTGCAATATACTTGTAACCAATTTCGAGAGTTTATACTGCAACCTGACCATGGGCCAGAATTATCTGGCGCTTGCCTGATCAACTAAATTGGTGCTGTTGGTGGTTTCAGATAGAACGAAAGGAATATATGAGAGACCTTGGAGTAATCATGTCGGCTGACCTTTATTTCAAATTTCGCAATAAGGCAGATGACACGATAACCAGAGAAATGATGGGATGGATAATGAGAACTTTCAGAACAAGGGAATTTGTGTCAGTGGTGACACTGTTCAAACTGCTTGTGCTCTCTTGTTTAGAGTATTGTTCGATATTGACGGCTCCGTCTGGAACAAGAAGAGCTGGAACTGATAGAGATCGTTTACGACCTGCATAGAGCCAATAAAACATTTCAATTACTGAGAGTGCCCTCAAAATCCTTAATATGTACTCAATGGAGTGGAGAGAGAGAGATACATGATGTATGTGAAAAGTTCTTGAGAGTCTTCAAGAGGAAACTGGACAAGTATATTCAGCAGGTGCCAGATCAACCAGGCTGTGATAGATATGTGAGGCAACGGGTCGCTAGCAGCAGCAGCAGCATCCTGGTTTACCAGGCAAACAACAGACAAGCCTGGTCCATGGCCTGGCTCCGGGAGTAGAAAAGCTCTCAAACTCATCAAAGGTAATGGTATAAAGTACCTGGTTCCAAATCTGCTGAAGCAACATACCAGAGTGAGGGATTTAGGAGCCGTGGGCACAACTAGAGATCGTTGTATTAACATCCATGGTCTCAGATTGTTCTATATCTTGTCAGAAGATATCAGAAACACTGCAAGGACAAGTGTATAAGTCTTCAAGAGAAAATTGGAGAAATGTCTCCAAGTGCCAGATCAACAAGGTTGTGATTGATATGTGGGCCAGCGGGCCGGCATCAGCAACAACCGGTGGAAAAGGTAATCGCCAGGGAAGCCTGGTCCCAGGCTGGGCTACGAGGGTAGATAAACTCTTAAACAACCATTGGTGACAGGTACCTTGCTGATGGTAGGTTAATGTATTTTTACGTCACTGATGCAAAGGTCACTTTTCTACGCCACAGACGACACTGTCACCTTTCTACGTTACTGATGACACGGTCACCTTCTTGCTACTTCCTAAATTAGGAAAGAATACTTTCATGTAAAGTGTATACCAAGAAATTAGTAAGATTTACCCGTCATTTTGTAAGATCATGAGATGGAAAAGATTTAACAATTTTGCCAGAGTGCAAATAGTTTAACAGACTTTATTTATACACATGTCGGTACTCGCGCATGCATTCATGCAAGCATGCATGGGCGCGCGCGCACGCACGCACACACACACACACACACACACACACACACACACACACACACACACACACACACACACACACACGATAAGGTACAAAATACCGAGAGGAATTGACAGGGTGGACGAGGAAAGGTTCGAGAGACTGTAAACAGGAACACGAGGGCACATCTGGAACTTGAAATTCAACACAGATGAGTCACGGATGTTGGGAAGTATTTCTTCAGTCTTAGGATAGTCAGTGGAGAGGGTAGAGGCAGGATCCAGATATAGCTTTAAGAAGTAGTACGATAAAGCAATCGAAGTCGGGAGAGATTATTATTATAATCAAAAAGAAGCGCTAAGCCACAAGGGCTATACAGAGTCGGGAGAGAGTGAACCCAGTAGCGGCTAGCTAAAAGAGGCGGGGCCAGGAACTGAGACCCTACTCCTGCAACCACATATAGGTAAGCACACATAATCCCCCTCGTCAGGAGTGTAAGGTAGTACCTCCATGGATGGTTGCTGTTTACCACCCTGCTGCACATTATATTAAACTTATGTATAATACAATGAAAATATAATAGCCTCGAAAAAACTATTGAGCTTAACACTAAAAGAATGATGATGTAATAATGTGTGTTGGTTCCTGCATAAAAATATTATGCCCATTGCTTTAATTTCTTTTAACTTATTTTTTTAGGATTTCTCTCGTGTAGACATTGTATTTAAATCATAAAATTAATGTGAGCAATATTGAACGTTCAGCTATCCAGACAGTTAAAATATCAGTGTGCAGTGTTGAATGTTGGAGGCAGTGGAGGGAGGGAAGGAGGCAGTGGAGGGAGAGAAGGCAGTGGAGGGAGAGAAGGAGGCAGTGGAGGGAGAGGAGGAGGCAGTGGAGGGAGAGGAGGAATGGAGGGAGGCATGGACGAAGGAAGGAATAGAGGAATGAAGGCATAGAGGGAGGGAGGAAGAGGTGGAGTGGCACTTGCTACAAGAATGTCAAATAATGGAAATGGATGGCAGTGCAAATATGTTTGGTAAAGAATATAGATTGTGTGATGGAAACTGTTGAGAATATGTGAATGTGGGAGGCGGGAGAGATGGTGGGATGAGTTCACGAAATAGTGACCACACAGCTGCATTAATGTGGTTTCTGCCGGGTTACCAACTGAACAAGACCCAGGCCGGGACAATATCGGCGAACCACATCGAATCGAATCAATGTGGTTATGGCAGTATCTTGCGCAGTTAGGGCAAACTTAAGGATAACTTTTATGTATGAGGATTATAAAATGCTAGAAACAGTACTAGGCCTAAATTAATATATGATGAGTTCCGAGAGTTTTGTTACTCCCTTAGCCCGGTCATTGGCCAGGCTGTAGTATGTTCTCTGCACGTAATGAAACATAGGTAAGGTATACCAAGCTCACGGTTGAAACATGTAAATTTAGACGGAGTGAAGATGTGTGTTACCTCAAGGTTGACTTACTGCACACGGGTGTCATCATCAGCCCAGCGGCTGTGTGCTTTCTGTTTCATCCTGTGCTGGTCCACTTTTGTCCTTACCATCTTTGTGTGTGTGCCTTTTGTCTGCCCACACATGTGTGTCCTTCATGTGTCGGTGTGGCTGACAGTGCCGGGTGCTGACGTGTTCCTGGCTTACCTCCGTCTCTGATACCTTGTCTGAACTGTTTCTTCAGCACTGTGGTGGACGGTGGTTCTGTCCCTCACCTGCTTCCAGCCCTTGAATATAAGTCTCGTTATATAATACACGAACACTGCTTCTTTCCTATTAATGATTGTGTCGCCCCTCTGCTAAGCCCGAGTAATTGCTCCTTCCCTTGCTTAGTTTTTGCTGTCCCTGCGTGTTGTTATCTCTCCCTTCCTGCAATTACCACCCCACCTCATTGCCTCTCCTCCTCCTTCCTTTTCCTCCATATTTTATTCCTTATTCTCTTCCTCCTTATACTCTTCCTCCTCATTCTTTTCTGCCTGCTCCTTATCCTCTTCCTCCTATTCTTCTCTTTTATTCTCTTACCTTCCCCCACCTGTCCTGCTCCATGGGATGGCTCTCAGCTCTGCCGTAGTCAAGGCGGTATTGATCGCCACCAGATATACCTTTACTTTTGATATACCTTTGAAGAGTTTCGAGAGTTTAACTACTCTCTGAGCCCGGCCATGGGCTAGGCTCGTCTGGTGCTTGCCTGGTCAACCAGGCTGTTGCTGCAGGAGGCCCACTGCCCCTCGTATCCATCACAGCCTGGTTAATCTGGCACCTGGTGAAGATACTTGTCCAGTTTCCTCTTGAAGGCTTCTACACTTGTCCCAGCCGTGTTTCTGATATCTTCTGGTAAGATGTTGAATAGTCTGGGACCCCGGATGTTGATACAGTGTTCCCTTATTGTGCCCACCGCACCCTTGCTCCTCACTGGGTTTATTTTACACTTCCTGCCATATCTCTCACTCCAGTATGTTGTTATGGCAATGTGCAGATTTGGGACCAGGCCCTCGAGTACTTTCCAGGTATATATTATATATCTCTCCTCCGCTCCAATGAATATATGTTTTCACCTTTGCAATATTAATGAATTAACGCTATTATTTATTTACCTATACTCAGATTTATACTCACTGGTTTGCGCTTGCGAGAGAGTGGTATTTTTCGCCTGTATTGTTGCTAGGTTAAGCTCCTTTAACTACGTCTCATAGTTTATTTCCCTCAGTCCCAGGACTAGACTGGCTGCAAACTTTTGGGCTTTTTCGAACTGATCCATTTGTTTGATCAAGTGGAGGCTCTACGCTGGAGCAGCATACTCGATGTTGGGCCTAACATATGTCGCGTGTAAAATCCTAAAGTTTATTTTGTTCAAGTTCCTGTATGCTGCTTTGATATATTATAATTTACATATGTCACATATTATAATTATGTGAGAGACTACATGTGTGTAACAGCCTCTTAGTTGTTATAAACGAAGAGCAGTGTTCTTGGTGACCCACTGTCAGTGTTTGTGGGGTCCTCTTTTGTATTATTCTACATTTTTACTGTGTATGTACCTACTTAGTTGTGCTCGAAGGGTGTTCCGTAGGTCGATCACTAGCGCACTCAGCTCACACACTGAGGTCCGGGGATCGATCACCCCGTTATGGCTGGACAACATTAGGACGTGTTTCCATAAGACATCTGCTGTCTGTAACATGGATACTTGGGTGTTAGTGGACTGGTGTGAGTTGCTTCCTGGGACAAAATCGACCTAATTTGCTCGAAATGCTCTACAAAACAAGTGACATTCTGTATAGTAGTAGGTCATTGATGTCAGCTCGGCCTGTATACCTTGTACTTGTAGAAATCAAGATACATATTATTATTATCATCATCTAATGGGCGTTTACAGGAGTAGTTCACATCTGGCAATTTCTCTTAACTCTTAACAACCGATTTTTTATTCCTGTGCTGCAGAAATCGATCGTATTTGCTCTTTAAGTTGTATGTAGTGTCCGCCTCCACAAGTTGTACGTAGTGTCCGCCTCCACAAGTTGTACGTAGTGTCCGCCTCCACAAGTTGTACGTAGTGTCCGCCTCCACAAGTTGTACGTAGTGTCCGCCTCCACAAGTTGTACGTAGTGTCCGCCTCCACAAGTTGTACGTAGTGTCCGCCTCCACAAGTTGTACGTAGTGTCCGCCTCCACAAGTTGTACGTAGTGTCCGCCTCCACAAGTTGTACGTAGTGTCCGCCTCCACAAGTTGTACGTAGTGTCCGCCTCCACAATTTGTACGTAGTGTCCGCCTCCACAAGTTGTACGTAGTGTCCGCCTCCACGAGTTGTACGTAGTGTCCGCCTCCACGAGTTGTACGTAGTGTCCGCCTCCACAAGTTGTACGTAGTGTCCGCCTCCACAAGTTGTACGTAGTGTCCGCCTCCACAAGTTGTACGTAGTGTCCGCCTCCACAAGTTGTACGTAGTGTCCGCCTCCACAAGTTGTACGTAGTGTCCGCCTCCACAATTTGTACGTAGTGTCCGCCTCCACAAGTTGTACGTAGTGTCCGCCTCCACAAGTTGTACGTAGTGTCCGCCTCCACAAGTTGTACGTAGTGTCCGCCTCCACAAGTTGTACGTAGTGTCCGCCTCCACGAGTTGTACGTAGTGTCCGCCTCCACAAGTTGTACGTAGTGTCCGCCTCCACAAGTTGTACGTAGTGTCCGCCTCCACAAGTTGTACGTAGTGTCCGCCTCCACGAGTTGTACGTAGTGTCCGCCTCCACAAGTTGTACGTAGTGTCCGCCTCCACGAGTTGTACGTAGTGTCCGCCTCCACGAGTTGTACGTAGTGTCCGTCTCCACGAGTTGTACGTAGTGTCCGCCTCCACGAGTTGTACGTAGTGTCCGCCTCCACGAGTTGTACGTAGTGTCCGCCTCCACGAGTTGTACGTAGTGTCCGCCTCCACGAGTTGTACGTAGTGTCCGCCTCCACGAGTTGTACGTAGTGTCCGCCTCCACGAGTTGTACGTAGTGTCCGCCTCCACAAGTTGTACGTAGTGTCCGCCTCCACAAGTTGTACGTAGTGTCCGCCTCCACAAGTTGTACGTAGTGTCCGCCTCCACAAGTTGTACGTAGTGTCCGCCTCCACAAGTTGTACGTAGTGTCCGCCTCCACGAGTTGTACGTAGTGTCCGCCTCCACAAGTTGTACGTAGTGTCCGCCTCCACGAGTTGTACGTAGTGTCCGCCTCCACGAGTTGTACGTAGTGTCCGTCTCCACGAGTTGTACGTAGTGTCCGCCTCCACAAGTTGTACGTAGTGTCCGCCTCCACGAGTTGTACGTAGTGTCCGCCTCCACAAGTTGTACGTAGTGTCCGCCTCCACGAGTTGTACGTAGTGTCCGCCTCCACAAGTTGTACGTAGTGTCCGCCTCCACAAGTTGTACGTAGTGTCCGCCTCCACAAGTTGTACGTAGTGTCCGCCTCCACCATCTCTTCATCTTGTACTTTAAATTCGTCTCTTGAGAGTGAAAAAATCACCTTATAATGCCCCTCATTTGCGTCTTGAGCCGTCATCAGGGTCCCCTGGCTCCCTCCTCGCATCTCAAACAGCTTATCCCTTGATTTAATCCCTGAAATTTTGTAGGTCATGATCATATCCTCCCTGGTTGAGTGTGGGAGTGCAAGTAGGGCTTGGTACAGGTAGATGGGACCAGCCCACACACAGGTAGCGTGTCTAGCTTACTATTGGTAGCCGCTACCACCAGCGAATGCCGTAAGCAGTTATCAGTCACATTAAATACACGATCGTGGAGGGCTGCTTGATTCATGCAGAGGCTGCCTGCACGCAAACACGCCCGCGAACACACACACACACACACACACACACACACACACACACACACGCCTAATACAAAATGGTAACTAACGTGTGCGTGTGTGTGCAAGGTCCTTGTTTATTCAACCAGTGGTTGGAGGTTCATGACCAGTACGACACATGTGAAACTTTGGTCATGTAAACTTGTTTGGTACTAGTGTACACACGTCGGTAAACAAGGAAAGACACTGAACGTGTAAAGGATAAATACTTTACTACAATCTTAGGATTCCGTGAGTCACCGCCCCCGCATCTAGATAAGGATTTTCGTTTGCTATCGTGATTGAGCAGGGTGTCGGTGTTGGCTGCAGTGTAGCGCTTGCACCACAGACTGGTTGATCAGGAACTGACTTGATCAAGTTCTCTTTTGGGAGACAGCCAGTGGTTTGTTAGTAATTCCCTTTGTGTATGAAGGAAGGGTGTTGAAAAGCAGAGTCGAATATTCTGTCAGCAGATGTGGAGACTTTAGAATAGTAATGGATCATCTACGTGCACCCATGCACGCACGCGCGCGCATTCACACACACACACACACACACACACACACACACACACACACACACACACACACACACACACACACACACACACACACACACACACACACACACACAGGCTGGACTTGTGGTCCAGCAACTGGCTCCTTGAATTTACCTCCGCCAAATGCAAAGTCATGAAGATCGGGGAGGGGCAAAGAAGATCGTAGACAGAGTATAGGCTAAGCGGCCAAAGATTGCAAACCTCAATCAAGGAGAAAGATCTTGGGGTGAGTATAATATCGAGCACGTCTCCAGAAGCACACGTCAACCAGATAACTGCTATATATGGGCGCCTGGCAAACCTGAGAAGAGCGTTCCGATACCTTAGTAAGGAATCGTTCAAGACTCTGTACACCGTATATGTCAGGCCCATAGTGAAGTATACAGCACCAGTTTGGAACCCACACCTGGTGAAGCACGTCAAGAAATTAGAGAAAGTGCTAAGGTTTGCAACAAGGCTAGTTCCAAAGCTGAGAAAGGTTAAGAAAAATCGGCCTGACGACACTGGAGGGCAGGAGTGTTAGGGGAGACATGATAACGACATACAAAATACTGCGAGGAATACATAAGGTGGACAGAGACAGGATGTTCCAGAAAGGGGACACAGAAACAAGAGGTCACAATTGGAAGTTGAAGACTCAGATGAGTCAAAGGGATGTTAGGAAGTATTTGTTCAGTCATAGAATTGTCAGGAAGTGGAATAGTCTGGCAAGTGATGTAGTGGAGGCAGGAACCATACATAGTTTTAAGACGAGGTATTATAAAGCTCATGGAGCAGGGAGAGACAGGACCTAGTAGCGACCAGTGAAGAGGCGTAGCCAGGAGCTGCAACCACAATTAGGTGAGTACACACACACGTTCAGGACCCTGTACACCGTGTACGTTAGACCCATATTGGAGTATGCAGCACCAGTTTGGAACCCACGCCTAGCCAAGCATGTAAGGAAACTAGAGAAAGTGCAAAGGTTTGCAACAAAACTAGTCCCGGAGCTTAGGGGTATGTCTTAGGAGAAGAGGTTAAGGGAAATCGACCTGACGACACTGGAAGACAGGAGAGAGAGTGGGGGGATATGATAACGACATATAAAATACTAAGAGGAATCGACAAGGTGGACAGACAGGATGTTCCATAGATGGGACACAGCAACAAATGGTCACAGTTGGGAGATGAAGACTCAGATGAATTACAAGGATGTTAGGAAGTATTTCTTCAGTCATAGAGTTGTCAGGAAGTGGAATAGTCTGGGAAGTGATATAGTGGAGGCAGGATCCATAGATAGCTTCAAGAAGATGTATGATAAAGCTCATGGAGCAGGAAGAGTGACCTAGTAGCGACCAGTGAAGAGGCGGGGCCAGGAGCTGTGACTCGACCCCTGCAATCACAATTAGGCGAGCACATATCTCTCTCTGTCTCTGTCTCTCTGTCTCTCTGTCTGTCTCTGTCTCTGTCTCTCTGTCTCTGTCTCTCTGTCTCTGTCTCTGTCTCTGTCTCTGTCTCTGTCTGTCTCTGTCTGTCTCTGTCTGTCTCTGCCTCTCTGTCTCTTTGTCTCTGTCTCTTTGTCTCTGTCTCTTTGTCTCTGTCTCTCTCTCTCTCTCTCTCTCTCTCTCTCTCTCTCTCTCTCTCTCTCTCTCTCTCTCTCTCTCTCTGTCAAAAACTAAAATTTCTAACTGAAAATGAACTCTGCGTTACTAAATGAGTGTCATTCTTTGCGTTACTAAATGAGTGCCATTCTCTCCGTTACTAAATTAGCGTCATTCTCTGCGTTACTGAATGAGTGTTATGCTCTACGTTGCTGAATGAGTGTGTCATGCTGTTCATTGCTAAATGGGAGTGTGTGTCATACTGGCACAATGCTGCAGCGTTCATGTGAGCACCCAGACTAGTGAAGCCGCCTCAACATGAGCAGTAGCCCAGACAAGAGATTTAAAGGTTCACAATGGGTTGTTATAAGGACCAGTCAGTATAATTATATCTCGTGAAGTTTACCTAGTCATTTCGTACGTTCCATGTATTGCAGTGTGATAATTATCTACTCGAGGCTTTATATGGATACAAGATCAAGATTTCAGTTATCGTTGCACTCAGCGTCACTGGATCATTCTGTAGATTAAAATTTCATAATACAATAGTTTCATTTATCTAGTTAACGTAAAATGTGGATATAATCTTGGATCTTAGATATCTTATCAACAGTAAAGCCATTCGTCATTTCCATTATAGTTTCTGCGAAGGTATGTCTCGTTAGTTTTGTGAAGCATTACGTGGTGGTGTGTGTGGCCTGTCTGTGAACACACTTTACTCAGGTGAAAGTGGCAGCCAGCCCACAAGTGCATGAAAACGCACGCACTTAAGACATTAATTAAAACAACGTTACGAGTGGGGGCTTATGCCTATATATATACTATATGTACTGCCCCTTCTCTCCTTTCTGTTAGTGTGGCTTTGTAAATGGTCCAAGTCGGACTGAAAGGTCGTCTTAAGCTCCTTTCTCATATGTGCGGGTTATTTGTATACTGTTCCAGTCAGGGTATTGTGCCTTTGTTATTTATTTGTCGTGTCATTTTTTAATACACCTTACACACTGATAACTTAGTTTTAATCTAGCAGCGAGAAAATGTTGCAGTGTAATGAGGTTGTTAGTGTCTGGGTCAACATAGTTAACTATTGGTATCACCGTGATGGACGGTGAGTTAACTAGTGGTATCACCGTGATGGACGGTGAGTTAACTAGTGGTATCACCGTGATGGACGGTGAGTTAACTAGTGGTACCACCGTGATGGACGGTGAGTTAACTAGTGGTATCACCGTGATGGACGGTGAGTTAACTAGTGGTATCACCGTGATGGACGGTGAGTTAACTAGTGGTATCACCGTGATGGACGGTGAGTTAACTAGTGGTATCACCGTGATGGACGGTGAGTTAACTAGTGGTATCACCGTGATGGACGGTGAGTTAACTAGTGGTATCACCGTGATGGACGGTGAGTTAACTAGTGGTATCACCGTGATGGACGGTGAGTTAACTAGTGGTATCACCGTGATGGACGGTGAGTTAACTAGTGGTATCACCGTGATGGACGGTGAGTTAACTAGTGGTATCACCGTGATGGACGGTGAGTTAACTAGTGGTATCACCGTGATGGACGGTGAGTTAACTAGTGGTATCACCGTGATGGACGGTGAGTTAACTAGTGGTATCACCGTGATGGACGGTGAGTTAACTAGTGGTATCACCGTGATGGACGGTGAGTTAACTAGTGGTATCACCGTGATGGACGGTGAGTTAACTAGTGGTATCACCGTGATGGACGGTGAGTTAACTAGTGGTATCACCGTGATGGACGGTGAGTTAACCAGTGGTATCACCGTGATGGACGGTGAGTTAACTAGTGGTATCACCGTGATGGACGGTGAGTTAACTAGTGGTATCACCGTGATGGACGGTGAGTTAACTAGTGGTATCACCGTGATGGACGGTGAGTTAACTAGTGGTATCACCGTGATGGACGGTGAGTTAACTAGTGGTATCACCGTGATGGACGGTGAGTTAACTAGTGGTATCACCGTGATGGACGGTGAGTTAACTAGTGGTATCACCGTGATGGACGGTGAGTTAACTAGTGGTACCACCGTGATGGACGGTGAGTTAACTAGTGGTATCACCGTGATGGACGGTGAGTTAACTAGTGGTATCACCGTGATGGACGGTGAGTTAACTAGTGGTACCACCGTGATGGACGGTGAGTTAACCACCGTGATGGACGGTGAGTTAACTAGTGGTATCACCGTGATGGACGGTGAGTTAACTAGTGGTACCACCGTGATGGACGGTGAGTTAACTAGTGGTATCACCGTGATGGACGGTGAGTTAACTAGTGGTATCACCGTGATGGACGGTGAGTTAACTAGTGGTATCACCGTGATGGACGGTGAGTTAACTAGTGGTATCACCGTGATGGACGGTGAGTTAACTAGTGGTATCACCGTGATGGACGGTGAGTTAACTAGTGGTATCACCGTGATGGACGGTGAGTTAACTAGTGGTACCACCGTCACCGTGATGGACGGTGAGTTAACTAGTGGTATCACCGTGATGGACGGTGAGTTAACTAGTGGTATCACCGTGATGGACGGTGAGTTAACTAGTGGTATCACCGTGATGGACGGTGAGTTAACTAGTGGTATCACCGTGATGGACGGTGAGTTAACTAGTGGTATCACCGTGATGGACGGTGAGTTAACTAGTGGTATCACCGTGATGGACGGTGAGTTAACTAGTGGTATCACCGTGATGGACGGTGAGTTAACTAGTGGTATCACCGTGATGGACGGTGAGTTAACTAGTGGTATCACCGTGATGGACGGTGAGTTAACTAGTGGTATCACCGTGATGGACGGTGAGTTAACTAGTGGTATCACCGTGATGGACGGTGAGTTAACTAGTGGTATCACCGTGATGGACGGTGAGTTAACTAGTGGTATCACCGTGATGGACGGTGAGTTAACTAGTGGTATCACCGTGATGGACGGTGAGTTAACTAGTGGTATCACCGTGATGGACGGTGAGTTAACTAGTGGTATCACCGTGATGGACGGTGAGTTAACTAGTGGTATCACCGTGATGGACGGTGAGTTAACTAGTGGTACCACCGTGATGGACGGTGAGTTAACCAGTGGTATCACCGTGATGGACGGTGAGTTAACTAGTGGTATCACCGTGATGGACGGTGAGTTAACTAGTGGTATCACCGTGATGGACGGTGAGTTAACTAGTGGTATCACCGTGATGGACGGTGAGTTAACTAGTGGTATCACCGTGATGGACGGTGAGTTAACTAGTGGTACCACCGTGATGGACGGTGAGTTAACTAGTGGTACCACCGTGATGGACGGTGAGTTAACTAGTGGTATCACCGTGATGGACGGTGAGTTAACTAGTGGTATCACCGTGATGGACGGTGAGTTAACTAGTGGTATCACCGTGATGGACGGTGAGTTAACTAGTGGTATCACCGTGATGGACGGTGAGTTAACTAGTGGTATCACCGTGATGGACGGTGAGTTAACCAGTGGTATCACCGTGATGGACGGTGAGTTAACTAGTGGTACCACCGTGATGGACGGTGAGTTAACCAGTGGTATCACCGTGATGGACGGTGAGTTAACCAGTGGTATCACCGTGATGGACGGTGAGTTAACTAGTGGTATCACCGTGATGGACGGTGAGTTAACTAGTGGTACCACCGTGATGGACGGTGAGTTAACTAGTGGTATCACCGTGATGGACGGTGAGTTAACTAGTGGTATCACCGTGATGGACGGTGAGTTAACTAGTGGTATCACCGTGATGGACGGTGAGTTAACTAGTGGTATCACCGTGATGGACGGTGAGTTAACCAGTGGTATCACCGTGATGGACGGTGAGTTAACTAGTGGTACCACCGTGATGGACGGTGAGTTAACTAGTGGTATCACCGTGATGGACGGTGAGTTAACTAGTGGTATCACCGTGATGGACGGTGAGTTAGCCAGTGGTATCACCGTGATGGACGGTGAGTTAACCAGTGGTATCACCGTGATGGACGGTGAGTTAACTAGTGGTATCACCGTGATGGACGGTGAGTTAACCAGTGGTATCACCGTGATGGACGGTGAGTTAACTAGTGGTATCACCGTGATGGACGGTGAGTTAACTAGTGGTATCACCGTGATGGACGGTGAGTTAACTAGTGGTATCACCGTGATGGACGGTGAGTTAACTAGTGGTATCACCGTGATGGACGGTGAGTTAACCAGTGGTATCACCGTGATGGACGGTGAGTTAACTAGTGGTATCACCGTGATGGACGGTGCATCTACAAGCTTCCATCTGCACTCCACCTTTATTAAACTCATTTACTAGATTTTTTTCTGCAATGATTTTTTTGAACGTACTTTTGACAAACTAAAATAATATATATCCTTTTTTTTTAGGTTAGTTTAGCCAGGGCATAGACACAGACCTGTGCTAGAGGCTAGCAACTTGTTTGACATTAATTTTCTTCTCGGTAATTCTTGTGTATTTATTTCTGGCTTAATGAACTAGTTACTCTCTCGTGTTTAGTTGCTTAGCAGCGGGCCTCCAGCAGCAACAGCCTGGTGGACCAGGCAAGAACCACACAAGCCTGGCCCATGGCTGGGCTCCGAGAATAGTGAAACTCGAAGCTCTTCAAAGGTATATCAAAGGTAAGTAATGAGGATCGTTTAGTTTGTTAGTTGAAACTGTAATATTTTTCTGTTTTGTAGTAAAATAGTTAAAATGGTATTACAAACTGGTATTGTATTATAGATTGGTACTGTATTACAGACTGGTATTGTATTTGACTGGTATAGTATTATAATCAGACAGGTATTACATTGAAAACTGATAGTGTGACAATCAGACTGGTTGATGATAACATTCCTCCCAGCCCCCCTTATTATTACACACGGAAAAGCCATTAATGCAGTCAGTTTTTTAAGTGTGTGTGTGTGTGTGTGTGTGTGTGTGTGTGTGTGTGTGTGTGCGTGTGTGTGTGTGTGTGTGTGTGTTTGAGAGCAGTGGATTTAGTAGTGTTGGAAATGAGGATTATGTGTGATTAGTTGCCTGGGAAGAGTTAGGTTGCTTGGCATGATGGTGATGTCTGTCAGGGTGACGGGATGTGCTGTAGTAGTACCCTAGCTTGACATTGTCAGGGTGACGGGATGTGCTGTAGTACCCTAGCTTGACATTGTCAGGGTGACGGGATGTGCTGTAGTACCCTAGCTTGACATTGTCAGGGTGACGGGATGTGCTGTAGTACCCTAGCTTGACATTGTCAGGGTGACGGGATGTGCTGTAGTACCCTAGCTTGACATTGTCAGGGTGACGGGATGTGCTGCAGTACCCTAGCTTGACATTGTCAGGGTGACGGGATGTGCTGTAGTACCCTAGCTTGACATTGTCAGGGTGACGGGATGTGCTGTAGTACCCTAGCTTGACATTGTTTACGCAATCCAAACATTTCGGTTTGTGTGTGTGGGTACCTTTGATATACCTTTGAAGAGTTTCGAGAGTTTCACTACTCTCGGAGCCCTGCCATGGACCAGGCTCGTCTGGTGCTTACCTGGTCATCCAGGCTGTTGGTGCTGAAGGTCCACTGCTCCACATATCCATCATAGCCTGGTTGATCAGGCACCTGGCGAAGATACTTGTCCAGTTTCCTCTTGAAGGCTTCTACACTTGTTCCAGCCATGTTTCTGATATCTCCTGGTAAGATGTTGAATAATTTGGGATCCTAGATGTTGATACAGTGTTCCCTTATTGTCCCCACCGCACCCTTGCTCCTCACTGGGTTTATTTTGCACTTCCATATCTCTCACTCCAATATGTTGTTTGGCAGAGTGCAGTTTTGGGACCAGGCCCTCGAGCACTTTCCAGGGATCATGTCTTTTCTCCACTCCGTTCAAGACTTGAAGGCGTTCCCAGTAATTTAGGTGCTTTACTGGTTCAATGTGAGCCGTAAACGATCTCTGCATTTGTTCCTGCTCTGCTATTTCTCCTGCTTTGAACGGGGCCGTCAGCACCCAGCAATATTCTAAATGAGGGAACACTAGCGATTTGAAGAGTGTCACCAACGGCATTATTTCCTTTGTTTTGAAAGTTCTCAATACCCACCCCGTCTTCCTGGCTGTCGTGATCTTTGTCTTATGGTCTTTAAAAGAAAGGTCAGCTGACATAATTATTCCCAGGTCTTTTACGTGTTCCTTTCGTTCTATTTGGTGACCCTCTTGAGTTTTGTATATAGTGTTCCTTTTGAGTTCTTCATTCTTTCCATACCTAAGCAGCTGGAACTTATCACCACTGAATGTCATATTGTTCTCCACTGCCCACTGGAAAACCCTGCTTTTGTCTTCCTGTAATTTTTCAGTGTCCTCTACCGTAGTGGCTTTCATGCTTATTTTAGTGTCATCTGCAAATGATGATACAAAAGTGTGCCGGGTGTTTTTATCTATGTCTGCTATGAGGATGAGAAACAACAGAGGTGCCAGGACAGTGTCTTGGTGCACTGAGCTTTTGACCTTGCTGATGCTGGATCTTGCTTCTGTTTACTACTACTTTTTGTGTTCTGTGTGTTAGGAACCCGAAAATTCATCTGCCTACCTTCCCTGTAATGCCCATGACCCTTATGTGCGCTATCACTCCATGATCGCGTTTGTCAAACGCCTTTGCAAAATCTGTGTAGATCACATCTGTGTTTTGGTCGTCTTCCAACGTCTCCGTAATTCTGTCATAATGGTTCAGCAGCTGTGACCGGCATAATCGTCCTGCTCTAAAACCATCCTGGTCCGGGTTGTGCTGGCCTATGAAATTTGTAATCTGCCGTCTCATCACTCTTTCGAAAATGTTTATAATGTGAGAAGTTTGGGCTACTGGACTGTTAATTAAATTCATTTAAATATATTTATTCCAGAGCTGGTGTGTTTTTTCAGTTTATTCGTATGATTTGACATAGCTCTACGCAGAGTGTAACATTATCCCAATAAATACAACGTGTCAGTGGGGAAGACAATAACAAAATAGCGGACTCTGGTAAAAAGGACATAATACGATGGAGTCCTTTATTCGTACAACGTTTCACCCAACATAAGACAAAACCAAATGTTAGGTGAAACATTGTACAAATCAGTTACTCCACTGGCCTGGTCTCTCTTTCACCAGTCTCATCGACTACGTCATTATGATGCTGTTGGTCAGTGTTCATGTGGCCTTGACCACTTGTTTTCGTGCAACTGTACTCACCTAATTGTGGTTGCAGGGGTCGATTCATAGCTGTTTGCCCCGTCTCTTCACTGGTCGCTACTAGGTCCACTCTCTCCCTGCTACATGAGCTTTATCATGCCTCTTTTTAAAGCTATGTATGGAGCCTGCCTCCAAAACATCACTCTCCAGACTGTTGCACTTCCTAACAACTCTGTGACTGAAGAAGTACTTCCTAACAGCCCTGTGACTCATCTGAGTTTTCAACTTCCAGTTGTGACCCCTTGTTGCTGTGTCATCGTGAAACATTCTGTCAATTGCTCTTAGTATTTTATATGTTATAATTGTGTGTACTCACCTATTTGCTCACCTATTTGTGGTTGCAGGGGTCGAGTCCTAGCTCCTGGCCCCGCCTCTTCACCGGTTGCTACTAGGCCCTCTCTCTCCCCGCTCCATGAGCTTTATCAAACCTCGTCTTAAAACTGTGTATGGTTCCTGCCTCCACTACGTCATTTTCTAGGCTATTCCACTGCCTTACAACTCTATGACTGAAGAAATACTTCCTACTATCTCTCTGACTCATTTGTGTCTTCAACTTCCAATTGTGTGTTTGTGTGTGGGTGTGTGTGCGCGCGCGTGCATGCGTGCGTGCATGAGTGTGTGCGTGCGCGCGCACGTCTGTTGCTTTGTGATTATCTTCATATATGCGTGTATGTCTTGTCTGCAATGTTCAACAACTGCTGTTCATGCAGTGTTCAGCTGCTGCTGCAGCGCTGTATAGCCCTTGTGGCTTAGCGCTTCTTTTTGATTATAATAATAATCAGCTGCTGCTGCCCGTGCAGTGATCAGCTACTGTTGTGAGTGCAGTGTTCTTCTGTTGTGTGCTGCTGTCCATGCATCGTCTCACTATGTTCTTACGTGTCTGTGTTAGGTTGAATGTAGTTAGGTATTGCGTCTGTCTGGCAATTAGCGGAATGCGCCACTCCTTCCATTAAATGATCCACTCTGATTTAACGCTTTTGTTTTGTCTGTGCCTGTGTTTACCTGTCCGTGTCCATGTGTGTGTGTGTGTGTGTGTGTGTGTGTGTGCTGGGTGCGTGTTTGGCATGGTGTGCGTGGCTGGGTGTGCCAGTTAAGCTTCGTTTTGCCTGGTGATGCAGGGTAGAACGGGTAACCATGAGTGCTCCTTGTGAATATCAGATTACCTCTCGAGGGACCAGAGAAAATGGATTTTTTTTTTTTTTAGCAGTGGCTGTGGTTTATTAGTCAGGAAACAACAGTGCCTCCTGACACGAGTCTGTCATATAATGGCACGAGTCTGTCATATAATGGCACGAGTCTGTCATATAATGGCACGAGTCTGTCATATAATGACACGAGTCTGTCATATAATGACACGAGTCTGTCATATAATGGCACGAGTCTGTCATATAATGACACGAGTCTGTCATATAATGACACGAGTCTGTCATATAATGACACGAGTCTGTCATATAATGACACGAGTCTGTCATATAATGACACGAGTCTGTCATATAATGAGACTCTTGTGGGGGTTGGGGTAGGGTTGGGGGAAACTACCAACTTGGATAATAATATTCAAGTAACGTTTGATTTTTGTATTGAAAGTTCAGAAGGTCATGAGGATCATATCCCAGAATTTTCATAAAGAATGCATTAATTTTTTTTTTTGTTATGGCGACACTTATAAGACGTTTACGCAAAATTAGGATTACCAAAAGTGTTTTAAGTGAGAGTACAGGATCAAGTGAAGCCAATTTAATGTTATTGCAAAGACAATAGTAGGACATTACTCTTTATTTTTTTAGGGAAAAAGCAACAAAAGCTTCAGAATATTTTTGAGAGGATGATACAATGTTATGACTTACTCATGCTTTTGCAGTAATACCAGTTGTGCTTCACTTGATCTAGTAAAGTCACCCAAAACACGTTTGGTAATCCATGTTTAATGTAAACGTGTCATATATGAGGCCGTGATAAAAAAAAAAGGCAATCTTCATGGAATTTCTAGGATCTGATCTTTATGCCCTTCTGAAATTTCAGTATAAAAATCAAAAGATTCTGACTGTTATTACCCAAGTAAGTACTTTCACCACTCCAACCTCCCACCTTAAGCATTCGCTGGCCTATCCAGCTACGTTGTATACCTCATTTACAAAAAGGATCGCTCCATAGTAGTGTATCCTAAGAAGTTGATAACCTTTCGGATATCTTAACGACAATTTATATTTTTTTTCGCCAATAGACACAAAACACTGCACTTATACCTTTTACATAACAATATAGTACAGTACTTCCGAAAGGACTAGATTTTCCTTAAACGAATTTTGCCCAGGATAAGACTTCCAGCATGACTGGTGTTTTCTTAACATTTCTTGTAAATCCACATCTTTTTTAATTGCTAGTGGTAGAAGAAACTTGGAAAGAGGTGACAGGAGGGTGAGGGGTGTTGGAAGGAAGGTGTGTGAGAGAGGGGCCACTAATCAAACACTGTCTCTTAGTCTTGCCTCTGATTTGCGTTAACTCGTGTAGCTTTTGAAACAATTCTGCGTCCGTGGTGTGTATGTATTGTTGGGAGGGGAGGATTGTGAGAGGCGAGTACAGGTGTAATAACTGTAGACATTGTATATGCAACAGTTGTAGCTCCAGGGTGAAGGTCGAGAACATCATTATGTGTGTAAATAGTATTCACGTAATGGTATTCGCAGCCGTGTGGGTGACCGACTTGGCACCATCACTCTTATGGCATAGTCTGCCACCTCTGACGCTTCCGCCAGACATGGCACACTAGGTCGTGGTTAAGTTCTCTGCACACACCACCTGTGTGCACCATCTTCTGCTTCACCTGTTCTCACCACCCTCATCTCTCATTCAATTTGTCCTGCAAAAAGAACAGTTATTTTCGCAAGTATTACAGTGTGCCACATCAACCAGGCTGGGATGGCTATGTGGGTTAACAGGCCATTAAGAGCAAGTCTGTTTGAAGAGGCCTGCCAGGCCTCGTGCAGAGCTACGACGCTAGAACAATCCTGGAAAGCTGTGGCTGGTAAATCACACGTAAATTGTTGATTTCTGCCTGATCTAAGCAACTAGAAAATTATTTCGTACACTAGGTTAACCTAAATTAACCTGTAGTTCGGCATAGTTAACCGCCAGTAAGGAAATGACATAAATGACTGGCTTGCGTGTTGCATTCTCGCTGGACATGCGGAATGTGAAGGTGTTACTTAAGACCCTTATTAGAAGACTGGAGTACATCAGGCACACGAGCAGTGTGCTGATAGCTCTTACTCAACACATGAATACTTCCAGTGCCACTGGAGTTTCTAACATACTGGTATTTTGTCCAGGAAATGACTTCCAGTAGGCCTGGAGTTTCTATCACATTCGTATAGCGTTCTTTTTCCTGAATTCGACCAAAACAGTTGGTTAATCTATAGGTATCTAATTTTACTGTGATATAGGCAGGGATGTAAAGAAATGTTTTTACGTTTCGCACACCTAGTGGCCCAGACTCTCACGGTTGCAGGCAGTAACGGCCTGGTTGATCAACCAGTTTACAGGGCCTGTGATATTAGAACACAGAAAATCGATCATAGATATACCGCAAGTATGCGTGTCACTTACAATATTTCTCTTCCTGCTTGTAGTTAACATTTTTCCGTTTATTAGTAGAGACGAACCTTCACACATGCAAGACCTATCACACGCGTCACTTTGCTTCACAACTTGTCAGCCACTTGTCTATATGTAGCTGTTGACCACATGTAGCCAACAGTTCAGTGTTTTGCTTGTTCTCTAGGAACCCATTGATACATTGTCCTGATCCTCTGTCTCTCAGGTACCAATTTCACCAACAAAGGGCATCGAATCCTTTTGACACAGATATCCTTTTATCCGTCTTGTGTCATAGTGCATCGTGTGTCGGCATATTTTCATTGAATATCAATTTAGCGTTGCACCGTGGAGCGAGTTTTTGTAGTGCCACTTATCAGAGATCAGAAACATTATATATATATATATATATATATATATATATATATATATATATATATATATATATATATATATATATATATATATATATTGATTGACGATATATATATATATATATATATATATATATATATATATATATATATATATATATATATATATATATATATATATATATATATATATATATAATCGTCAATCAATTTCGCTTCTCTTTTTGTCTTTTTATCTCCATTTTTTCATCCATCTACATTTTCTACTTAAATACAAATGTTCAAATCTCTTCATAGTAATAAGATTAATACGAATTAAGAACTCTACGAATTTGAATCATATTTTCCTGGTTTATACTTGTCTGTGACCTTGTTTTATCCTTTCCTGGTCTATATCCCTACTTTATCCTTCCCTGGTATGTACCATTACTTTATCCTTCTCTAGTCCCTGCTTTATCCGTGTCTGTCTACTTTTTTCCTTCCCTTGCCTTTGTCCCTGCTTTATCCTTTCCTTTTCTCGGTCTCTGCTATATCCTTTCTTTATCAGATTTTGCTCAGGAAGCGCTCTTCTTACAGACTAATTTTAGCATTAGAAGTTCCTACTATAAACCACTTTGAAGATAAGAGACAATTTGGGAGTTCAAACACCCACTACATTATTTTTGAGTGGCTAACTAGCGGGAACATTCGCGGAGCTCGCCAGGGAATTCTCTCAAGTGTGACCACATTTATCTTGAGCCTTGCAAAAGTCTGGCCCAAGTGTTGTGTTGTAAACTACGAGATGGACATTAATACAGGAGTTCTCTCGCAGCCCTTCCATAGGCCTCACTTCGTTTGGCTGCTTAACCAACCTGACTGTGGCCCACATCCTAGATCAGCTCTCCGGCTGATGTTTTTTTTTTTTTTTGTAAAAAATTAGTACAGCAAGCCTACGTTGTAGAAGCATGCAAGGAATAAACGAATTAATGGATAATATTAGTTTTTGGATAGTTAAATCGATTAAAAGAAAGGAAGACATTAACACAAGGGTTGCCCAGACACACTAATACCCGAGTTCACGAGACGCAATAATACACAAAGACAGTAGTTTTCAAAAGGAAATTAATCCAGTTTCTGCGTTGAAGTACTGGATTAGCTTGGTTGTGGGTTAAATATGGACCTGCGGGCAGTGTTCACCATTATCTTACTGGTTGATGAAGTGGTCACTAGGGAAGTCCGCCCAGGCTAGGTTGCGGTAGAACTCCCGAAATCGATCACAGGTACAGGACGAATTCATGACATTGGGGTACACCCAAGGTATCGTTCACCCAGCAGAATCAAAATTGTTCAGAGAAGTACGAGTGTGAAATGGAAGCCTGTTAAATGTTTTGCTCTGGCAATGTTGCTGATATTTTTTTTGTCTCGTAAGAATGCATGATGACAAGTAAATCCTCAAATCTCTTATTTATTCATCATACCTTAATATTTAATTGTATTTCTTGATAGTTTTTGTTCCTGTAATATTTCATCTTCAACTTAGAGGCGTGTTTAGATTATTATTATAATCAAAAAGAAGCGCTAAGCCACAAGGGCTATACAGCTAGGGCGTGTTTAGAGACTAGTCTGGGGAGGTGATCCTCAGAGCATTTAATACAAGTATTAGACAGGTGAGCTACTAGTACCGGACACAACAATTCACAGTCCCTCGAAATGTGAAAGTAAAAACTTCAGTATTTCAAGGTATATAACTTGATTTTTTTTGTTTCTTCACCTTCATAGTTTTGTATCATCCTTTGTGGACTGCAAAATAAGCAAAAAAACCTCCTTGGTACTATACCTTTGATACCTTTGAATACCTTTGAATTTCGAGAGTATATCTACTCTCTGAGCCCGGCCATGGGCAAGCTCGTCTGGTGCTCGCCTGGTCAACCAGGCTGTTGCTGCTGGAGGCCTGCTGCCCCACATATCCATCACAGTCTGGTTGATCTGGCACCTGGTGAAGATACTTGTCTAGTTTCCTCTTGAAGGCTTCAACACTTGTTCCAGCCGTGTTTCTGATATCTTCTGGTAAGACACTGATAATTTGCGCGCCTCGATTCCAACAACCTGGTTGAACATTCAGCCACTAGGAAAGCCTGTTCTCGGGCTGGGCTATAAGAATAGAACTCTCAAAACAGGTAAGGGTATCTGTCTTAACCTATTTTTAAAGGTACTCGAGGTATTCGCTTCAATGACGATACTTGGCACTTTGTTCCACTCGTATATACCTCCATTGCAAAACCAGTGCTTTACTATATCCTTTCTAAATCCGAGTTTACCAGCTTTAATCCGTTGTTTTGCGTTCTTTCTTCATTAGATAATTTTCAAGGTGTAGTGTAAACAAGCGTGGTGTAGCGAAATGTTGGCGCTTCTTCCCCGTGTGTTATTAATATGCTGTAACGTTTTAAGCTTGTCTTCCTGCTCGGTATGGGAATCTAATCTATTACTCTGACAAGGTCAACCAATACTGTTTGTATGACAGGCCAACCTCTCCTAAAAGGCATGTTAAAAATTGGAAAAAAAAAGAAACACGGAAATAGAGGTGCTACTTTGAAGTTCCCGTATTCGAATTTTCGCAGGTTTCCTGGGTCAGAGATGGCGGCGGCGTAGAGTATTACAATCTTATGTGAAGTAGCGTATAACCAGGCCTGGTCATGGACCGGGCCGCGGGGAAGTTGATCCCCGGAATACCCTCCAGGTAGGTAACTTGCAAGTTTCGAGTTTCATGCCGGTCGGTCGTTCAATTAAGGTTACACGGACATTTTTTGTGCAACAGAATGTTATATTTAAAAGAACTGTGTTAGTTACCATTTCGTCCTAGGTACATGTCGATTAGACACTAGGCCTGTTGTGTGTGTGTGTGTGTGTGTGTGTGTGTGTGTGTGTGTGTGTGTGTGCGCGCGCGCGTGTGTGTACTCGCCTAATTGTACTCACCTAATTGTAGTTGCAGGGGTCGAGACTCAGTTCCTGGCCCCGCCTCTTCACTGAATGCTACAAGATCCTCTCTCTCTCCCTGCTCAGTGAGCTTTATCATACCTCGTCTTAAAGCTATGTATGGCTCCTGCCTCCACTACTTCGCTCGCCAGACTGTTCCACTTCCTGACCACTCTGTGACTGAAGAAATGCTTCCTAACATCCCTGTGGCTCATCTGAGTCTTCAACTTCCAAGAGTAACCCCTTGTTTCTGTGTCCCCTCTCTGGAACATCTTGTCTCTGTCCACCCTGTCTATTCCACGCAGTATTTTGTATGTCGTTATCATGTCTCCCCTATCCCTCCTGTCCTTCATCGTCGTCAGGCCGATTTCCCTCAGCCTTTCCTCATAGGATATTTCCCTTAGCTCTGGAACTAACCTCGTCGCAAACCTTTGCACTTTCTCTAATTTCTTGACGTGCTTGATCAAGTGTGGGTTCCAAACAGGGCTAAATACTCCAGTATGGGCCTGACGTACATGGTGTACAGTGTCTTGAAAATTTCCTTACTTAGGTATCGGAATGCTAATCTCAGGTTTGCCAGGCGCCCATATGCTGCAGTAGTTACCTGGTTGATGTGTGCTTCCGGAGACGAGTTCGGTAAAAAAAACCATACCCCCGGCCGGGATTGAACCCGCGGTCATAGAGTCTCAAAACTCCAGCCCGTCGCGTTAGCCACTAGACCAGCTAGCCACAATAAGCCGGGATTGAACCCGCGGTCATAGAGTCTCAAAACTCCAGCCCGTCGCGTTAGCCACTAGACCAGCTAGCCACAATAAGATTCATGCCGTCATGTTGACGGCAGTGAAGGGACTTGAGCTAGAGTTCGTCACGGCCACACTAGCTTGAGATTCGTCTGTAAAAACTTGCATTTGTGGTCACAGTGGTGCCTGTGCTAACCTTCCTATGGTGTAGAAATATACCTAGTTGGATGAATCTTATTGTGGCTAGCTGGTCTAGTGGCTAAGGCGACGGGCTGGAGTTTTGAGACTCTATGACCGCGGGTTCAATCCCGGCCGAGGGTATGGTTTTTTTGCAATCGTGTCATTACGATTTCTTGAGTCACGAGTTCGGTGTTATACTCGCGCGAAGATCTTTCTCCTTGAGCGAGGTTTGCAGTCGTTGGCCACCTAGCCTATACTCTGTCTGCGGTCTTCTTTGCCCTTCTCCGATCTTCATGACTTTGCATTTGGCAGGGTTGAATTCGAGAAGCCAGTTGCTGGACCACGTGTCCAGCCTATCCAGATCACTTTGAAGGCCTGCCTGATCCTCATCTGATTTAATTCTCCTCATTAACTTCACATCTTCTGCGACCAGGGACACCTCTGAGTCTATCCCTTCCATCATGTCATTCACATATACCAAAAATAAGCACTGGTCCTAGGACCGACCCCTATAGGACCCCGCTCGTCACAGGTGCCCACTCTGATACCTCATCACGTACCATGACTCGTTGTTGCCTCCCTGTCAGATATTCTCTGATCCATTGAAGTGCCCTTCCCGTTATACGCGCCTGATCCTCTAGTTTCTGCACTAATCTCTTGTGAGGAGCTGTGTCGAAGGCCTTCTTGCAGTCCAAGAAGACGCAATCAACCCAACCCTCTCTCTCATCTCTTACTTCTGTTACTTTATCATAAAACTCCAGAAGGTTTGTGACACAGGATTTGCCTTCCATGAAACCATGCTTGTTGTCATTTATACTTTTGTTCCACTCCAGGTGCTCCACCACTCTCCTCCTAATAATCTTCTCCATGACTTTGCATACTATACACGTCAGTGACACAGGTCTATAGTTTAGTGCCTCTTTTCTGTCTCCTTTTTTAAAAATGGGAACTATATTTGCTGTCTTCCATACCTCAGGTAGTTGCCCAGTTTCAAGGGATGTGTTGAAGATTGTGGTTAATGGGGCACACAGCATTTCTGCTCCCTCTCTAAGGACCCATGGGGAGATGTCCGGTCCCATTGCCTTTGAGATATCAGGGTCACTTAGCAGCTTCTTCACCTCAGTTGTGTGCATGTCATCCAGCACTTGTTGGTATATTCCCTGTTGGTTGTGTGTGTGTGTGTGTGTGTGCGTGTGTGTGCATGCGTGTATGCGCTCATATGTGTGCGTGAAACTCTGTAGTTCTGTAAACGGCTAGAAAATACAAAATGGTTCAGCAAGTAATTGGGGACGAAGCAATGGGTCGGTCACAGTGTTTTGAATGGTTTTTCTCGATTCATCATCATTAACATCAGTTGAGGATGATGAACAAACTGGTCGTTCGTCAACGTCAAAAACAGACGTCAACATTGAACAAGGAAGGTAGTGTTATTAAGGAAGATGGTGGTCAGAGTATCCTGGACATTACAAGGGCTGTGGGAATGTCTTGTGGGTAGAATTTAAGTATTTTGACTGAATATTTGAACACGAGGTGAGTGGCTGCGAAATTTGTGCCTCGCTTCTCCACTCAACACCAGGAAGACCATCACTTGGATGTTTATCAGGACCACAGAAGACAAGTCGACGATGACCAAGATATTCTTTCAAAACTTGGATCTATGGCTGTGACCCAAAGACCAAGCAATAGTTTTCACGGTGGAAAAATCCCAATTCACCCAAACCAAAAAAAGGCATGCCAAGTCAATAGCAATTTCAAGTGCATGCTTTTTTTTTTACAAAGGGGGGTTCGTTCACAAAGTATTTGTTCCAGCAGTGCAGATAGTTTACCAAAATTTTTACATCGTGGGCGTCCAACGATTTTCTCATACACCGTGACAGTGCCCCTGCACACACACAGCAATGTCTGTCCAGTGTTTTCTGGCCAAAAACAAAATGGCAGTCGTCTCCTATCTTCCCCAATCTTGCCGCCTTTGACTTCTTTCTCTTCCCCAAAATAAGAATGACACACAAGGGGCAGCGTTGTAGTGCCGGTAGGTAAGAAGAGTTCTAAAGTGTCGAAAAGTGGCAGACCCTCCCAAAGAGATTACTTCAAGGGAAATATCTTCATCTAGGTGATTAGGTATGACTAATTATATATATATATATATATATATATATATATATATATATATATATATATATATAGTGCCGAATAGGCAGAACTTGCGATCTTGGCTTAAATAGCAACGTTCATTTTGCCGTATAGGACAAGCGAAAATTTGTGTATGCATTAATTTCGCCAAAATCATTCTGAACCTAACGAAAAAAATATATTTCACTGTGTTTTGTTTACAGTAATTTAATACTAAACAATCTAAAATATATTTAGTTGGGTTAGGCTAAAATAAATTGCTCTTATTATAATAAGGTTAGTTAAGTTTTTTAAGATTCTTTTGGTGCAAAATTAAAAAAATTTACATTAACATTAATGAAAAAAATATATCTTTAAACGTATAAAAGAAAATTTCAGAAAGGACTTAATTTTAAATGAGTTCCTCCTAATTGACCAGTTTTACATATTCGGCACGACATATATATATATATATATATATATATATCTATATATATATATATATATATATATATATATATATATATATATATATATATATATATATATATATATATATATAATATATATATATATATATAATATATATATATATATTTGTATGCGTGTGTCGTGCTGAATAGGTAAAACTTGCGGTTTTGGCTTAAATAGCAATGTTCTTCTTGCCGAATAAGGCAAGCGAAAATTTGTGTAACGCAATAATTTTGCAAAAACCATTCTGACCCTAACGAAAAAAATATATTTCATTGTGTTTGGTTATTATCAAATTGTAAACTTGTCTAAAATATATTTCGTTGGATTAGGCTAAATTAAATTGTGCTTGTTATAATAAGGTTAAGTAAGTTTTCTAAGGTTCTTTTGGTACAAAATTATTAATTTTTACATTAACATAAATGAAAAAAATATATCTTTAAACGTATAAGAGAAAAAAAATTTCAATCCAAAAAGGGACAACCAACCTTATTCAACTAAAAATATGTTGGTTGTCCCTTACCATGAAAACTTGGTTGATAAGCCTTCTCTTCTTAAGACTTTTAATATCAAAGTTGTATTTAAAAATCTTGATACAGTAAAAAAAAACTTTTGATGAAGAATTTCCCCCAAAATGCTGACGGATGTGTCTATAAGATTCCTTGTGAAATTTGCGATAAAGTTTATTACGGTCAAACTGGTAAAAATCTCGAACTAAGATTAAAACAAATATAGCATTAGAATTGGACAAGATTCTAATGCCCTATTTATTCATGTGAGAGATTTTAACCATCCAATTAATTTTCAAAAAGTTGAGAAAGTTGCATCAAGCAAATCCATGGTCGACCGAAATATAATTGAATCGTGTTTCATAAAAAGCAGTTTTAAAATAATATGAATATTTCCTTTGGTTTATGTAAATTGAATTCATTTATAATTAATAAAGTTTGGGAAGAATTTAATGTTACATTAAACAATAAATCTTAATTATTGGGTAGAGTATTAGGGGTGTTTCACAAAGTTGGGTGCTGTCACGCGTGTATGAGGTGTTGCTTTGTTGTGGGATGTGGTGGTGAGGTATAGTCTTGACCCTTTATATGCCTTCCTTTGATGTTTTGTTTTTATAGTTCCTTGATAATGTGAGAAGTCACGAAACTCTTGGAATTTCACTATTTTTTTCACAGTGGTTGTTTTGCATATTCAGCATCTTACCAGAAGATATCAGAAACAAGGCTGGAACAAGTGTAGAAGCCTCCAAGAGGAAACTGGACAAGTATCTTCACCAGGTGCCAGATCAACCAGGCTGCGATGGTGTCGTAGGGGTTCGCCAAGGGATGTAGGTGAAAGAATACACACGTAGGATGTTCTAGAAGGCGTATAATGTGAGAGTCTTGAGGAGAACCCAGAGCCTGACCTTGTAGTCTGCGATCGCCTTCAACTGTACTCTCTGACTGACCACCGCCCTGGGGCAAGGTGGTCCAAAAGGAGAGGGAACTCGTGACGTCATAGCTAGGGAGGCAGTGACTCACAGTAACGGTTTTAACTGAATATACCTGTACACAGTACTACTGACAATGGATGTATGGGGCATCGGGCTTCCAGCAGCAACAGCCTGGTTGACCAGGCAAGTACCAGACGAGCCTGGCCCATGGCTGGGCTGCGAGAGTAGTGAAAGTCTCGAAACTCTTCAAAGGTATATCAAAGGTATATCACAACAGCAAGGAAAATAATAGACTGGATAACAAGAACCTACAAATGAGAAAGGCCGTGATGATAATACTTTTTAAGGCACTTGCACTCTCTAGACCGGAATACTGCTGTACTCTAACAGCCCCATTGAAGGCAAGCAAAACTGCATATCAAAACTGTACTGCAAATTTTCACAGTCTGTATCTATGTAAACACCTAAATTATTAAGAATGTCTCGTAAATTGTTACTTTTGGAATGCAGGCTAGGAAAAATGTACCATAATTCATATATACCTGGAGATTATTGGATGTACTGGTTGCAGATCTGCACTTTGAAGTTACTCTTTTCGAGAACAAAAGGCTCGGCAGACAGTGAAAAATACTGCCAATGAAAAGCTGGGTTACAGCAAGTATACCTAACATATAACTCGATAAACGTAAAGTCTAATAATTCTCAACAGCCTCTTTTCAAATGTAAGTAGAATTACCGACAGACCCTCGCTGTCTTCAAGAGGAAGTTCCTCGAGTCTGTTTATACTCAGCCGGCCTGTGGTGACCCAGTTATGTCTATATGGAATAGAGTACTACACACTGCGAGTGTTCCCACTATGTAACTTATATAGAATAGAGTAGCTGCATATCGTGGTTGTATCGATATTTTTTTTTTATAATATTGAGAGGTCATCAGGGACCTCTTGGAGGAAGAACAGTTATCGTGATGACGCCATGGTCCGCCATCCCCGGCTTTCGCTCTCGCCCTATGCTCAAGCTTAGCCAATTAGGACACTTCTTATCAAAGTCTCCCAGTATCGCTAGTCTTAGCCTTGAACTCATTTATACAGATATTCGCGGAGTGTGAGGACAGGGGCGTGCCCATTTACCATGGCGTGTTGAAAAACCTAGGTTTATATCTCAGTGAGAGCCAAGAGCCATGCTAACACACAAGCAAAACGGCCCCACTTTCTGCCCACCGTTGTGCTCACACTTAAAATAATGTGAGGTTTGCCCTTGTGTTGGCTTACAGCTCCTGCCGTGCTCCGTCACACTGGCAGCGGCAGTCTCAGGCTCCGCACACGGCCTCGGGAGGGCCCAAGAGCTATCTCTAACGGGCTAACCTCTCTCACGCTCCATTCAATCCGAATCAAGCAGTGTGTACCTAGTGACCTGACAGGATCTCTTAATGTGACTTGTAGATGACAGGGTGAAATATCGTAGATCGTCCCAAGACTTGCCACAGTGACGGTGAAATATAGTGGTTTGTGGGAATGTGTGCAAGATTGGAAGAATTCTGTTTATGGGTAAGCCGCACCGTTATGTAATAGCGTGCCACGGTGGAAGAAACACTGGTGCCACGGTGAGACAGTAGTGCCACGGTGGAAGGAACACTAGTGCCACAGTGGAAGGAATACTGGTGCCACTGAGGCACTGGTGCCACTGTTAGACAATCACTGGTGCCACGGTGATACAGGTACTTTTGCTAAGGTGAGACAAGCACTGGTGCCACGGTGGGGACTAGCACTAGTGCCACGGTGAGAAGGAAAAAATATTTGTGTGTGAAAATCAGTCATTAACTTAGTGCTTGAATGTCTTGTGGCACTTAAATAAAGTATACCTGAGCACTGAAGGTGGCACTTCTCCATGATCCTGGCATCCAAACCTCTAGCTGTTGCTGTTGTAGAACTAGGATAAGAGAGATGCCTCACAACCAGTGTGGGAAAATGACACCTGGAGGGACTGATAAATCGTGTGAGGAGGAGGGTGAGGCGGCGTGGGGTGCCAACCAGACTTGCACTGTGTGCAGTGAAAACTATAGCAATGCTTACCCCGACAAAGACGTTCTTTCTTTTTTCCTCGGCTTGGTAAACACTAAGGATCTGTGGTAAGTTTTGTTCAGCTTCGTGCCAGCATGTGCTCGCCTTCCTCACTTCACATCAATGGTATTCTCCCTGACATCTTTCATGTTCCCCTTATTATTAGTTTTTTTAATATTTGCTATTTTTACTTTTTTACCCCCAAAGCTGTTTACTGTGCTTCCGTAGCTCATCGTGTGAATAGCGGTAAAAATGATTGCATTGCATTGGTCACAATCAGCCTTTATCCAATCTTATTGGTATAATTATGTCTTTTGGATATTAAGTTATTCATAGCTAAAAATATCATTTTGCAGTTGTAGGCTCGCAAGATGCATTCCGACGCAGTATTGTTTTCCATCTTAAATATACATAGATGTGCTGGAAAACATAGAGAAGGATGAGAGTCTGGTGTATCAACACTGCTTCCCATGAAGATAAGCTAAGAGCACTAAACTTACACTAGACGGGTGAAGAATTAATGGGGACATGATTAAAGTTTGTACATATTTAATAAGGTGTTGAAAATATATGTATTAATGAACTCTCAATACTGGATTCAACTTGGACAAATTCAGATTTGGAAATACTGAAAATCAGTGGTTTGCATTTGTGGTCACAGTGGTACCTGTGCTAACCTTCCTATGGTGTAGAAATATACCTAGTTGGATGAATCTTATTGTGGCTAGCTGGTCTAGTGGCTAACGCGACGGGCTGGAGTTTTGAGACTCTATGACCGCGGGTTCAATCCCGGCCGGGGGTATGGTTTATTTGCAATCGTGTCATTACGATTTCTTGAGTCAGTGGTTTGATAATGTTGTAGATGAATGGAATACACTGCCAGATAGTCTCATTGATGGAAATACTCTCCTTAAACTTTAAAAATAGGTTAGACACACCAGTGAGATTAGTTGGGTGTGGGCTGGACCTGCCTAGGATGAACTAGTTCATAGCTTCTGCTTTCTTGTGCCCTTAGCCTAGTTCCTCGTCTTGGGTTTGTGGCAGGTGAAGTAGTGTGAAGTTTGTTGTTGTATCCTAACAATATCTAGTAGTAGTTTCAATGATAATAGCAAAATTTATAGTTGCAGTGGGAACGGAAAATGCGGTTTTCGTGACATGATTGACAGTTTAAGCTGATGTAGCAGCGTTTATAATAACGGTATCACAACACACGACGGAAGGTGTGGAGTGGTAGTGTTGGAAAGGATGCCAACACGAGTGGGTAGAGGGTGCAGAGGGTGCGGGTGGTGAGCCAAGGTGCCACACATGCCAAAGGTGGTGACAGCAGGTGGTGGTAGTAGCGACTATACCATTTCCCTGTGGTAGCCGAGGAGGGGTAGTGGGCCAGATGGTGGTGGTGGTAGGAAGGATGGAGCCACAGGTAGTGGTGAGTGTGGGGGTGGCCAAAGGGGGTGGTGGGCCAGATGGTGGTGAGGTGGGGGAGGGAGATGCGGAGGTGGTGGCGGGCCATGTGGTGCATTGTAACAGCAAGGGCCAGACGGTCAGGTTAAGTATTGGCACTGCGCCTCTCTCATACCACACTTAATCTCTTCATCCTTTCTCTTACAACAACATAATTACTTCCACTCATTATGCTACTCTTAACAACATTATTTACTCTGCTCACTGATGCCACTTAACGCTCCGTCTTAAATTACCTTCACTAAACTTATTTGAAGTGCAGTTAATTAACAAACATTAATTAATTTGGTATTGATAGTGATATTGTTCTATTGTTTTCAAGAAAGCTTGGTATAATTCCTTCGTCACTGGGATCGCTTAAGTCTTGAACATGTACTCACCAGGGCGGAGGAGAGAGAGATACATGATAATATATACCTGGAAAGTACCGAGGGCCTGGTCCCAAATCTGCACACTGTCATAACATACTGGAGTGAGAGATATGGAAGTGCAAAATAAACCCAGTCAGGAGCAGGGGTGGGCACAATAAGGGAACACTGTGTCAACATTCGTGGTCCCAGATTTTTCAGCATCTTACCAGAAGATACCAGAAACATGGCTGGTACAAGTGTAGAAGCCTTCAAGAGGAGACTGGACAAGTATCTTCACCAAGTGAAGGATCAGCCAGACTGTGATGGATATGTGGAGCAGCGGGCCTCCAGCAGCAACAGCCTGGTTAACAGGCAAGCACCAGACGAGCCTGGCCCACGGCCGGTCTCCGGGACACTGATAAGCTTGTTGGACCGTGTTAAGTTATTTGATCTTAGGTAGTAGTTTGGTAGACAGCAACCGTCCAGAGAGGTTCTACCGTCCTGTGAAATTTAGTTAATAGTTGATAAATTTGACACATGTGGAACACATGGGTGTGTGTATTGAGGAAACGTTTCGCCACACAGTAGCTTCATCAGTCCAGTACAAAGAAGTTAATAGTGCTTAATCCTGTAATATTTCCTTTACAACTTAGAAGGCCTAGTCTCAGACAGGTCCAAAGCAAATATAATCTCCAGTACCCCTAACAGTTGACATAGGGTTGAGTGTTTCGGATCTTACAGTAGAATGTGAATCTGGAGCTGCTTTAGTACTTAGCAACGTAGCTTGAGAGTCCTAGATATCAGGGGAAAACACTCAAATTCAACATGGCATGAAGAATACTGTCAAGTTTATCATGTCAAGAACACTTAAGTTTATGATGCCAGGGAGAACACTGTCAAGTTCTTAGAGTAGAAGTATGGGAAAACATTGGAGCTCACTACAAGGAAAATGTAAATAAGATTTACGGTAAGAAAGGTGGAAATGGAAAAGTAGAGACAGTGGTGACCAGGATTCTTTTAGGTTACATGTATATGTGGCACTTGTGTGTAGAGGAAATTCATTATAAAACGATAACTGAATTTTGAAACGGCTAATGAGGAGTCAGCTATTTAGGCTGTAATGTAGTGTCTTAAAGCAATATGTTTACTCACAGGAGAAGCACTGCCCAGTGAACTCAACCCTCGGCGCAAAATCTATACCTTCTAAAATAACGAGCTAGCTATTTTGTTCGAAAATAATGAGCTAATTACTTTGTTCGAAAATAACGAGCTAATTATTTTGTTCTATTGATCATAAAATAACAAAACTCTTCCAGTAATGTCTTCGCATATGTTAGATACAATGCCCTTTTTGCTCCTATTTGTTTACACTTTGTCAACACTGATTTTATTTTAACTAAGACTTGCCTTGGAGAGATTTTTTCCATTTTTTCTGACAAATACCATTGCTGATTAGTTCTAAATTTTGTATTGCATTTGTTGAAGAAATTAATTGTTATATTCTTGAGCACACTTATGTAGGCTACAGAACAGTTGGTGTGGTATAAACGTCATAATTCCAGGCTTAAGTTTTTTTTTTGTTTCTCCAAAGCCAAGTGGCGCCATCTAGTGTGCTTACCTAATTGTGTCTTCAGGGGTTGATTCATAGCTCTTTGTCGCGCCTCTTAAATTTTATCAGCAGGCTTTACTTATTTATGGTCTCCAGGGTCCGATCATATCCTCATTTGGAACTGTGTGTAATGTATCCTTCCACAGTCTCTTTATTTAGTGCATTACACTTATTCATCACCTTTAAACTGAGAAAAATTCTTCCATGTGTTCGTGTGTATTAGCTGCCATCTGTGTCCCCAAACTCCTCCTCCGTCGAATTAAATCCTCGATTTTGTATATGATTATTTTCTGGTTGTCCTCTCTTCTGTTATTGTATTAAGTTCCACAAGTTTCTTCTCGTAGTTCATTTCCCTGGGTTCCGATATCAGTCTTATTTCAAACCTTTGGATCTTCTCTAGTTTCTTTACACACTCGAACTAGCGCGGGCTTCACGCTGATGCTGGGTTCTCCAAAATGGTCCTAAAGTACGTTGTGTATAATGTCCTAAATGAATCTTGTTCTTGTTTCTGAAAGAAGTTACTTGGTTAGCGAGGTTTGTAAATGATGCTGAAGATATACGATTTATATTCGTAGTTTTAGTGATATGCTGAGAGATAGGGTACGAAGTGTAAAATAAACCCATTGAAAAGCAGTATTCTCTTATTGTGCCATGTGGACAATAAGAGAACACTGCATCAACATCCATGGGGGCCTAGACTGTTCAAGATACTATTAGAAGATATAAAAAATACTGCTGGGACAAGTGTAGAAGTCTTCATGAGGAAACTGTGTCAAGTGCCAGATCAACCAGGCTACCAAAAGCAACAGCCCGGTTGACCAGGCAAGCACCAGAGAAGTCTAGTCCATGGCCAGACTGCGAAACCCGTCACAGGTATATCACAGGGGCCAGCTCTACCTGGTTGACTAAGCCAGCCCTTATACCTGGTCACAGACCGGGCCGCGGGGGCGTTGACCCCCGAAACTCTCTCCAGGTATACAGCCTGGTTGATCTGACATGCCGCGGAGATAGTGATCCAGTTTCCTTTTCAAAACTTCGCTTGTTCCAACAATATTTCTTATATCTGCTGGTAGGTTAAAAATAAATTCTATGTCCTTTGAGATTTATAGTGTTCTTCCATTGTGCTCGTTGCTCCCGTTTTTGACCGAGTCTGTTTTAAATTTTCCCATATCTCTCGCTCCAATACATTATGGGACCAGACCCTAAAGTACCTTCCATTATCTGTATCTCTAGCCTTCTCTCCAAAGTACTTTTCCATATCTTAGAGATTTTACCAATAATTTAAATGTTTTATTGGTTGTAAACAGACAGTAAGTGTGTTGTATATATTGTTTTTTTCTTTGAAATAACTTAAGAATGCCTTTTCTGACCTGTTTCAATTTTTGAAGGATATATCTTATGGACAGGACGGCATCCATTAAGTTTAAGTTTTGTAAATTTTAAATTTTCTAGCATAATTAGTTTGGAGCAATTGGATTCTGAGCATTAATTAAAAACTACGCATTCTAATTGGATTCAAACCTTTAGGTAGGTTGGCGCTGCTTAACGTAAGATTCTCGTTGGATTTGAGCCGTACAAGTTATATTTTTTCAATTTTATTAAACAGATTAATTCCCATGCAAAAACCGGAGGGCTACGTAGGTGCTAGTTTGCCAGTTCTATTGGAGAGAATATGAGTTCAGACGTTTCTTTTTTTGCGATAATTTGTGAATGGCACATTTGGTCGGCTTCAAACCTTTAACGCTGGTGTATTATAGTGGAAGTTTTAGGTTGTAATACTATGTAGGTGCCGGTTTGCAAAATTTTTCTCCCCAGCCTCACCTGTCGTGCCTGCAACCTCATAGGTGGTATGCAAATTCCAGTTTCTTAAAAGAATAGCTTTCTTATTTGACTGTAATTATGAAAAAAAAATGAGAATTATTAAATATCTGCATTTATTGACATTTTTAAGTATCGTGATTTTATTGAGTCGTTGAATATCATAGTTTGGAGTGGCTTTATTTCAGACCCGGCACATGTACTCGAAAACAGTATTCTTTTCTTTCACCAAAGTTTTTATTTATAGTTTGAGAACGCTTCGTGTGATTAAGTATGAAGTTCCAGTAAAGGTGAACTGCAAGATGATCAGCTTTTTCTGATCAGCTTCAAACTTTCAACACAGTTATATCATACTTGGAAGGTTGGGATGTTGAATCTCTTCAACATCCCAGTGCCTCTGAATTTTCATAGTTGGTGTTTCTTACCTGGTGGAAAGTTCAAATTGATAGGTACCAGTTTGCCTTTTCATTGCATAAATTGAGGTTAGTTTTCATTTGATAACTATGAATGCCTTTTCTGATTGGCTTCATATTTTCACCTCTGCCATTTAACTGCTTTAGAAATCTATGCTATACCCTGTATAGGGTTAAGTTTAGTAGATATGGGGACACCTTCCTTGGATCTTTCAGCAATTATTTCTGCATCATGTTGTCTGCTGTTGGCCCCTTTTCTATATTTTTTTCATGTCTTTTCACTCTTAGCTTTTGCATCGTTGCAGTTCTCTTTTCTTGCTAATACAAATCTATGTGTGGCTTCCTGGCATATCTAAAGTAACCTGTCATATTGTGTGCTGTGAGGGGGGGAGGGAAGCTGGAAGGGGGGGTAGGAGTGTATGGTAAGGGAGGGGTAAGAGTATTAATGTGTCTAGTGCTGGAATTACCGTATGAAGCCAACGATGGTTTACTTACAAGTTTCAACACCCGGGCAGGCAGGGTGACCTGGATTACCTTGCTCGCTAGCGAGGCGTGAAGAGCTTGGCAGTCGCGAACCTGCGCTAACAACTTCCCGAGTGTTCAGCACCCGGGCGGGGTGACCTGGATTACCCTGGTCACTAGCGAGACCTTACAGCTGTCAACCTGCACAAAAACCTTGCACAGTGTTCAACAGTTGGGTGGATGCCGGGATGGGGCGTCCATTGTGGGCCTGGGGGAGGAGGGACCGACAGTTTCCAGGGGACCAACTCTCAATTAGGGATAACGAGGTGGAGGTGGGCGTTGTGGCTGCCCAGAGGTAGACGGAGAGGGGTAGAGGCTCGCCCCGACGGAGGGTTCCTTCCTCCCAGCCAGTGGAGAAGTCCGATCAATACCGAGGTCGTGCATGGCGGCGGCATCCCCCTGCCCCACCCCTCCCTGCATGGCGGCACAACCCCGTCCCCCTCCTCTCCATGGCTGCAACCCCCCAATCCTCCCCCTCTCCATGGCTGCAACCCCCCAATTCTCCCTTCCCTCCAACGGCGGGATCTCCAACCCGTGTCTCCCTTCCCCTCTGCATGGCGGTATCCTCCCGCACCTCCTTTCTTTCTTCTTTCTACATGGCAGCACTCCTCCGCCTGCCCCTTTTCCCTCTTCCTGCATGGCGGCACAACTACCCCTCAGTCCTTCCATCTCCCCCCCCCCAATTATCCTCCCGACCCTCCCTAACTTTTTCCTGCATGGCGGCAACTTCTCCCCTCCCCTCACCCCTCCCTTCAAGCATGGTGGTAGGGATTTACTTTGTGAGAAGGGGGAGAAGGGATGTGGTCTCGCCAGGAGCTGTTTTACAAACCCCTCAAGGAAGGTTCCTTGATGTTGGTGAGGGGCTCTTGATTTAGGGAATTGGATCTGTGCTCCAGTTCCCCGAATTAAGCCTGAATGCCTTCCACATCCCCCCCCCCAGGCGCTGTATAATCCTCCGGGTTTAGCGCTTCCCCCTTGATTATAATAATAATGTTTTACAAAGACATTTTGAAAAATGTGGCCATGAGGTGATAGCTAATAAAATATATTCACAAAGCATCGCAGTTTAACTGAATACTCAGATGTCTAACATGAAGAATGACGGAAAACAACTACCAAAAAATCGAGCTTGAGCGAAGTACATAATGTTCATGATCAGGTGAAGGTACAGTGCCGACGGTCTCATGGAAGACAAACGCAGCCGGCAGCTTCGTGTCATCTTGTACGAGTGATATCAATATTATAATGAAATTTGTATTTGTGAGACACACTCGGAAAATACATACAGAAAAGTGAGAAACCACTTGGACAAAACAATGAAACAGGATAACGGTATCTATATATTTAGGCCTCGGTCAGAGACCCTCTTCAACAGATCAGACTGAGGCCGAAATAAACTTTTTTTTTTTTTTTTTTTACATTTTGCCGTGTTCTGTTCGAGTGATCTTTCACTTTACTTTTCATCATCCAGTAGTTACGACACTTTAGTGGCAGCTCCTGCCAGCAGATATCAACAGAGTTATCCATTAGCTAGTAAAAACAGAGTCTACAGTGATAATTTTCAACTGTTATAAATTGAAAATAATAGCAAAAAATTAGCATTATTTTGTTATATAATTTTTCACTAATTGACTTAAGGGCTAAGTAATTATAGATAGCATTATTTCACTCTTCCTCAAACGTTTATGAGTTTTAAACTAAATTAATAACACCTTTTTTTTTTTTTTTGAAAAATTAACGAAGACGTAACTCTTCTTAAATGTGTAAAAGAACAAGATCTTAAAAATTACGTTATATTCTTGAGATAGTTTTCTCTGAGTGGCTTTGAACATGGTCGATTGGAAAGATATTTTGCTGTTCAAAAACTTAACAGTTTTGGTACAAAATTGTTACTAGTGTCATTATGAGAGAATGGGCGCAGTGAAATTAAGATTGCGCTGTCTATTCGTTATCACTTCAGAAAACTAAGAATACCCAACAAAAAACTGGTATAAGCTTGGCAAGGTTAAGTTACTCTGTTCAGTAACAAGCACAAACATTATTTTAATATGGTATGTAATTTTGAAACTAATGTCACAGGAAACAGTCACACTGGATGAAGACTAATGTAAAAAAAACAAATGTGAACCCGTACATTGTTTTTCCTAAAGGAGATATTTAAGCAGAGATTCTCTCGGCTAATTTTCACCACTCTTCTACCATAGATATAAGAAATATTGCCGGAATAAATGTGAAAGTTTTCAAGTTGGCGCTGAGCAAGTTCCTGCACACAACACAAGTTGGCTGAGCTGTGAGTTTATGGCCATTTAGCAACAATAGCCTGATATATCAGACGGTCGCCATGGGATGCATGACCTGAAACTGCTCTGTTAGAGAATAGAATTATAGAAAACGTTCATGTAAGATGGCAATTTCCAAAAGTATATTTTCTAATACGTCCTCGCTTGTGTTGTGTACGCTTGTGTTGTGCACGCTTGTGTTGTGTACACTTGTGTTGTGCACGCTTGTGTTGTGCACGCTTGTGTTGTGTACGCTTGTGTTGTGCACGCTTGTGTTGTGTACGCTTGTGTTGTGCACGCTTGTGTTGTGCACGCTTGTGTTGTGCACGCTTGTGTTGTGCACGCTTGTGTTGTGCACGCTTGTGTTGTGCACGCTTGTGTTGTGCACGCTTGTGTTGTGCACGCTTGTGTTGTGTACGCTTGTGTTGTGCACGCTTGTGTTGTGTACACTTGTGTTGTGCACGCTTGTGTTGTGCACACTTGTGTTGTGCACGCTTGTGTTGTGCACGCTTGTGTTGTGTACGCTTGTGTTGTGTACACTTGTGTTGTGCACGCTTGTGTTGTGCACGCTTGTGTTGTGTACACTTGTGTTGTGCACGCTTGTGTTGTGCACGCTTGTGTTGTGTACGCTTGTGTTGTGCACGCTTGTGTTGTGTACGCTTGTGTTGTGTACGCTTGTGTTGTGTACGCTTGTGTTGTGTACGCTTGTGTTGTGCACGCTTGTGTTGTGCACGCCTTGCTCTGCGGCACGCTTCCATTTTTTCTCCTAGTTAACAAAATTACATAAACGTGAAGGAAGTACCTGGTAGAAGGGTAGAGACTACCCAAATTAGAACATTAAAAACGTTAGAAGTACAGCTTTCTTTAAGTACGTTGTGAGAACTGGTTATATTCACTGGGACGAAGTTTCCTCTACATATTGACGTGGAGACATGCAAGCTTTGAGTTGGTGCATGTGAAGAAGACCTTGGCTTAGAGGCTAGTAATGAGCTTTGCTTGCCACACGACGCTCCATTGCGCAACCTCGTGCTACCATAATCGACTCCGGCACTAATGCACTTGGCCAGTATTAAGAGCTGTTTGTCAGTGATCCCAGCGACACATGGGTCTATCGCATGCAATTGTGTGTGTTTGTGTGTGTGTTTGGGGGGGGGAGGTGTTGGTGGGTTCGTGATTTATAACAGTCGTGGTGAATTGTGTTGGTACCTTCGTTGTGTCTAGCTCCTGTAATAGCTTCACTTCCTTTGCCGTGCTTGCTTTCTTTAGTGCCCTGTTTTCCATCCCATGTCCTAGCCTCTTTCTCCTCTGCCTGTTCTCCATGAACACTTCTGAAGTTTGTCAGTTTCTTCACGTACTTCCCTGTCATCCTTCGTAAGTATACCTTCATTTTTTTTCAGAATGTCTTTCACACTTACGTTTCATATGTGGCTTTGTAATGATTCGTTTTACCTTTTGTATATAATTATCTTACTGTCTCCCAGCTTTACTCGTACCCTGGTATAGTGACTGCAGTTATTCCATGCTCCTTTACTGTTACTCTGGCCTCTCTACTCGACGGATTCAACAATTGACTTTCCCCGTTATTCATGTTTCTCTTCGCACTCTTATCAAGGCCATCCATCAACTCATTTTACTTTTCGAATTTCTTTCCCGGTTGTTTTTTCTCGAGAAGTTTCTCATCCCATCATTGTCTCTCTCATAGTCAGCATTTCCCATTATTTCCACTTTCCCATCTATCTACGTCAACACTTCCACCAGGTACTCGCTTACTCCTAATGGTTCTCTACAAGTAGTGTGTGTGTGTGTGTGTGTGTGTGTGTGTGTGTGTGTGTGTGTTCTGAAGCATTTAAGTAAACCATCAGTCACTCTTTCAAGCTCATCTATTCTTATTCACTTCGTTTCTTTGACATAATGGTTCATAAAAGTCTCGTTAATATATTCATCAGCTTTCCTCTTCATGTCTCCACACTTTCCCCCTTCTTCCATAATGTGAGTCCCTGGTCCCCCCCCCCCACCTGGGTCTCAGGTTTGTCATGTGGGTCCCAGGCTTCCCATATGATCCTAAGCTTCCCATATGTCAACATGGCTTCATAGCAGGAACATCTTGCCAACATAGCAGAAATTATGGAGGCCTTGGAAGTACCGTATAATCCTTTGCGGATGATACTAGGATCTGCATGAGGCTGTCATCTGCTGAGGACGCGGTTAACCTCCAAGAAGATATAAACAAAGTTTTCCAGTGGGCAACGGAAAACAATATGATGTTCAGTGAGGACAAATTCCAACTACTCCGTTATGGAAAACTGGAGGAGATAATAACTAGAGCAGAGTATACTACAAACTCTGGACATACAATAGAGCGGAAAAATAATGTGAGGGACCTGGGAGTAGTAATGTCTGAGGATCTCACTTTCAAGGATCACAACAGTGCCACGATCGCACGTGCAAAGAAAATGATAGGATGGATAATGAGAATCTTCAAATCGAGAGATGCCAAGCCAATGATGATCCTTTTCAAATCACTTGTTCTCTCTAGGCTGGAATACTGCTGTACATTAACATCTCCATTCAAAGCAGGTGAAATTGCAGATCTAGAGAGTGTACGGAGATCCTTTACTGCACGTATAAGTTCTGTCAAGCACCTTAACTACTGGGAACGCTTGGAAGCACTTGACTTGTACTCGTTGGAACGTAGGAGAGAGAGATATATCATAATCTACACTTGGAAAATACTGGAAGGAATGGTCCCGAATCTGCACACACAAGTCACTCCCTACGAAAGTATAAGACTGGGCAGGCGATGCAAAATGCCCCCAATTAAAAGTAGGGGCGCCATTGGTACACTAAGGGAAAACACCATAAGTGTCCGGGGCCTAAGACTGTTCAACAGCCTCCCATCAAGCATTAGGGGAATTACCAATAAACCCCTGGCTGCCTTCAAGAGAGAGCTGGACAGATACCTAATGTCAGTGCCGGATCAGCCGGGCTGTGGCTCGTACGTTGGACTACGTGCGGCCAGCAGTGACAGCCTGGTTGATCAGGCCCTGATCCACCGGGAGGCCTGGTCATGGACCGGGCCGCGGGGGCGTTGATCCCCGGAATAACCTCCAGAATTAACCTTCAGGTAACCACAAGATTCTGATTAAAAATCTACACAGATTTTTGCTAAGGTTTTTCGCAATTGCGACAATGGAGTGCAATTGTAGTTCGTAAGATGAGATCAGTATGTATAACAAAAGTAAGAAAAAGAAGTATTCAAATATCTAGCAGTCACAGAGTGGTAAAGTGAAGTCCAATCTCAGCAAGTACCAAAAAGTTCAGTAGCCACGGTGCTAACACCATTGGTGTTTCTCTTCCTCATGGCAGATAAGGATAATACACAAATAATCCGCACATAGAAGAGAGGAGCTTACGACCATTTACAAAGTCACACCGTGACTATGTAAATGGTCCAAGTCGGACCGAAACGTCGTCGTAAGCTCCTCTCTTCTATGTGCGGGTTATTTATTTATCGTTCCAGTCACGGTATTGTGCCTTTTTTTTTTTTTTTTAGATAAGGATAACAACCGCTAGCCACAGCTTCGTATCATTCTTTTTGAACGATACCAAAAATATGAAAATCGCTTTTGTAGAAGGCACAGAAAAATTTCAAGCAGATACTGACAAATTGTTCCAGTAGGCAATAGTAAAATAACGTGATGTTCAATAATGAAATATATGAAGAACTTAAAAAGAGCGCTAGAGAACATTTTTTTTCTGGCCATATTGCTCAGAAAAAAATGACAAGGTGGATAATGAGAACCTTCAACACAGATAACATTCAAATCACTTGTGCTTTCTGGTTGGAAAAGGTACAAAAAAATTTTCACTGCCAGCACAGAGCCAGTAAAGTATTTAAATTACTGGGAATTTGTAGATGAATGGTTCAGAGAACCGACATGTTGATAAATTAGACACATGTGCAACTCTTGGGTATCTTTAAAGATACCCAAGAGTTGCACATGTGTCTAATTTATCTATCATTACTGGGAATGCTACAGAATACCTGGAATGTACTCTCTGGGGTGAATAGATGCACTTATTAATAGATGCATTGAAGTAACTCCAGGGCATAGTTCCAAATCTACACATTACCATAACATACTTGAGTGAGAGCTATTGAAGGAAATGTAAAATAGACTCTGTGATAAGCAGGGGCATCATGGGCACGTTAAGAGAACACTGTGATATCTGTGGTCCAAGAATATTTAACCTGGTACCATCATATATCAGAAATATTGCCGGAATAAATGTAGAAGCTTTCAAGAAGAAACTGAACAGCTACCTCAGCCAGGAACCAGGTCAGTCAAACTGTGATGACTAGGTTGACCTGCGTACCGCAAACTGCAAGAACCTGGTTAAATCAACAAAAAACTTGATCCCAGGCCAGGCCTCAAAGCTAGAAGCCTGTCATAGGTATATCACGGAGTAATAATGAATTTAGTTACACACGGGGAAGTTTGTGAAGACTGTCATGGGTAATAATGAATTAGTCACACACACACAGGGAAGTTTGTGTAGACTGTCATGGGTAATAATGAATTAATCTCACACACACAGGGAAGTTTGTGTAGGCTGTCATGGGTAATAATGAATTAATCTCACACACACAGGGAAGTTTGTGAAGACTGTCATGGGTAATAATGAATTAATCTCACACACACAGGGAAGTTTGTGAAGACTGTCATGGGTAATAATGAATTAGTCACACACACACAGGGAAGTTTGTGTAGACTGTCATGGATAATAATGAATTAGTCACACACACACACAGGGAAGTTTGTGAAGACTGTCATGGGTAATAATGAATTAGTCACACACACACACACAGGGAAGTTTGTGTAGACTGTCATGGATAATAATGAATTAGTCACACACACACAGGGAAGTTTGTGTAGACTGTCATGGGTAATAATGAATTAGTCACACACACACAGGGAAGTTTGTGAAGACTGTCATGGGTAATAATGAATTAGTCACACACACACAGGGAAGTTTGTGAAGACTGTCATGGATAATAATGAATTAGTCACACACACACAGGGAAGTTTGTGTAGACTGTCATGGGTAATAATGAATTAATCTCACACACACAGGGAAGTTTGTGAAGACTGTCATGGGTAATAATGAATTAATCTCACACACAGGGAAGTTTGTGAAGACTGTCATGGGTAATAATGAATTAATCTCACACACACAGGGAAGTTTGTGAAGACTGTTATGGGTAATAATGAATTAGTCACACACACACACACACACACACAGGGAAGTTTGTGTAGACTGTCATGGGTAATAATGAATTAATCTCACACAGGGAAGTTTGTGAAGACTGTCATGGGTAATAATGAATTAATCTCACACACACAGGGAAGTTTGTGAAGACTGTCATGGGTAATAATGAATTAATCACACACACACACAGGGAAGTTTGTGTAGACTGTCATGGGTAATAATGAATTAATCTCACACAGGGAAGTTTGTGAAGACTGTCATGGGTAATAATGAATTAATCTCACACACACAGGGAAGTTTGTGAAGACTGTCATGGGTAATAATGAATTAATCACACACACACACAGGGAAGTTTGTGTAGACTGTCATGGGTAATAATGAATTAATCACACACACACACAGGGAAGTTTGTGAAGACTGTCATGGGTAATAATGAATTAATCTCACACACACAGGGAAGTTTGTGAAGACTGTCATGGGTAATAATGAATTAATCACACACACACACAGGGAAGTTTGTGTAGACTGTCATGGGTAATAATGAATTAATCTCACACAGGGAAGTTTGTGAAGACTGTCATGGGTAATAATGAATTAATCTCACACACACAGGGAAGTTTGTGAAGACTGTCATGGGTAATAATGAATTAGTCACACACACACACACACACACAGGGAAGTTTGTGTAGACTGTCATGGGTAATAATGAATTAATCTCACACAGGGAAGTTTGTGAAGACTGTCATGGGTAATAATGAATTAATCTCACACACACAGGGAAGTTTGTGAAGACTGTCATGGGTAATAATGAATTAGTCACACACACACACACACACAGGGAAGTTTGTGTAGACTGTCATGGATAATAATGAATTAGTCACACACACACACAGGGAAGTTTGTGAAGACTGTCATGGGTAATAATGAATTAGTCACACACACACAGGGAAGTTTGTGTAGACTGTCATGGATAATAATGAATTAGTCACACACACACAGGGAAGTTTGTGAAGACTGTCATGGAAATAATGAATTAATCTCACACACACAGGGAAGTTTGTGAAGACTGTCATGGGTAATAATGAATTAATCTCACACACACAGGGAAGTTTGTGAAGACTGTCATGGGTAATAATTAATTAATCTCACACACACAGGGAAGTTTGTGAAGACTGTCATGGGTAATAATGAATTAATCACACACACACACAGGGAAGTTTGTGAAGACTGTCATGGGTAATAATGAATTAATCTCACACACACAGGGAAGTTTGTGAAGACTGTCATGGGTAATAATTAATTAATCTCACACACACAGGGAAGTTTGTGAAGACTGTCATGGGTAATAATGAATTAATCACACACACACACAGGGAAGTTTGTGAAGACTGTCATGGGTAATAATGAATTAATCTCACACACAGGGAAGTTTGTGAAGACTGTCATGGGTAATAATGAATTAGTCACACACACACACACACAGGGAAGTTTGTGTAGACTGTCATGGGTAATAATGTATTAGTCACACACACACAGGGAAGTTTGTGGAGACTGTCATGGGTAATAATGAATTAGTCACACACACACAGAGGGAAGTTTGTGTAGACTGTCATGGGTAATAATGAATTAGTCACACACACACAGGGAAGTTTGTGAAGACTGTCATGGGTAATAATGAATTTAAGTCACATACAAGGAAGTTTGTGAAGGCGGTGGTGGAACACTGATGTTTACGTCACCAATGTTACATCACAGGTTGCAGCGCCACTGCCAAGTGCTGCTGGTACTGTTTACCTTTATAGTGTTCATATATATATATATATTTATTCTTTTTTATGTAATAATACCAGTAGAACACTGCAGTAGGCCTACCGGCTTATGCTAAGCACAACTTAACACAAAAATTAGGAGCCCAGCAATAAGCCTATGGAAGACAGATCTTACAACCATCATGTACAAGAATATAGAAATGGAGGATCACTGCAGAAAGCATACTGGTCGATGCTAGGCAGAATCTGAAATTCAACTGTTCTCACATGTACTTTTGTCTATCTTATTCTAAAACTAGCAGAAGTGTTATGTGCTAAGTACATTATAGTAATCTTAGTATACTAAACCGATAAAATTAGGAACTGTCGATCAAGGAAGAGTGTTAGGAAAAACATGGAATTTTACCATTTGCTAAACTTATCAATTTTGAGTTTACCTTTACACAGGTGTGAATATATTATCTTAATATTCTTCATTCTTATTTTAGTGAATGGTGGGTATTACCTGTAGACTGTTTCGAGGGTCATCGCCCCCATGACCCAGTCCCAGACCAGGCCTCCCGGTTGTTCGCATGGTTGACAAGGCTGTTAGTGTCAGCATATAAATTTGTGGACTCTGGTATTTATAGTTAATTACTTCACTTTCTCACTAATCAGTTTTCCCCACTCTCCATCCACTTTCCACTCTCTCGATCCACTACAGTTCTTTGAGCTCTGTGGATCAGTCAGGTTCTCTCTTCTTGAGTTTCCCAATCCTCTTAAAATCTCTGTTGCTCATTCCCAACTAAAAATACGTAATCGAATATTTCCTGGTTCATACAAAAGGATTGGTTGAATAAGACTACCTGTGTAACAGTTAGGTATCTTTACTGTGAAGACGTCTTGTCAACCAGTGACTTTAACACTCCTATGTAAAGAATAAATGATTGAAGATCAGATGAGTTACTTTGAGGTGATCGGTCCCTCAGGTGATCGGTCCCTCAGGCGTGAGGAAATGATCACTAGCAAAGTTTTAGATCAAAAATGTTTGCCTTATAGGGTTAGGGGTGTGAGTACTAAAAGGCTCAACGTTTCTTAGTCAGTAATTTAAAATATGTGGGAAGAGTGATTGGAGATCCTATTTTTTTATTTAATCCAGCTTGTCCCTCCTTCATTAGCCTAGCAGATGATGGGAGGAAAACATTCTTCATTAAAATGAGTTGCTATACAAGTTACACCCTCAAATTATATTTTACGTGGATCCGACCAGGCAGAGTCGTATCACTAGCCACAGTATAAACATGCTCTGTGATGAATGGTTATGAAAACCGACAAGTTGAAGAATTGAGACACTTATGCAACACATGGGAATCTTTATTGAAGAAACGTTTCGCCACACAGTGGCTTCATCAGTCCAATACAAAGTTGAAGTAGGTAAGGAGAGTAGAAGTTTGAGGTAATCAGTCACTCAACCTTGAATCGATGTGTTCAGTCCATCACTCTTGTAGGAAGTGCAGCATAGGGCCAGAGAGGTGGCTTATATACTGCGGTGAGATGAGTTGAAGCAGGAGGAGGCGGGATCACAGTGGGACCTGCCACTAGTGTAGGCCACCTCTCTGGCCCTATGCTGCACTTCCTACAAGAGTGATGGACTGAACACATCGATTCCAGGTTGAGGGACTGATTACCTCAAACTTCTACTCTCCTTACCCACTTCTACTTTGCATTGGACTGATGAAGTCACTGTGTGGCGAAACGTTTCTTCAATAAAGATTCCCATGTGTTGCATAAGTGTCTCAATTCTTAAACATGCTCTACTCATCATATCCTCAGTTTAAGTTAACTTATATTCACTTGTAATTGCCCTACAGTAACGAAATAAACGGATGACTGTCACCACGGAGCTTATCGTTAACTCTCAACGAGTTTATCCTCTCGAACGGTAAAAAAAATGAAGATAGGCTGGTACATGGGAGTGCCGTGACCTACTTCAGTGCGTGGTAGCGAGGCTAGGGTAATCAAGTGGTGGCAGTGTTGTCTGATTATTAAGCAAGAGCAGGAGATGGAGAACACTCTAGTAGATGCTTTATCTGTTTATCCAACAATCTGTGCTCATTGAAGAACGCGGACACCAAGAGATTGTAGATATTTCTTATTTTTTTAATCCTCATTAAGCATAGAAGGAGCTTCTTGCATAATTCTGGGTGATGGAGACTGTAATTCATAGTACTTACTATTATTGATAATTGAGACACTTGTGCAGCATTTAAGTATATTCTGGAAACGTTTCGCCAGCCTTTGGCTTTTGCAGTCCAATACAGAGAAGAGGTGGAAGATATGGAGGAGTTTGAGGTAATCAGTCCCTCAGCATCAAACTCTCCACACCTTTCAGTGTTCTTTGTATTAGACTGAAGAAACTACTGGCTGGCGAAACCTTTCCAGAACAAAGATATCCAAATGTTGTGCAAGACTCTTTATCACATTGTCGGTTTTCTAAACTAAATATACAGTTTTGTTATTATTATTCGGAAGCGTTATTCCCGTAGTGATATACAACGCCTGGTAATAAAATTTATTCCTTTGATCAAAAGCCCTTCAGAATCAAGACATCCCTCCTTGAAGGGTTTCAGTACTTCACAGTTAATGAAGCTGGTTTGAGGTAAGTTGAGGTGTGGCACGGTATTTCATGGAAGAGGCTCAAGGCCTTCCTACTACGCCTACCCTCTACGCCAAGCTTATTCACCAGGCCACTCCTACCCACCAAACCACGCCTACCCATCAAGCCACGCCTACCCATCAAGCTACGCCTACCCATCAAGCTACGCCTACCCATCAAGCTATGCCTACCCAT